>NC_051187.1:114856184-115162219 GCF_015220075.1 Falco rusticolus | reverse complement strand
ACCCTCGGCCACTCGCTCCCAAGAAAGGAACGCTGCTGTGCCGTCCCCAGCGCCGTCCCCCGCGCCATCCCCATGGAGCGGGCTTGCTGCCTCCTCATCCTGGCACCTCTGTCACACAGGGCAGGACAGGTACGTGCCACAGCAGCTCGTCGCTCCCTCACCCACGCGCTCACGCAGACACACACGCACGCACGATGCCCTCCTACCTTCAGGGTACCACTTCTCCCACTGTTTGCCTGTCCCTTCTGTCCCAGCTAGCCCTACCAAGAGCCGCTTACCCGCAAGATGGACTGAAAACTTTGGCTGGTGCTCTCTTTCACTGAATTAGTAGGGCCCAACCGGGCTCCGGCTGAAGCAGCAGACAGGCAAACCCCTATCGTCTTCAGTAGGAACTGGCAGAGGTCCTTGTGCTGTATTTTAAAAAGGGGTTAGCTAAAAGAGATGTAGTAAAGCATTTTTTAAAAATTTAGCAGTCAGGGCAAACTGGATTGATAGCTCACCTTGACCAGCTAGTCCATATTAAAAATGCAGCTAGTCCTGCTCACATTATAGCATATAAAACAGATACTTCCCCTGTCCAGGTAAGCCCTGCCAGGGATTACTGCACAAAAGGGAACCGTAAAGGTGCGCCGAGATGGTTCCAGGCCCATTTTGCTCCCACTCCTTAATGCGATGCATACCTGTGCTCCACAGGGAAAGGCAGGACTTCAAAATGCAAAATGCCAAGCCCCTCAGCTCCCGTGGATTTCAGTGCTCAGCACTTTGCATCGTCGGGCCCAAGGAGAGCGGCGCAAAAGGAGGTAATTGGTAGTTGGTACTGGTAGTTGTACACTAGAGACACTTTCGCTGCAGAGCACGTCTTATGGCTCACAAAGGCCAGCGTTAGGCCAAAAGTTCCCAAACTTTTTGGATTGTGGATCATGTTAACATTTTTTATGCACCACTATATAACCTGATAAGCAGCTCTCAACTGAAAACACTAAAAAGGTGATAGGTTTTGGAGGACAGCTTACCTCAGCCTCAGAATGCAGCTTGGGGACTGCTGCTTCAGACATTCAGAACGGCTGGCATCTCAGTATTGTGCAAGACGCATCACAACTTCATTACAGTGCTGCTCAGCACCGGTCCACACAGTGGAGATAGTGATGCATCGCTATTACCTAAGAGCTTATTTGGGCAGACCCTGTGTTTGTAATAACTACATCAATTATTTTACCCATCCATGAATGATCTTTCGAGTAGTCCTTCACTGGTTCCTGTTCTTCAAATACTGCAGTGAATTTTACCCCGGCAAACCAGAGAGATTAGAACAGACATCTGTTTAAAACCGAAGATCAGGTTGCGTATAACATCACATCGAGAGCCCAGGCATGCCAGGGCAATATCACTTGCCAAACTTGCACTTCTCAAGAGGAGAGGAGAAACTCATTCTGCATGCCAAACCCTGCCTGCACATTTCCTCATGCCTGTTTTCTCCTGGCCTGCCTGCCCCTTTTGTGGCAGTTGTCGCTCACCTTGCTTGCCACTGAAGGATAGGAGGGGAAGTAAGCGAACTCAAAACATACTGGGGAGGAAGGAGAGAGAGAGACCCCCACTTAAGACCTGTGCTGATGTCTTTTGGTACCTCTTCACCCTTCAACACTGTTTGAAGCTGCTGTTCTGCACCCCCAGGCAGCAGATCCACACCAAAGTGCTCCGACAGGGAAGTGCTACTGCAAGTCCCAAGGGGACTAAATAGCTCATTAAGTTAACCCTGCCACCTAAGCCATCTCTAGCAGCAGTCCCCTAATCAAACTGTCCTCACCACACTGCCAAATTTATGTTCTCCTACACTTCTATTGGATTTTTATCACTCCGCGGTGAAAACGGTGACCTGCCTGTGACTGTTTAGGTTTGTCCTGTGTGTGCTGCACATCCCTCGTGACAGCCCAGAGCTGGCCCTGTGGGTTTGGCCGTGGCTCAGCGAGACCCGCTTACCCCTGGGGCTAAGCCCGTTTCTGGCCAGGGCCCGTGCGATCGCCCGCAGGCATCTTTAGGCTCACTCCTGGCTGTTTTCATCTGCTCCCCTGAGAGTTGCAGCGATTGCAGTTACAAGAGGTGGGAGATACTGGGACTGCGCCACTCAACTGTGCAATGAAGCCTCACTTCAGCGGGGAAGGAACAAAAGTTCCCAACCAGAGGCATCAGCTGGCTTTTCCAGTTTCCCCATTCTGCCCTCCCTATCCCCCCCACCCCCACAGCGGGTGCTGCCACACAACGGAGATTGCTTGGTGGAAGTCTTGGGATGCCGATGTTTTCATCGTCCCCTGAATCTTCCAAAGTTGGCTACAGATCAGCTTAGTTTGCACGATTAAAAACAAAAGAAAACAAAATAACCCCAAACTAAACCAATTCGAACAAAAAAACAACAATCCAAGGATGGGGAGAACATCCAGCTCTCTCTCTTCTTTTTTCAAATGCAACAACCAAAGCTCCAGACTATACAAGCCCATTCACTGGGGGTTTCCAAACAACTCATCAAGTTCTTGTATCCACTCATCCCCTGGTCCGCTCTTAATGATGGAGTCCACAAGGTCTGCGCCCTCTGCTAAACTGGAGAACGACCCCCCTGCTCCTTCATTACTGTAGTTGTAGGATATGTCCTGAGTGGGATTCCTCTCGTAGGCCTGGCCTTGGCTGCTCTGAGCAAAGTTACCACCTGGCATTTGCTGCGTTGGAGGCTGGCTAAAGCCAGACATAGCAGGGACCCCTTGGCTTATTGCAGGCATTACCATCGGCCTGGCCTGGCTGGCTCCTTGTTGCCCAGGTAGTGGCTGCAGCAACTGTCTCCCCATCGCTGGGTTCAGGGCTCTTACTGTCCCACCCGTGTCCACAACTGTCTGTGGGAAATGTTGCTTGGACAGCCGCGGCTGCCCAGCCTGCATCGGGTACGTTGTGCCGTTGTTGAAGGGCCCCATTTCACCGCTAGTCCTTCCGGGGACACCTTGTAAGCCTCGCTGCTGCCAGTTTTGTGTTCCTTGAGGGACGGTCCCCATCAGGTTTTGAAGTCGTGGTGCTTGTGGCCTGGGTAAGACCTGGCCCACGGGTCCTTTCATCTGCTGCTGATGCTGGGGAAGAGCAGAGTTTACCAGCATGTTCTGACCAAAATTGCCGACCATTCCCACCGCTTGTCCAGAGGCGGTCTGCCTCGTTCCCTGGCCTGTGTTATGTGCCATGTTCATGCCACTTTGGTTTGGGTGCTGCAACATTTGGCTCATCCCTGTGCTCATACTGTACATTCCCGGCTGGCTGGAAGAGGCGTTGCTGTAAGGAGCCATGCCCATGTCTGACTGGCCTGCGGTCGTGGGCAGTGTGCTCGGGTTCTGGGAGGGACCCATTGCCATCATGCTCGCATTCTGGGCCATCATTCGGGATGTCCTCATGCTCTGGAGTGCTGCTTGGTTTCTCACGGCTGCTATATCCTGGGGAGAACCTACACCAAAAAGGGAGGAAGGTAAGGAAAAAAATCAGAGTCCTGTAAATCTTAACTAACGTTCCTTTGCATAAGAGACAACCTGTAGGAGCCTTCTGCATCACAGTAAGATTTCAGATCGCTGTGCTTTCTGAGCGAATAAATTATTGTTTCATGTGAAGGTTAGCAGTGAGCTAGAAGGTTATCCATCCTGGGGAGATGTGCTTGCTGCCTAACGTTTGTTGTGTTTCAGAGATTGTATGTTCCCCAACTCGCTCTGGCTGCACCCTCTGTCCCGACCTGCCAAGTCCCCTCTCCTTGAGGGTGACAGTTCACACAGCTCAAGCGCTGCCCTAAACAGGAATCGCCGATCACGTTATGGATTCGATTTGTGAAGCGGGACGCTGTTCAGCAGAGAATACCATCAATAGAGACTAGCAGCCTAATTTCCCTTAAGGCCTAAAACGAGGCTGGCAAGATTAAAAGGCCAATGATTTACCCACTAAGTAATTCTCAATTATGACAATTTTGGGATGCGTACCCCAAGGTATTCATGGCTTCAGGTTTTTGAAGAATCCAGGCGACACAACTGCATGCCTGATGCGTGATTACAGCCATGGTTGCCTCCCTGATAACCACCTTCCCAGGTACCTAAGCTAGACAGCCACAGAAGCTGCAGGGCTAAAACAGGCCTGCCTTTTCCTTACTTCACTAGGATCAGAGCTTAAATTTTTAAGAAGTGACCTGAGAGTCAAAGTCCCCTTTCTAAAGCAAATGTGAGTCTTCCTTTTTGTGTGTATTTTTTTTTCCCCAGGACCAGTGACAATGTGCACCCTCCTCTGTTAAAAAAAAAAAATAATAAAACCACTCCCTAAGACTTCAAAGGTGTGTATGCACTGTGGTTCAGTAGCACTCATCTCCTTCAGATAAGCCTAATTCAGCTTGTAGCAAGCAAATGAGAAAGCTTCCACCCGTCTTCTTCAATGGCAGCAAAGCAGCTGAACTTCAGTTTACCATTTGAAGCTCTCTTTTGAATATCTCCATTTTCCATTTTCAAGGCTTACTTTTGAAAGACATGTCAGGCTTAGAAGGCCAATCAATTTTTTAATAGCTCAGGAGGCACAGATGAATGGATTTTCTATAGCATTGTTACGGATTAAGTCTATGGAAAGAAGAAAAATTGTTTTTTGGGGACATTTAAAGCAGGGAGAGTGTATTAGTGAATTGACATTATAAGCACATTTTACTCCACCTTAGGCCAGCGATGGGAAACCAGAAAATCCTAACCTTGTTAAATTCCCCACCGTGGCAGATAACTGAACCATGCTTGTGTCTTCCTTTCAGGGGTGGGGGGAGCTATCGATTTCTGGGAAGCCAACATGCTTCTGTATTTACTATCTTTATTTAAAAACAATTACCAGAGCTCTGATTATGCCATGGGTCTACTGTGGTTTTCAGCCACCATACCGAACTAAACACAATGCTCTGCAGCTGAAGCTCTAAGAGTATAAGGCACACAATTACTCCCAGCTCAAACATTATTAAATGCAAGGTATAAATATAAAATGGTTGCTTTAAGAGTCATGAACTGTACGACAAAATCTGAATGTTCTTAAATCAATCCCTATCTGTTGTCCCTCAGTGGCAGACAACATGCTTGAACATCTGTGGGGAACAGAGAACACTGGGCTGTGTTATTCACGTTGGCTTGGTTTCCATGAGGAATAGGTACGAATAAAGGAAATGTCATTTCTATAGTTTTGCACATAATGCAGAGGACGGCTACATCTCCTTTTTGCTGCAGCAGGACAAGCTTCTAAAGGATGCTTTTAGCTCCAACATACAGATAAATGAAACATTTTGTAGCATGAAGAGAGACCATCTGGCTCTAAACTGAACAGGGCAAATGTAGTGGCAGCTTTTTACTTTATCTGTGCTATGAAACCATCTTCTTAATGATCGGCACCGGGGTCCCCTTGATCTTTCTTAATTTAGATCACCTCCTCCTTCCATGATTAGAAGCAGTCTCTTTTTACAATGACTTCAGCAAGTGTTTAAGACACAGATAGTATTAAAAACTTACTTAATGCATCTTTAGCTATTTTTTTAAATTGAAAACAGCAGCTGAAAACCTCCAATGGAGTCACTACCAGCAAGTGGTTCAAAAACTACTTTTGTTAACTACCCTGCTTAGCTTAAGAGACAGGAGATCAGACAAGGAGCAGTTAAAAGAAAGATGCAACAGATTTTAAGGTTTTGGGCCACCTTCTGGTCTCATTTACACATAACCTACTGCACTGGATTACAGTCTTGTGACTAGATACAAAAATGGTGAAATATTTATATTTAAATTACCTCATTTATGAAAATTAATTCCTTGCTCTGTCAGATTAGCCTAAACTCTCTTCTCCATTTCTTTTAAATAATACATATGAAGGCAAGGTTTCAAAGAACCATTAATGCAGAAAGATTTTACATGTGCATCTCAATGTATGGCAGTGCACACACATACATTTTGATTTTGCAAATGAATTGCTGGGAGAAAAGAATTGTTTCATACAGAATTTATGCTGCCACAGATAAAAATGAGAAGGTGCTTAGAAGAAGCCACTCTGATATATACAAGCAGAAGATCTGGCTGCCTGTGCACTTTCCGCATACAAGAACTACAATACACTTGCCTCCCTTGTTTTCTGTTGCAGTTACATGACACGATCATGAATATACAGCACATGTGCATGTTCGTTTCATGTCCGTTTAGAATCCATGGCTAGTGAAGACATTCAGCTGATGCTTTGCAGCTGAAAAGCTCAGAATTAACTTCTTTTCCTAAAGCAAAACGATTGTACTTACATTCTTCAGTTATCTGCAAGCACATTGAAATAACACTTGCTTTTTTTGAGATAATTAAAAACTCTCCATTTACATCTTGGGTATTTCACTGTGTCTCCCACACCTGACATCTGTCAGTCACTTCTCTAGATAAGGATGACCTCTGTGAAATTCTCTGCTCATCAAATTGGAAAAAGTGGGGAATGAAGAGGTGTAAAACCAAGATACAGTGAGAGACACTAGATGGAGGGGAAAAAAAAAAAAAGCATAATGAGAGTGGTGGCAAACAAGATAAATCCTAGAATCCAGATGTCAAAGAGGCAAAACAAATGTCAAATTAAAAATGCAGCTTTTGCTGAGCGGAGCAGAAAGGAAATTAGAAATGTAACTAAATACACAAACCTGGGCATTCCCCTTTGGTAAAAGATGTGGTATTTGCAAGCATGCAACAGCCTGTCTTCCTGTTTTGGCACACTGCTTAAACCCTGGCCTTCATAAAATGCATGAACTTTCATGTGCCTGCTACAGGAGCATATATCGGCTCCAATACAGGAAAAAGAATTTGACTTTTACCTTGGAACTGATTGACCTGTTGCACCGGATACGGGCTCCGCTGTTGCTGCAGATGCTGCCGAGGCAAATGTGACTGCTGCTGCAACTGCTGAAAATGAATGAGGGAAAGAAAGCAGAAAAAGATGATTAATTAATTAGCGAGCTGAGAAAGGGGCTGGTGGCAAAAGTACTGCAGCAGAACTGCAGCATTTCTTATCTAGCAAACTGTTCTGGAGAGACAAGCAGAATCATTAGAAGAGTCCTCCTGAGAGCACTTGGGCTACTCAGCACACAGACTCTCTGGTTCAAAAAGGAATAAGCATCGAGGCTAACATCATCTCTCCTTAATAACAACCACTTCATCCCGACCTCTACAGTGTGACCTTAACTGTCTCCAAGCTGAAAGGAGAGGGAGGGATATAAAATAACTTTGCCCACTTATGTCTGAGGGCAACTGTAGCCACACACCCTTTCCTTCGGCCAGCCCTGCCAAAGTCTAGAGGTTTGTGCTCCTGGTACAAGACTTTCCTCCACCTCTGCACTTAAACCACACTGCTGCAAGGAGTACTGCATCCTGACCTGAGCACTGTGGCTAGGACCATTCCCGAGCCAAACAGAAAGGGCTACTAAGGCACATTTCCTCTTGTGCTTCAGGGAATGATAGTTGGGAAGCAGGTGATTGCAAAATGTCTCCCTCCCTTGATCCAGCCCACACTGTTTCTCCGTGATCATTTTCTATGAATACTCATGCATCTAAACCAGAATCCAGGGCTGATTATAAAAACAAAGAGTGTTTACCAGAGCTTTCAAAGCCTAGGGTATACTTGACTAAGCACTTACTAAAAGGACGTGTCCTGGTGCTTCATCTGCAGCTGTACAAATACTGTGTCCAAACCCAACGATGTGTAACGAAGGTAAGAGAACGGCAAAGATTGGAAAGAGCAAGTACTAATCCCCGTGTTCATAAATGTGTGTTACAAACCATCAAAAGGATAAAGGGAACCTTGTTAGGCACAAAACACCCAAAAGCTAGGAGCCTGAGGACTGTGACTTTGTCACTTTTCATCTATGCCAGCACACTTGACAGCCTCAGCCTTGTGGTTTTTCAACACTTTCAGGTTTGCCTCCAGCAGCCAAGACAGCGACTGGCTCTCAGCTTTATGCAGTTGAATCGACCTAATCCACGATGGGCGAACGTGACTGCATCCTCACTCTTCTGCACTTGTTCACCCCTGAACTGCTTCATGCATCTTTATCCTGAATATTTCTAGGAGCATCCTTCCTCTTCACTGGGGGTGAATTTTTCTGTTTCTCAGGAGGACCACGAGAAGAGGGGAAGGCTATCAGTATGCCTGTGGCTATACAACATGCACAAGTTCTAACACAAATTAAAGCAGACCCCAGGTCTTAAGCTGTATTTCTCCAGCAAGAGAGCTGAAGCCAAGCTTAAAGCAGCTACAGACCCCTCAGAACATTACCTAGGTAACACTGGGGGACTGCAAGTTTAAACTTGGGTATGAACTTACAGGCACGGAACAGTGTGACTTCCCACTGACTTTCTCCTGGGTTGCTTTTAAACTACAGCTGAGTTAAACACGCGCAAGACATCACCATTCAGACTGGGTAATTTAATGTTTACATCGCAAAGCCCGAGAGCTCCACAAGCCAGGTGACAGGCTCCAGTGCAGCAGTTCCACGCTGCCACTGCACGGGCTGGTTTTACTGTTCTCCCACTTCAGCCTCTGGTTCCCCCCTTAATGGTGCCCTCCCTTGTGCTAACATAATTGCTCATACCGGTACATGATAAACCAGATTAAAGAACTGAGCTGGGTAAACACTAGCGTTTTTTCTTTGCCAGGTTACTTTTAACCCATGTCAATTCTTTGTCCCAGATCACTGCACAGCTGTATGTAGCTTTTGCCAGCGCAAGACCAGTCAGAGGTAGGGAAGAGGACCAGCAACTGTAACTGTAGCAGTTTGCTTCTGCCGGAGTAAATGCACCATGAGATACCAGGTTAAGAGCTAACCTCTCTGGTGTCTAAAATCCCATGAGACCGTCAAGCCCATCACTGGGAACGTGGGTGATATTTGCCAAGCTTATGGTAGGACTGAGACAGATGCCTCTTCTTGGATAAGCATTGCTGAAATACTATGATAGGAGCCACCAAAACACAGAAGGAAAGGCTGGTATTGCACTGTCTTGCGCTCGTGCCGTCATACCTGTGTGTGCTGCAGTGCCTGAGACAAACGGGTACTGTACCTGCTCGGCTAGGATCTGCTGCTGCTGCTGCCTTTGCTCTCTTAGAAACTGCTGTTTCTGCTGCTCTATCACGTGGAGCTGGGCTCTCTGCTCAATCAGCATCTGCTTCATGATGGCTGCTTGAGGTTGATTTCCTAGGAAGGGACCCCCCGAGCTCGTGCCCGTGACCACGCTGCTGGAGCCGGGTGGGACTGAAGGCTGCATGGGCCCCGTGGTCCGGGACAGCCCCACTTGATGCTGCTCCTGCGCAAAGAGAGAGAGAAGGCCTTGTTACTCGGGGTGCTCCACCGGCACGGGAAGTTATGGCTCATTAACAAGAGACGTTGACTCTGGGGGTGAAGACTGGAGCTTGACGGAGGTAACAGTCCTCGGAAAGAGGCTCGTGGCCGTGCCACGGGCTGCTCCTCGCAGGCAGCAGGTGGCAGGTTCCCCTTCTCTCCTGGAGGTCAAGCCCACTCAGATAAAGCAAGAGCACTTTTCAGTTCATTAATAGCAAATAAATAAAGCTGCGTACTAGGTTTAATTTCATTCAGGATACGCAGCTTCAGAGTTTTTCTAAAATTCTTCCCCCTTATCATGGAGCCAAGCATATTTTCTCTCCCTTTCTGCTGCCCTTTCCCCATAACAGCAGTTCCGCAGTCACCCGGAGTGAGGAGCGGAGGTTTTGGGTGCACGCAAACAACGGCAGGAGCCGGCTGCATTAATTCCGCCTACATTGCACCCCAGTCGCAGGATTTAACCACAAAACGTGTTTAAGCTTTCCCTCCCCCAGCGAGGGGCCAAAGCCTGAGAGGCCGCAGGGCACATGGTGCCACCGGCACCCTCTCCCAAACCCGCCCTGCTCTGCGTTTCCAATCCAGTTTGCTACCTTGGAGTGCAGGGACACGGAGCCGGAGCAGGCACGGGTAAGCCTCGGCACCCCGGCGGGCAGCGCGCCGCTCTGCCGGCCCGCACCGCTGGCACCCCAGCGCGGTGCCCGGGGAGGCTGCGGCCACCTGCGCCCCCGCCCGCCGGCAGGTGGCGCTGCCCGCCCGCGGCCCGGCCCGCCCGGTGGGGGCACGGCGCGGCGGGGCGGGACCGGGCTCCCCCCGCTGCGGGCAGGGGGGGGCGGGGGACACCGGGAGCGGCGGGCAGCGCTGCCGGGGGGCACCCAGAGACACCCCCCCCCGGGCCGGCGCCAGGCTGCCCCGCTGCCGGGGCAGAAGCAACCCCACGGCCACCAGCGCCCCCGCAGCGCTCCGGAGGGGCCCTGCCCCGAGGCGGGGGGAACAAACAACGCGGGGGGGTGGGTCGACGGCAAAGCAGCAGGTGCAGCGCTGTGCCCCCACGCCTGTAGGTCCAGGTACTCCTCGGTGTAAAAGAGCGTGAAGGGTTTCTCTTGTGCCCCCCAGCCGCTGGCCCCGCAGCAGGGTCGGCAGCGGGGACCCGCCGGGGTGACGCCGCAGCCCGCGTTCGGCCGGTGCGGAACCCCCGGGCCGGCGCCCCCCGCCCCCAGCCTGGGGGTGCGGAACGCCGTGGGGAGCCCTGGCGGGCCGCCCGCAGCGCAAACCACCCGTGCGAGAGCTGCTCCGGGCCAGGAGCACCGGTCGGCAGCACACAGGGGTCTGTGGCGATGGCAGCCCCCCCGCCTCTGCTGGGCTGAGCACGCCGGGGCCGGCGCTGCGGAGCGCTGCTTGCCCGGCAGGACCGGCCTCGACGTGTGCTCCTTAGAAGCTCCTTAATTGTTTTATAGAGACGGGTACTAATTCAAAAGCACTAACTCGACGGAAAGGATCTCTGTCACTTGAGGGTCCTTTGGGCAAAGCTTGCCAGGGTGAGGTTTGGGATTCTTCTGCTTCATCGACGGTTTGAGTTACGTCAATTACCGTGTGATTGAGAATGTATAGAAAAGTAATCTTATGACGGCCACGCCAACCCAGTCAATGCACGGGTTAAAATCAATGCTCGAGTGTACCTTTGGAAATTAGGATCAGCCTTTCTGCATGAAGGTCAGGTTTTCAAGGAGCCTTCCGAGGAAATAACAAGAAAATACAATTTGTCCACATCTCTGCTTTGCACAGATATTCCCTGAAGGGCTCTCTGCTGAAAGGCAGCTCTCTGGTATTTAGGTTCTCTCTCTTAACATCTGCCCTGGTTTGAAAGTTCCCTCCCCACACTCTTCCCACTTCTCCCCTGGCCCCATCTCACACTGCACTTTACAGCCCGGCGAAGCGCGGTGCCCGCAGCACCTCGAGGGCTGTGGCAGCTGCTGGGGTGTCCCCGAGCCGGGGTCAGGGAATCGCACCCGCCATGGATCCCTCAGCAGCAATCGCACCGAGCCCTTTCACCCAGCCCTGGCGCTGGGCTCCGGCTGGCTTTTCTTGGGGAGGGGACACAGACATCATCTGTCTCCAGCCGAGCCGACGGTAAAGGCTTTTTCCTACCACCCCCTGGCCCTCCCCCGACTTCTGATGAAGTCATCAAGCTACAGATTGCATAACTGATGCACAGGACTATCTTGTGTTATACTGGGAGACGGGCCAACTGCTTCCATTTATAGACGAAAGCAATGCCACGCTGCCAAATAATGGAGCCTTTGCTGCAGCTACTACAAGGAAAAAGAATGGGGGGGGGGACAACGACGACAACATGAGGACACAGGGACGGACACCCAGGAGCCAAAGGGCATGCTGTGAAGTGACATCGCTTGGAGCTTCCTCTGCTGAGCCTCAGCGCACTGCTCCCTGCGGGGCTGAGCCCGAGCCCCCACCGAATGGCCTTCCAAACAATCTTACTGCAGAACTAGTGTCCTGGCGCTCCCGCACACACGGGTACGGCGGAGGGACACAGCCACCCCACCGTAACGCCGCACAAGGCACTCCAGTCTGTATCCTATTACATGGCGAGTTAATTGCAGAGTTTAAAAAGGAAGAAAGCTTCGAAAGGAGCCCCACCTGCTGACATGAGCCCCCTGCACCAGCTGGAGGAAATACGAGGATTAGCACAAAGGTGTTACTTCCAGGGTTGTGCGTTTAGTCACGTCGAGGTACAAGAGTTTACCTACTCATAGCGAAAACTTCCTCTTTCCAGTTTTAATAACAGGTTTAAAGCCAGGCCTTCCTCACCAAGACAGAACACCACCCTCCTACCCAGAATATTTCTTCTCCTTTCCATTTTTTTTTTTTGGCAAAAACACTTCCCAACCGATGATGAAAGGCCCCGGTGACATCACTGGGAGCAGCCCCGGGTTGTGTGTCCTGAAAACCAGAGCAGAGCCCAGGCAAAAGGTCTCCACAGGCAGGAAAATGCTCCCTAGCACCTGGGAGCAGAGCTCTTTACCAAGAGCACCTCTGCAGCCCGGCAGTGCCGCTGTTAACCTCCAAGGCAGGGTTGCGCAGCTCTGCCCAGCCCTGGCAGCGGTGTGGGGCCACGTATGCTTGTGGGTTGCTTCAGTTACCCAGCCATGGTGTGCACACCCACCCTCCTTCCACTGTTCCCTCCGGAGGTCCAGCATGGAGATGAAACCTGGAAGCAGGCTGGGGGATACGTGTGTGGGGCTGGGAATCGGTGATGAAAGAAGCAATGCTGGGCTTTACGTGGCCGCCTCTTACACACCATTGCCTGCTCCAGGCCTGGGTGCAGTCTCACCACAAGAGCCGAGCACCAAGTCAAGCAACTCGGGCTAAGTGCAGCACTTACACAGCTATAGAGCTTCAAACCCAAACTGATCCAAGCTTCGCTGACAGTGCTCTGAGCTCCTGCTCTGCCTGCCAGCCCCCTCCATCCTCCCACTGCAACCTGAGCCTTCCTGCCCCTAGAGCTCCTCTCATTCCTTACCTCCCCTTTCTCCTTCCTACACCCCCTGCCTCTGCATTTTCCTTCCTCCACCAACTGGCGCTGCTGCCTTTTCACCCTCCAGACACCCTCATCAACTCCCCTGCTCACCGGCTGCTGGCACCACATCACCTCCGCAGCCGACTGCGCTGGTACCCAGCGGCCCATGCCCACGGCCTGACTCACCTGTGACTCAGGCTGTCATCTCTCCGGAGGGATCCCCAGCAGCAAGGGGACAACCCAGCTCCTTTCCCCAGGGCCCTGTGCTCCTGTGCATGTGGGCACATGCTGCAGGGGTGCCCTGCATGGGTGTAGGCATGTAGTCCGTGTAAAGAGTGACGAGATGTCCTGGAATGGGAAACACGTGCAGTATTCTCAGCCTGTCTCTCATCAGCCTGTTACATTTGGGAAGAAGGTATAGTGTGACTTCTGATTTTTCACTGTGGCTATTTTCAACAGCACCCAAAGCCACTGTGTGCTACTCACAGGCTGCAAACAGCTCTCTCCTGATAACAGTGGCTGGTGCAGACACATGCTTCAGCCGGGAACAGAGAAGCTGCAGCTCCACTGCGAGGTCCTCACCGAGGGCCAGATGAAGCCAAGAGGCTGCTTATGTGAGGAGGGACGGCGGCAAGAGCTTTTCACCTGATGCAGCCATGCTGCTGAGCAAGTTCAAACACACGTGCTGGCCCTGACTAAGCCTCCCAGGGACCTTGCCAGGACCCCTCCTGCCTCTGCAGCCTCAGCCACCTGCTTTTAAAGCAGGCCAGGGCCAAAATCAAGTGCTTGGCCCCTGGGAGACTCACCAGGTATTGAAAGAGCCAAGCTGCTATTTGCGGAGCCAAAAAAGAGCCACGATTTCCAAATGGTCAGCATAGCACATCTGGACAGGTTTGTATAGTTGCAGAGCACCCAGTAAGATGAACTTCTGTAGGGATCTGGCTGCTTAGTTAACGCCTACACAGGAGTCGCCCTCAGTTGATAATCTGCTCCTGAGTGACAGGAGGATAAATCCTGTGTCCTCCCAGTGTATTTCCAAGGATCTACTGGAGTGAGGGAATCCGCTGCAGGAGTTCAGGGGTGATGTGTGTGCATACATGCACAGTTATGCACAGTAAACATAAGTGACTCTAAAAAGAGAACAAAAGGGAGTGGAAAACGTATTTTCCTCTGTCTCAAATCTTATATGCCTCTTCCTGATCATGCAGTGATTTATTCCTTCCGTACGTTATTCAATCTCCCAACTGCAGCTAAAAGCAATCACACCATTTTCTTTCAGAACAAGCAGAACAACCACCAGCTGACGCCCTGAGAGCCGGGCAGCTGGGTGCAGGTAAGTGCAGGCAGGGACCAGCCAAGCTTACTCAGCTGATCTGATCCATGCTGATCTGTGGTGATCAGAGCCTTTGGGCATGGGGAGCCGGCTCTGCTCCTGCGGAAGGCCAGGGGAGCAGAGCGGGACCCCAGGGTAAGGGGGGGCTGTTCCAGGCAACTGCTAGCAGAAACCTACGGCCAAAGGGTTTTCCACATCTGGGAACAAAGTGTTTCCCAAAAAGCTGAGGGAAGCAGAGACTTGAAAGTAGGGTCTTAGTGTGACAATTGGACATAAATTCACTGTGCTGTTCTGTGGTATGTGAACTAATGCAATCCTTGAATATACAAAGAGCAGAAGAGCAAACAGAAGCCAGGAGGTGGCTTATCCTGCATACCGCATTAAAAGAACGATACTAGAAAAATATATACAATCACACATCTACATTTAGAGTCAGAGCAGAAAAAGAAGACACAAAAATTATTTGAGCCAGAAAGTGTCTGCCAGTGAGTGACTTAAAGAGCTCAATCCATTTAGCTTACCACAAAGAAAACTGAGAGATGCTTTGACCATGGCCTATAAAAATACCTTCACAAGGGAAGAAATCCTTTAAAGAGTTCGTTTATCCAGTGAAGAAGGCAAAACCAGATACAAGGGCTGGAAGCTGAAGACAGATTCAAATCAGAAAGAAGAATCACATTTTTACACTATGATTTCATTACCCATCAGAAATGGCAGATCTCCACATTTTGATGTCTTCAAGGATGACAGCCTTTCTGGATAAACACAACTTAGCGGTGTGATTGAACGGCCCGCAGTGTACACGATAGAACAGCACCGCCTGCCCTTAGCTCCGTGCAGCTCCGAGCTGCTGCTCCCTGGCACGGCAGAGGCAGCTGGCCCTGCTGCATCCCGCTGCTGCTGGGCTGGCAGGCACCGCGCCGCTGTCGCGGGGCTCTCAGGTACTGCCCGCCTGCCTCTGTGTGCGCGTATGCATGCACATGCCAAAAAAGGGGGTCTCCAACCTGTTATTTGGATCAAAAATATTATCCGTTTCCATATACTACATCACATTTAAACATCGTCTCTATCTAGTGTTTTCGGAGCAGCCTGAAAGCATGTTCCTATATTCCCCCAGAAATATTTCTATTAAATTCCTTGTAATGTTGTTACTTATTGCGTCTGGCAGGGATCTTAATCCCTCTCTCTAAATCAGGTTGCCCAAAGCCAAGCCACCTTTCTTCACAGGATAGCACCATCTGACAGACTAAGGGAATTACAAATCCATTCATTTTGGACTTCCCCCCTGCCCTTCCCTTAAAAAAGCCAGCATACAGGACGAAGGGACGGAATATGCTGGTTTACAACTCCAACCCCGGCAGCAGGCTCTGCAGAGCCGACTGCTTCACCTATTCCTCTGTCATCCAGGCTCACGGATGGGCTACAAACCTCTCTTCTCTCCCCGGCCCCCGGTTGCCATGGTCTTTCCTATAGTATCTGAGTGAACAAGATCCCTCTGTTTGACACCAGACCTCTGCATGCAGCCAATTTGTTTTCCTTTCACCTCCCCTCGCCTGCATCTCTCCTCCCTGTGTTTTCGATACAGTTTAGTCTTTCCACAGAACAAACAGGATCTGTCAAACTATTACTTCTGTGTATTTTATTTTGTTCATCAGAGGGACTAATTTCTTCATTTCTGGTGACGAAGCAGATAACAAAGGGTTCTAAAACGAGCAACTGTTTTTCTAACACCATGGAAGAGCTAAAGACCATCAGAAATTCATCTCAAAGACTGTAGAGGCAGGAGGGGCCGTGGTTTTACCAGGTGGCACCAGAAGCCCTGCCTCCCCATGCACCCACTTCTGCTTCAGCACAGTGGTTTGACTCCACAAATCCTGAGCACCGCTGGTAGGATTCAGAAATGCAGCATTTCAACAGAATGCTACCCAACTTCACCCAGCGTCGTTAAACCAGGCTCATTTCCTATTTTACAAATAACAACTCTGGCTTTTTCTCCCCTCCCCCAAGAAAGAAATCTTTGCAGGGGCAATCACTCCTGCTTTTCAGTTTTGTTTATCCTCAGTTTCATCAGCTAGTTCCAAGGTACAGAGCATAACAATATAACGGTTGGGTTTGTGCGCTGAGGGAGAAGTGTTCATTTATCGCAAATAACTAGTTTCCTTGTAATTGCAATTTTTTATTGGTCTTATTATTTTTAGGAGGGAAAAAGCGAATCAGCCCAAATTAAACCCAGAACAGCCTCTTTACAGGTATCTCTTAAAAAAAAGGGAGAAATAAGTATACACATGTAAAAATATTTGTGAAGTGTCAAATTAAGATGAGCTCTTCTTATTTGCTTTAATGAGTTACAAGTCCTGGCTCCAGCAGAGTCTCTTGCAAGGGTGTGGTTATCACCTAGTACCTGCTTGGGAATCTATGGGACGTGAACCTCGCAGTCCCCTGCAGGTCCCCATGGATATGCCCCACACACCGTGTATGGCAGGGGGCTTGTGAGTGTGCTGCCAGCTGGCCGGGAGAGGCTGAGACCCGAGCAGGCACAGAGCCTGCGCAACTCCGGCAAGTCTGTAGGGCGGCCGGGGCAGCTTCTGATGCTCCCACCCAGCCCCTGCGATGGAAACGAATCCTCCTGCTCTGCAATCTCACCTGCTCTTGAGCCGTTTGCACCAGTGTTCATGGTCCAGTGAAATGCTATTTTACATAATTTTCTTGCAGGAGTGAACTAATGGGGTTAATCAAGCCATTAATTTGACCCGCACAGGGAACGGCTGCACAGACAAGTCTCTGTGAGGCAAGCCCGGGTGTGGTTTCACAGCGCATCGGTTACTCAGAGGTTACTCCCACGTATGGCTCCCATCCCACAGAAGTATGGAGCAGCCCTCCTTTCCCTAAAGAGCAGCCACCTGGCACTTGTATTCTGGGGCAGGAGGTCTGAGGGGGCTGCCGACGTGCCGCAGAGCCAGCCCCGACCTCGCCTCTTGGCACCACCGCTGCAGCCGCGCTCTCCAACGCCTGCCCACAGCGGCGGCACCGCTTTCCGAGCTCCAGCCCCCGAGCAGGCAGCCAGGGAAGGAAAGGGGCTGAGAATCTGAAGAAACACCAAAGTGCCCAACCTTATATTTTATGCATATTATGAAGGCTGTAATTACTCCCCTTAAAAACTGCGGGGTGAAGTTGTGCCATCACGGCGTTTCACAGCGTGCCCTACTACTCTGAAAGCAACCTTTGGGGAGCAACAGGCAGGAGAGAGCTGAAAAACCAGCCCACACCATAGAGCATTCCCACACCCTGTCCCCGCTGCCTGCCACCACAGGCTTGGCTGAGGGCTTGCAAAGGTACAAATCAGGCTACTCCACAGGAGCCGAGTGCCCTCTCGGTGCCAGCTTGGCCCTCGCTTGTCCAGTTTCCTGGGGCTTCGGAAGCTGGTCTGGGAGCAAAGTGGAGCGAGAGCTGAGCTCACAGAGGCCGCCAGACCCTGAAGCCGGTGCCTGATAGAAATTCTCCTGCCAAAGTTTTTAGCTTTAATCAATGCCCCCTTCAAATCCATCCTGGAGCAGGAGAGAGGAAAGCTAACGTGAAGCATGAGGACAGATAATCACGGCTGGAGAGCCCCCAGGAAGGGGGGGGGGGGGGGGGAGGAGAAGAGAAATGGAAGATGAAAGCAGGCAAATGGTTTAAACAAACAGTCGCACAGGGCGAATGAAAAGGGGGAACAGAGGGAAAATGACACAATAAAAATAAATGCTATAAGAGAAAGAAAAGCTTCTAGCACACACAGGGAAAAATGTGGGGCTTGGAAAAAGCAGAAGTATGAGCCGAAGATGTTCTAATGGAGCTCTCTAGCAGCAAACACCAACCCATTACCAGGAGCCCCTTTCCTTCTAATGGCCTGAGCCTGTATCGCATTAACACCTTGTACCCCATGGAGTTCGCCAGTTGCTGAGGTATTTCACGGAGCCTGGCTTTAGCTCACGCCTGGCAGAAGCTGCCTGAAGTCTCCTGCGGACGATCGCAGAGATTTTTTTTTTACTCTAGGTGAAATTTTGTTAAATTTCCCCTTGCTTGTTTTGTTTGAGCATAAACAAAGGTATTTTTCACACTTAAGGGCGTTTTTCAGATCCGTTTCTCTGTGCTGTGATAAATGAAATCCCTTTCATTTTTAGAAATTCAAACTTGGCACTTGTGTTGCTCCTCAGCAAGCAGCACGTAATTTGCCAAGCCTGAAAGAATCCTGGCTGAGAAGTAAACACAGTGGGCCATATGCTCTCCTTCCCATACACAGAAGGCATCTTACCTCACCTCAAAAATTGGGAAAGGCTGCAATCACCCCATGTCGTTGCTTCTGCCAAGGGGAAAAAAAAAAATCCACAGAAAAATTCAGAGCAAAGGTTTGGGGCTATCGCAAAGTAGCCCTCTTCCTGCATGCCTCCAGGGACCTCCCTTGCCCTGTCACTGATTCTGTCCCTGGCTTCTGGCCTGGCAGAAATGCGGTGAGGGGTCAGGGAGTACGTATGCCACGTCCCTGGTGCTCACAGTAAAGCTGCGTTATCTTTATCGGTATTTCCTGGCCCAACTTGCTTTGCAAGTGAAGAAGCTGCAGAGCACAACTGCTCCTCCATTAATACCACTCTTTTCTAGCTCGTTCACATCATGCCCTCGTGGGAGGAAGATCATACACCAGAAGGACTCGGGTGAGGTGAGGACTTCTTTCTGCTCCATGCTCATAAGAAACACAGAGGGAGAGCGTGCCATGTACGTGCGGTAACTCAGTTTTCTGGTGGGCTCTGGCAGATGATGAGTGTCACTGATAAAAGCACCAAAGCAGATGCACTGGTGCTTATAAGGAATGGTCATCTCTACAAATTCATGCACAAATTCCATGATCTTCCTCTGTCTGACACGGACTTCAAAGAGCTGGAATAACTCCCCTGTCTTTGGTTGCAGGTGCTTGTCTGTGCAGCCTCTGTGCAGGTGGTATTTCAGTCTAAAATCGAGAGCCAAGTGTTTCCAAAAGGTAGCTGGCAATACCAAGGGAAGTGGTCGTCCACTGCAGCTGCCCAGCAAAGCCACGTTATCTTTGCTGTGGTTTCAAATAGCTAGCTGCTGATAAGCTGAGGTGGCTGGGATGGCACACCAGGTTTACGATTTCACAAGCTAGTTCTTTTAACATGCTTGAATCCAGGCTACCCGGATCACTCAGTTCCAGGACTTGAAACTCTCTTGATTTTTCTTCCACCTTGGACATTGTCTTTGTGTTTCCATGGGCCACCCAGCCTTTGTTGTGACATTTAATCTTATTAGCCCTAGTGAAAACTGAGACAAGGTATTCTGATTTGGGCTATGCCTAGGTTGTCTTTAACCTTGGCGTGCTCTTCACTGCATGGTTCCTCCTTTCTCTCCGAGGTCTCCTTTATTTATATGGCTAAGGAAAACTCCACTATTCAATTACTTTCTTTCACAAGGTCTAACTCAGCTCGGCTTTTTGGCAGTACTGACTTTATTTCTAGACTTCCAGGTCTCTAAGGCATAGCTTCCTTTGCTGATCAAGCCCTTATTCACACCGACTGAGGTTTTCTGGATATCCTTGATACCTCTTCTGAGACAATTACTTATCTTTTAAGCTTTAAACTTCCTCTTTTTTTTTTTTTTAACTTCCTCTACACCGTGAATGCTTTTTTTGCCTTCTACTATCCTGCCATCTTCCTAATGCATACTTATGTTCACCAGCTTAACCAGCCCTCACAGCTGCAATCCCAGCTGCCTTTCTGCAGCCTTTGACTCACTCCTCAAGCCCTGCCTTCTCCTGCCTTCACCAGAGACAGGTCTTTGCACAGGATTGTGTTGATCTCTCCCATGAGAGACTTAAAGACAGACATGATCTCCCTCTCCCTCTGCCTGTTTTCCTTTGCATTCTGCCTGGCTCTCCACCCCTGGCCACAGAGGCAGTGGCCTCACCAGCGGTCCCCAGCCCTTCTGCTTGTCCTGGTGACCTCACTGTGTCCTGTCTTATCTCTCTTGCCCCCACCTGCATCCTACTTTTTCATATCTCGCTCTCCTCTTGCTCCTGCCCCTCACAGCACAAGCATGCTTTATCTTCATGCTCTTAAAAGAATAAAATAAAATCCAAACAACCTTTGACTCCAAGCGACTCTCCAGCTCCCCACCCTCGCTCTTCTCACTGTCATCTCTACGCTTATTGAGTGTGCTGCCTATGATTTATACGATTTAGACTGAATTTAGTCTCCATCCCCAACACAGATTCTTTTCCAAACAGGCTTTCCCTTCTCGCCTGTCGCAGAAACCAATATCACAGAGTCTCTAATGTGCTTTGTCTGGCTGCAGCTCCGCACTATTACACTAGGCTCGCTGCCACAGCCTGTCAGCTCCTTCCGGCGCTGCTGACCACACTCTGCTGGAAACCTGGTCCTCCTTTCCCGGTGCTCCTGCTGGACTCCAATGCCTTCAGCTGCTTGCTCAGTGTCACTTGGACTAGTTTGTCACTACTCACCCTCCCACCTGCTGCCATTCTGTGGGTCTGCATCCTCATCCCTCATCTCCTTTCCTTCTCACTCTTACCTCTGAGCAAGCTCACTCTCTGTACACGTTCAAGGACTTTCTCTACACCAGCAACTCACAGACCTACCTCTGTCCCCGGCCAGTTCCCATCTGTTCCAACTAAATTCATGCCCTGCCTCTGGGATCATCTTGTGGCTATCTGTCAGCTCAAGCTCAAAGGCAGCTCTTTTCCTACTCCCTAGGCCTCCTCTCCTTCCTGTTTCTTCAGTCCCCATGGAAAACACCATCACTTGCCTGTCACTCAGCCCAAAACCTGGTTGTCATTTTTGCCTCGGCCCTCCCTGCAGAGTCCCACAGCCAGGCTCTCATCACCTCGCACCCTGACGGTTGCAATCTTACCCTGCTTGCAGACAGCCAGTGCTGCTGCCCAGGTCGTTTTCTTTGCCTGTCATCTTGATTGTGCCATCTCTCTCTTTGCAGCCCTCTCTTGGCTTCCCCTTCTTCTGGATTTCAGCACCCTCCCTTGCTTTCAAATCCAGCTGCAGCATATGCCACCTCACTCATCAGCTCTGATTCACGGCTGAGACTTTCCATCACCCCATCATGACCCGCTCTTTTCCACAGTACATTTTATCTAGAAGTGCCTTCACGCCTTCCTCCCTGCTGGATTTCATTTTGGGGAGGAGATTCTCAAACTCGTACGACTCCGACCCTGAACTCTGCCCCCAGTATAGTTACATTTGTAGAAGTTTGTAGAAATTCCTGTCTCCATGATGTCCAGCAGCCTCTCCTGTTTCCTTGTACTCCCTGGTGTGTTCATCTCCCTGTGTTATCTCTTATCTTACGCTTAGGTTGGACATATTTGGGGGGAAGGAAACGTATTTACATCCTGCATCTGCAAGGAGCCCCGTACAATGGGACTCCTAAGCTGTGACTACGACTCAGAGGTGCTACCCACCATAGCACAAGCCGTTACAAATGCAACTTAAACCTGCGTACAGCTAAATATGCTGGTTTATATTCTGCAGGTGGAAGAACACCAACATTTCAATGTGCCCTTGCTCCACTACTTCTTATTTTAAAGGACACAATATTAGGATGAGATATTGTATGCTGAAAAAGTCAGGAAATGCTAAGTTACAGTTCCCACGGCAATTGTAACTCAGCCTCATACGGTAAGGCACAAAGGTTATCACCATATACACTAACAGAGGATGCTGAACACATGCAAAGTGACCAAATTACTGTTGTGGCAGATAACCAGGTCTTTGAACCTCTGTGCAGGTAAAATCTTAGAGGTTTACTGGGCTTTTAGCATTCAGTTCTAGAAACGTGAAGTCCAGCACCCTATAAATAAAAGGTAAGATTATGTTGTACAGCAAGAACTGGACCCAGCAGTAGCTTGTAGCCCTTTTTGCAGTAACACAGCTAATGGCAACAAGAAATATTTCCATTACTTTATGAGCTCTGGTAGCTGTCAACTGAGAGAGGGATCTGCCGATCAGAGAAATCTGGGAAGACATCAGTGTGTCAGAACAAGTGAAAAGACTTGACACAGAGGGCACATTTTTGTCGAGCGATTTGCATTAGCACTTCCGGACAAATTCTACATTTCACATGCAATTCACAAACCAACAGCAGCACTGCTAATTGGTGCAGTTGCCACTCAACTGTGGTACCTTGTTTGAGCTATCACTAACGTGAACGAAGACTACAGACTTCTTTTGAAAAAAATGCAGCAATTATTTTGCAGGCTTTGAGTTGGGTTCTCCCTTCCCCCACTTTCATCCTAATAATTTCATTATCTCAATAACTTAAAAAAGGATCTGGAACAGAAAAAATGCAAACCTCAGAAAAGTCCTGTTGAAGTTACTAAGAAAAAATAAAGCCCGTTTGCAAAGAATGACACCCTTCATTAATGCAACTGTTAGCCATCGGGAATCTGACTGTGCCCCAGAGTGCCAATGCAAAACTACATGTTGATCTGAAAAAATAACAGTAAGTGGCACGCTACTGGTGACTCTGAAAATCCCAGCCTTCAAACCAAGGCTGTGCTCTGCACGCATCTAAATTGCTGATGGGATGACAGAATCTCTCTGCCTCCTCTTAGGTGATATTAGAAGTTATTTAACTGAAAACAGGGCAGAATCTCTCATCCATCATTCTTTATCCTTTGTAAAATCGAGTCTCCTGAGAAAAGGAAAGAGCTTCCATACTGTAGCTTTCTATTACTGCTGCTCAAAATGCTCAGGCAGCTGCGGCTCAGCTGAAGGAAGGTTTGGCTGGCTCCTTTTCGTAAGTTGGACAGCTATTTTTAGGCCATATTTCCTTTAGGCCCCTACAGTGCAAAACCCAAAGGAGCTAATGGGATTGGCAGGTGCATAGATTACTGGTGACCTCCTCTAGCCCAGCGTTCACATTTCCTTACTATATTTTTTTCATAATGCACAGTGAAAAAGGGAACAACCTACAATTAAAGATCTTCCTAGCCAGCCTCGATACCTTTTATATTCAAATCCTCAGTGAGAAACTGATGTGCAATAGCGAAAGATGGAACAGCATGAGAAAAACTATGCAGATGCACCTAGAGCTAAATAAATCTAAATCAGAACTTCATTTCTAATGGAGTATTTTGGTTGCATCTCTACAGACAAATGGGTATCTGTAACGTAATTTCATTCTGACCCTGACCTTTCTGCAGCTGCAAGAATCCCATCTCCTTTCTTGATTCCCTTGAGATTTCCTAGGCCCCATTCTACTAAGGGTCCAACCTCACCATTGTAAAAGTCACTACCAAAAGCCACATCTTAATTCACGGCTCCCAGCTGTGCTCTCCTCAGAAAGAACAAGAGAAACTACAGTTAAGCTAGTGTAACTCCCAGTCCTGATCACAAGTGGGTCTGAATCCTGGGTAGAGATGTCACCTCATTTTGGGCAGTGAAGCACAAACCAGACTGTTGGGCAAACTCCCGTAATACACCTTTGTGTTGTAACTTGCTCAGCTTGGGCTTCCTTCCGCCACACCCTAGGTGACAGGCACCACAGTCACGTTTCGGTGACTAAATCCTGATCTGCAGGCCCAATTATTTAGAGTACTGATGCAGAGTCTTCATGGAAATTGGTGCTATGTATACCTCCTGCTCCCCAGGCCGATTCAGCGGTACTCGGGGAAGCAGGGGCTGGCTGGGAGGTCTGTAGGGCGCCCACCACTGCCTCTGCAGGGCTGCTCCGGTGGGCACTTCAGCCCAGCAGGGCTCGCCTCTCCCGGCACCCCTCTGAGCATCGCTCCAGTATTCACCTGGCGAGCCATGAAAAAAAAAAAAAGAGCCCCAGAAATCCCCAGGGATATGGGGTTGCCTCCCTCCTCCCAGCTACTTTATCCTTCACCTGTATTCAAAAGACTTTGTCCAGAGAGCTGATACCTAAAACCCTTCACAAAGAAAAGCAAATGGTGCCTCCGTGAAACCACAGGCTGCACTTCCCAATGGTAGAGCACGGCTCCAATTTACCGATACACGGTGTGGCCGTCAGCTGTGATTCTACAAAAACTGCAGAAGATATCTATGGACCTCTTAATACCTCAGTTCTGACATATGGAGGGACTGGGGAGTTTGCAGCTTCCCACCTGCTTAAATATAATTCACTACAAAACATCAAACAGATGCATTCAGCCCTTTGTAGACATATCATTACCTTATGTGTTCATGTAACGCACATCTGTAGCACATTGGCAGTACACCTAGTTAATGTGTGGGAGACTCCTAGGTTCAAAGCCTCCAGTGTTTCTTTTGTTCTCTAATGAATCCTTCTTTTGTTTAACTCCCCCCTCCCCTTAGGTTGTAGCTGTAACTCTGTCATTAGCATCTTAAAAATCTTTTCCTCCCAAACTACCTACAACACTGCAATAAGCTGGGAACATAGGAAGCACCTAAATGAATCACGATTTTTACTTAAGACAGGTTTAACAGGTCTGGGTCACTGTTTTCAGCAGCACTATTGCCAAATTAGCAAACTCAGTAATCAAATATTCCCCTAAAACCCACGTGAGGCGAGATTCCTATGCCATATTCCAGCGGGTAAGCTAGGTTCATAACGTTTCAAATAAAAGATGCATTCATGACTACTAGGAGTGTCACAATTTTTGTGAGTCCCTGCAGACCCACATCTGCTTCTCAGTGTCCAAAACTCAAAGCCTTCATGCACCTCCCTGAAAATGCTGAGATACTGTATCCTTTGTGTGGAAACATTTTGTTGCATTTTTACTAGACTTCAACCTAATTTTCTAGATATTATGCATGAAATCACACGTGTAACACTGAGATACCATTTGCACCACAGACTGGCAGCTGTGGTGCCCACCAAACTCGCTGTCCCTCACAGTGCTGGCGTCTTCCTGGGCTTCCCCAAAATGGACCCGCTACCAACAAGTTCTGAGAAACAGGCAGCACAGGATGCTGATAGGGAAATGTCATCACAGATAGGCACAAATACAGAAAGATTTCGCTCATGTTCCGACAGCCACTTGTCTGTGAATGAAATGCAGCGGGGGTTTTGCCTTTAGAAAAATACCAAGCTGATATTCACCGAGTTACTGTGCTTTCAGTGGGCACACTCCACTTCTTTCCAAAGCTGTCAGACCTCTTCTCCAAGACAGCTTAGGGACTGCTAGAGACGGTCAACAGCCAGGGTGTGATCTGGGGAATTTCCTCTGTGAGAAACCCAGCAGCAAAGCAGGAAGGCCACACCACTGGCAGAAGCATCAGGACTCCCAAGTGCTGTGCTGCTTAAACCTCATGGACATCTCTGGCAACTTAACTGCAGCTCACACTCCCACGTACTGTTATCTGAATAACTGTGCACCCTAGTACGACGGTTCAGCTTTATAAGAAGGTTTGTGATTCTTAGGCAGCGTGCTGGTATGTGCCTATGTTTGTCAGACAACTCCAAATTGTAACAGAATTGGCAGATTTCAGCATTCAGTTTGTCACTGCAAAAAAATCATCTCCTTAACGAGCACAACACATTAGCAGTGTCTATTGTTGCCCTATAGTCATCAATTAGCATTATTATCTTTATTTAACTGTAAGTGGCATGTTTTCTTTGCTGGCTTCCTTCCAAAATGTGTTCTCACTGCTTCTAAGACATTTCTCTTTTAAAAAACCATAAACACACCACCACCTGAAAAATGGTATACTGACAATGCCCTGGGAAAAGACAACCATAAATAAACCCCATTCTTCCTCTCCCTGACTTTTCAGAAACAATCCTGCAGCAAACTCCAGCTCCTTTGGCTAGCCACTAAAATCAGCAAAGATACAAGGCAGAGCCCCAAGCCTTCAAAAGCCACTGGGGGAAGTACAGGGAGCTCCTGGAGCACCCCTGCGTTCCTGCTGCTCCTTCTCACAGCGGAGCGGGAACCTCTGTCCCATAGCTCTCTGCAGTGACTGCAAGTGCAGTGACAGCCTCAGTGAAAGCTCCCCAGGTAGAAACCTCCCTTCTGAAAACCAAACAGCTCCATGCTCACACAGATCAACGGTGAAACGCAGCCGCAGATGAGGAAGACCTGCTGCTTCTTCAGCAGGTGCTGGTCATGGACATGTTCTGCTTAGAAGAGGAAATGACCGAAGATTTATAACGGCAAAATCAAGGTACACAACCTGAAAGACCAATTAGCTTTTTCCCTCCCCTCAAAACATTTTCTTATGACCTAAAAATACATACTGTATCTTCTGCGAAAAGAAAGAGGACTGCATTGTCTGCTGACAACCACATCATGATAAAATCACCTCTAAAAATTCAGGAAGCAAAGATATTCCTATTGCCAAGCTAGCACTCAGAAGAATCACTTCAAGTGTGCGGCACCAGTTTGGCACTGTCACTAGGAAGAGAAAAAAGCCAGTGTTGTGTGTGTCATTTATATGTTTTTACTGTTATTTTTCCTCACTAATCTTAGACTGCTTCAAAATTCATTTTCTCTTCTTTCTTAAAGGCTGTGGCCAGGCTGACTAGTACAAATGAAAAGTTATAACATTTTTCTGAAGCCAAAGACATTGCCTACAGGATGAAAACCTTTGTCCGCAACGGACTTGGTAGCTAAAGCTGAGTGTAGAGTGCAGTGCTGCAACCTAGGTCATACGCTCTCTTCTACGGGAATACAAACAAGCTTAGCGCAGAAAGAGGTCCAAAGAAAGAGGCCAAAACAAACTTAATTGCCTTATTAATTGAACTAGGCCCCACCAGGTCCAGAATAACTCAACCCGTTCAGCACTGGAAAAAACTCGTGTTGACACTGCCCTTGTTTGTTTGGCTGCATGTCAGCCCGAGTGGGTATATTTAGCTTCAGCGCGCTTGCAGGATTGCATCTTGCAGCTTAACAGGAAATCTCTGGAGTCAAAGCTAAAGATATCACTGCACACTCGGAAATTTACGGCCAGCTGTAAAAGTGGAGCTGTGGTGGTCAGAGCGCTCAACAGCCTTCTTTTAAATGAGAGAGGAGGCTGAATTAAACACTTCACTGTACTGAGTTCATGGCAGGCAGGGTGCTCCCACCAGGCTAAAAACAGCAATAGAGGAGGCTCTTCTCTTGCTGGGATGATACTGAATTGATACACCCTGTTCCCATTCCCAAGCTTGTGCTCACGAGTAGGTGGGAGGGGGAGAAATCTGAGGAGGGAGAACTGAGGACCGCATGCACGTGAAGGGTTGCTCAAGGAGCACAGAGGATCTCCTCCTCCTCTGAAACCTTCAGAAATTTTAACAGCTGTTGGATCCATTTTAAAAGAGATAAATCAGAAAAGAGAACACACATCCAACACAGGTTTTCTTTTCCATTAAAAAAAATCAGACACAGATTATGGCACCAATTCCAGGGCAAGTGAACAGACACAGAACCCTTTTCTTTCAGCCTTGCCTGTCCTCAATGTCTTTAAGTGCTGTTTTGCCTGATGCTTTCATGGTTTCTGAGCACACCTCTCCAGTGCTGGCCAAGCATAGGGCACCTCGGCTGCAGCCTCACCTGATGCCTCTGTCTCAGAGAAATGTGTTACTCAGGGGAAGATTTTACTGAGGGGACTTTTGTGCTAAAAGTTGAAATGGTTAAAAATTAACCTGAGCATGGCAACTCACACCTCTAAGGTCTCTCACAAAGTTGGTGGTGCTATCCTGGTGGATGGCCCACAGCATCAGCACCCCGGGCGAGCACCCGAAGGGGCCCGCAGTACTGAGATGATGCCAGCCAGAAAAAAGGCCACCAACACCACAGAAGCCCAGGGAAGACAAGGCCTTGGGGCAAACTGTGACTCATGGGGAGCTGTTCTGCAGCATCTTGTTTGTATGGTCTGGTGGTACAAGCTTCATACGGTGTTTTGTAAAGCAGTGGACCGTATTTACTCAGCGAAGCTCTGTGGTACGCTGAAGGATCAGGCCTTTCTACTTCATCCCAGTTAAGGCACGAACGTGACCCAGGACCATCCCCTACTGAGATAATGAAAAGGCAGGATGTAAAAACAGCTCTTGTTTTCTGTTAATAAGTGCTTTCTTACTCTATCTTATCATTTTCTCTCAAGTGACGGCTAGCTGACTGTTTGCATTTCATCTCAGCTTTGGGAATGCTTTGTACGGTCCGAGTAATCAGAGTAAGCTGGAGCACACCTCTCTTTGCTCACTGACAGGACAGTTATGTATGTTTATGAAGCTAAATCAAAAAGGAGTAAATGTAAACAAGCTGCCCCTCTTTGAAGAGCTCCTCGGGATACAAAGTGTTCTGTCAACAGCTGTATAAGGAAGTACCCTGGCCTTAGACTCTCGCAAGTTGTTGATAACAAAAAAAAGCAACTTCGTTAATCTAAATAAGATTAACCTGTTTTCTTTCAGCAAAAAGCCATGGTGCCACCCTGCCTAAAGCTGACTGGTCTCACACGAACAGACTAATTTCTTTGCCTCCAGACAGGTCATTAACTGTTGGAGAGGTGGTAGGTAGGTTTATGTAGTCTTAGCAACTATGCAGATTTTCTTTTTATTAACCCTACCACAAGAGAAGGCTAGTTGTAAGGCTGGGGTTTGGCAGCCTGATGCATTCACAGTCTGGATTTTTGGACAAATCACTCCCCTGCCTCAGGCCTCAGCAATCCCAACCAATACGGCCCAAACGATAGCAGTTCCTCTGATTCCACCAGACTGCCGTGACCGCCATAAGGTAGCCGGGATCCAGGGAGCTACAGTGCCAGCATGATGTAGTTAAACCCTCAGAGAATACATTTCCTCCAAAAAAGCCCTGAATTGTACATCTTGTCTGCACACACCTGAACAAACCAAAAGCCAAAAATCTTACTCAGAACAGAACAAGGAAGAAAACTCTCTATCCTATTTGACTCCTGCCTTTTTTGAGCAATGTGACTAAAAGCATAGGTTAAGGAGTGAGCAGGAGGGGGAGAGCAGGCTTCTTGGCTAAAACTGAGGGATTTGCTGTGGCCCAGACAGTGCCAGCTTTTCGGGATCCTGAGACAAGCCTCTCCTTATTTCCAGAACTAGGTGAGATGGAGCGGCAGAGTCTGTCATGGCTGTCGGGAGCTGACAGCTGTGCGCTCACCCTTCAGCAAGCCTCTTCCTCTTTGTCAGGTGCAATCTGAGTGCTGCACACCACCAGGCACACATCGGCCCCTCGGTACAGGCACCTTCTGCAGTGCCAGAGCAAGGCTTCGCTGCCGTCAGAAGATTTCAGGGATGATGCTGAGATGGGGACTGAGGCTAGCCCAGGCCAGCTGCTTTCGGTTGCTCCTGCTGCAGTGCTGCTTGCTGGAGTCGGTGGGGTGCCTCCCAGGCTGTGATGGTGTGTTCCACTACCGGCACGAGCTTATTGCTGAATCCACAAAAGGAAGCAAAGTTCAGCAGTAAGCAGGAGATCGCTCGGGAGAGAGAAACCCTGCAGATTTCTCCCACAAGTGGAAGGATTGGAGGAGGTGTGGAGCCCTTCTGCACTGAGGCACTGGTCCAGTGGCCTGAGCATGCGCCAGGGTAAAAAGGCTGCTCAGCAGCCTGCTCTCCTGGGACAGCTCTTCAGGATGGTGACAGCTCCGCAGAGCAACGCATCACGATCCCAAAAACTTGCTGTGCCAAGTCATGACCTGATTGGCAGATGATGGGAGTCAAACCACAGTCCCCTGAGTATGCACCAGATGCTTAAGCTGCAAAACCGCTGCTTTGGTTAAGCTGTCTACACTTCCTATTATGTGATGTACTTTGAGCTAAAAAGGCTCTCCTTCAATAATCCCAGCGTTTTAGAGCTTTAGTGCCAGGAGTGCTCTCTAAGGGCACTGTTTAGAGAAGTGTCATGTACGAACGACGGAATCACAGAAGGCAGAGATGGAGAAGATCACCTAGCCCGTCTCTCAGCCTGTACAGGGTTGCTCCCATGGGGACTCTTTAGTCCAACACGCAGGAATTACTGTAACGAGAGAACCTCTCGGCACATCAATGCTCCTTAACAAACAATGAAAAGCCTGGGAAGAGGAGGTGATCAAGAACTTTGTGATATATGGATATATGCCCGTTAGCGGACAGGTCCTTCTAGAGACGGCCTGGAGAGTGTTCTTGTTAAAAGCCAATTGGATGAGTGACATTTTTTTAAAAGAGAGAGAGAGATACGTGTGTCACTTTTCACCAGCTTCCCCCTGGCTCAGTTCAGACAATTACAGCTTAACTACCAGGGTTAAGTTGAAGCCTTCCACAATGTCAGAATATAAGATAGAGAGGGACACTGTCAACCTCTTCAGGTATTGAAATCTCATTTATGAGAAGGGAAGGCATTCTCTGTCAGCTCTTTCACATCTGAAAGAAGTCAGTCCAAGTTGTTACAAAGGAAAAGTGTGGTGGGTGTTTTTCATAGTAGCCTTTGCCTGTGGTCTTTTATTTGCATGGCTGCTGTGAGAGAAGCCTACTCGGAGGCTCTCTGGGGTAAAACTGTTTTGTCATTTGACAAAAGGGGAATGGTGCCTTCCCCACAAGCCTCCTCCTGATGAGCTCCATCAGAGGCTTCCCAAGCGAGTTTCCAGCAGAGCTGTCACCACACCGCCCACAAGCCTGCTGGCTCCGTGCCCAAGGACAACATATGCCCACGGGTACAGACCGAACCCGCAGTGTCACCACCCTTGAAATCACATCCCTGCAGGCGCACCAAGGTGCTGCTCTACCACCCTCCCTTGATGCGCTCCGTGAAGCTGCCACTTGGCACTAAGAGAGAGGAACTGGGAGCTTACCCGTAACCAAAGGTGCCCACTCATGGGCATGAGGTGCCTCTGAGTTTCATTCAGCTTTAAAGTGCTCTTGAGGCATGGCAAACACACCATGGGAGGTGAAAGATAGGTAAGAGAGCGGTCTGAAAGCTTCTGCTGCCTGGGAGCGAAATGCCCTTCTCACGCTGTTGAAGAGGCTAAGAAAGTAGTCAGGCTTGTAATAACTTGCAATGTACCAACTAGTACCACTGGAAGACAAGGCACCATGGTGATCACTGCTTCTGCAAGAAACTCTTGGAAGGACAGGATACTCCTGATTTTTGGAGAGCTGCAAATCTCAGTGCTGCAGCGCTCTCGTGTTTCAAAATCAGGACCTCGTCTCTCCTCCTTCTACCAGACAGTTAAGGAGATAAAATAATACACCTGCAGTTGGTTCCACTCCAGACTTAACATTTTACATCTGTGGAGTACAGAAACTTGCTGAAAAAATGTAAGAGCTGAGGCGAGATAGTCAATCACCCGACTCCAGGAGTCAAAGTCTTGGGACAAAAATTAACGGATGAAGTCCTAAGGTGTGACAACATTACCGCTTTGCTTACACATGGTCAGATTCAGCAAGAGATAAACAGAAGAGACACCACTTTCTGTGAAGAAGCCTGGGATGGGAGCAATTTAAAGCAAGATGATTTAGAAAGCTATTAAATTTTTTTCTAGCATTCCCAACAGAACAAAATGTTATGATGGCATTTAGTTACGTTTACAAAGGGAAGATAAGTTTTGCTGTTTGTTCAATACCATTTCTTAAGACTTTTTTTCCCCCTGATGTTTAAGCAGTTATCTGGAAGACTAAGAACTCAAGAAATCCAAGATGCAGTGCTTTGCTTGCCCAGAATCCACTATCAGATCCTGAATGTACCTATACAATGGGGATAACATTTCCAGTTTGTTGAGAGATATGTACAAAGCGCTATTACTCCTTCCACATACATTTCACCACTTTTAGAGCAAAATTTGTTCTTGGATGCGTGTACAAAGACCATGCCAAAAGCAATGGATGTGCATGCACGCTTTCAAAAAACATGCTTTGGCTTCCTGAAAGGAAATTTTTTGTTGTTGTTTGGTTTTCAGCAAAGGCCTCTTTCCAAGGGCACAGGGAACCACCCTTCTGCAAAACAACAAATTACAAGTGTTTCCCTCAACCACACACAAGTTCTGTGGAAACTTAAGAAGATTCATTTGGTAAAGCAGGGAGGGACTGCTCCAGCCTCTGGGAGGAAGGTTTTATTTCTTTTTCTCGTGCTTCTCATTGTTAAATGATCTTCCTGTCCTCTAGGCCACAGTACACAGAGCATAGCTTTAGCTTCAAACGCTGTCCACACGCATCTCTGCTTGTGAGGTTCACTGCTACCTTATTTCATGAAGCAAATCTCAGACTTCTCAGGCTGGTGTGGGACCCTAAGGGATGCGACAGTAAGCAGCAACCCCCCACGAAGAAATGGTGCTCGCGAGGAATTTTACTGCCGTGTCCACTTCTGATGCAAAGAAAGGGAAGGGGCAGCCAGCAGAGGGAAGGGGAAAGAACAAATTTCCACCTTCTGGGGCAGCAAAGTCACAGTAACCTTCTGTTCAAATCTTCTACAAGATGCTTCTTTATGCTGACTACTTTCCACCCATTCTCAACAGCTCCCTGTTTTAACCCAAGGCCCATCATCGCCTTTTCCTACTTTCCTTTAATAGCCTGCAGCAGCGCATAAAGAACTCCAGGATTCTCAGCTGCAACGTGTTCCTTTTTTTCAGCAGAAACATCTGTTTTCAGGGATTTAACATGCAGGCATGCACGTGGCCCTCTCCTTCACACCAACTCGGCGCTGGCATCTTGTCCACTGAACTGAATGAAACTGGTACTGTACCCACCAGTCCGGACAAAAGTCAACAATTTTAGACACTGGAGATCTCAACCAGAATGAAGATGGCAAATGACCCAGTAACACACAACTATTGCTGTCACCAAAAAGTCTTCACTGTCACCAAAAAGGCCTCTCAGAATATCTCTACCCATGTCATTTCCACACACTGCGAAAACTGCTTAAGTAGGTTTCTGATGCTCAGCATTTTAAAACCTATACTGATGATAACACCTTTTCCTGTAGAAAATGTGGTTTCCCAGAAAAGGCCATCTTGGAATTTGGGGTGCTGGGAGAGGGGCAGGACAGCTCAAAGTCCTACTGCAGTACAGGGGTCATCTCTGACCTGACTTGTGAAATAAAAGTGTCACTCATTATTCATGTTTGCGGACAACCTTAACCACTGGGTACAGTGTTAAGGCTTTTAAATAAGCACAAGTGTCAGAAGACAGACCTGCGCAGCACTGTGGTCAGGCCGAGGTTACTACAAGGTTCAGCAGCTAGAGCGGTTATGAAAAACAAGCACCAGCATTTATTTACAGATCCACATACCCACCGGTTTGATTTTAATTTCGTCTGCAGTGGGATCTTCCATCTATACAGCCTTTGAAATATGAATCTGTAACTTTATTTTGGGGGACAGTCTTCAAAATCATTTGTCACCAAATGTCATGCTCTTCAGTTTATTTCAACTACTGCTCTCTTACTGTGCTAAAATAATGAATAATAGCAATGGCAGCAGCTGCAGAGAGACATCCAAACTCAATCCATACTACAAAAGGAAACAAGTCATATCTATTTCTCTCCTTCTCCTTTAATTTCTTTTCCCATTTTTTACCATGGATTCTGCTGTCATTATTGTCCACTTCATCTTTTGCTTCCCTTGCTTCTTTCTACCAAGGAGTATGGCGGTCTCTAAGAGGTTGGAGAATTTCACAACATCAGCCCAACACTTATTTTAGGTACCGAATGTTGCTGGAATATGTAATTAAATCTTAACAACTGGGTAAGAAGAAGGTGCCCCTACGAACCTTTGCAATCACTTTTCCGTAGATCTTATGCCTTTTGGGCCCATCCTGGATAAGGGTGATAAAAGTCTATTCAGATAAATGTTAGTCAGCATACCTACCCCCCTGGACACCGATTCGGTTTATTATTCTTCCCTCTATCACCTCAGATGCTGCTGAACCAGAAAGCACAAGTAAAACAGTGCCTGAGGGATGAACACACACAATGCCATCGGATTCCTCCTCCCGTGAGTGCTGGGTCTGTTTTCCAGAGTGCCTGGTCTGCTGACAAGTCACTTTTCCTTGGCCAGTCACATAGGAAACCACCAAAGTTGCATTGTGGTCTTTGCTGGCTGCCTTATCCCTCACACCACCATAGGACCAAATGGCTCCTACCAAGCTAATAAAAACCCCCGTGTACATGCACTTCAGAGCTCCGAGAGAGAATTACAGCCTGTGGAGGCAAGACAAAATACTTAATAGGTCTGAAAACACTGAAGAACAAAGCAAAGCGTAAGAAAGATGCATCCATCGGTGATCAGAGGCTGCTCCAGCCCTGAAAAACAGCTATCTATCTGCTTGCCCCCTCTCCAAATTTGACTTAAAAAACCGAGTTTCAAGAGAATGGCTCAGCAGCAGCTTTTAGTGACCGAAATACTAAATCTCTGACTTTCACACAGATGCAGGAACTGCTCCGTGTGATCTGTATGCCAGGCTGATTACTGGATCTTTGTTCCCTAAAACAGCCACGGTAAGGAGCGCTACGAAGTTCACATCTTGGAGGAAAATGGGTGATTCACTCTGACCACGTTTGACCACTAAATGGACACTGCTCGTGGCACTAAAAAGGCAATGCACACTCTTCTTGGCTGGGAATACAGTGACATTGCTTCTAAACCGTGGCCTCGCAAAGTGCTTTCACAGATGGGCAGAATTCGAGCACAGAGTTTTACTTAGATACCAGGACTGTGCTAAAAGTTTCTTTTGAGACTTCTTTTCCTTGGAAAATAACCATTTCAACTGCATAACATTCATCACAACAGGTTCCTGTTTTCAGGGGAAAAATTAATAAGTTTTGCCAAATACTGGGGAAAAAAGTGCTTAGAAAACAGAACACTTCAGAGAAATCTTCCAATTTTCAGCAAAACACATTTTTCAAGAAGTGTCACTAAGTTTCTACAGAAGAAAAAAACCCTACCCTCTATCCAGCAGTACTTGATGCCAATTTTTGTCCAGTGACACTCCCTTAAAGGCAACCCTCTGACCAGAGTCTGATGGATGGCTTTGTTGATGGCTCAGCATTTAACTTGATAGATCACTGTATGCTAAACCAACCAAACAAAATACCCCTGTGCATACTAAACAGCATGTGCTGACCACTTCTAGAAGGTACAGTCTCTTTGCAAAAGTTGATCCATTTTGTGACAGAAGTGCATCTGTTCTGTAACAATTTATGAATACTGTACACTGTCGGGGTTATTGTAATGCTTACTATAAAAATGCACTCATTTCATTTCATTTCATTAAAGGTTATCAAAAAAGCAACCACGAAGGAACAAGTAGCCCTGACAAGCCACCCATTAGTCATCACGAGTCTGCTTAGAGACAATACTTGCACCGTTGGCACTGAAGATCCTACCGCCTGCCTCTAGCCAGCTAACAACTGGTTTGGAAAGGGCTCCACACAAATCAGGTGAGAACAAGAACAAAAACTAAGCGAGTTCAGAAAGAGACTCCACAAAAGAGAAAGACTCACACAGGAAAGAAGACTGGGAAGGATATCTGCTAGGATGTCCTGAAAAGTACCTAAGGTAACATCATCTGGGCAGGTAGATGTGCATGTCCACCACTGATTTAAAATATGTTTTACCCGTAGGGTCTCTCTCTCTACTGTTCAAATAAAGAAAACTTTATTTGCCACTGGCCATGTGCTCGTATGAGAAGATTCAGACTTAGTGCAGTCCAGCTGACCACAAGTTGAGCAAAAGCCTACAGCCCAGTGTAAGAGTAGGAGGGTGTCAGACACGAGTCTTGGGAAAGATAAAAGCCTGATGCTCAAGCCTTGCAAGACAGACTTGAGAGTCCAGGAAGGGAACAGAAGAGTTACTCTGTCACTGTGCCAAGTCTCACCTGAGATTTGGAAGCTTCAGAGTTGAATTTCACGAGTCTTCCACTTAATGAACGCACAGAATTAGTCTGAAGGACCTGGAGGAAGGGAGATACCAGCCACCTTCTGTGGCACATCAGGGGACCAAAGCCCTGCCTTTGCCATCGCGTGGGGCTTTCTTTGCACATTAGGAAGGCTCATAGAGGTGGCTCCTTTTGTAGATACAGAACAGCATTACTTGTGAACTGCATCTTATACAATGACAGTAGTCTGAAATCAGGTTATGGTACTGATAATTTACCTATTGAAGCCAACAATGCAGACAATGAAAACACACGTTACGCTGCCCCTTGCTCTCCCGTAAGTGCTTTCCTCTATAGACACACACGCATTGCAAAAATAAAGCAAGAAACATGCTCCTAAACTTGAATTTTTTAACCATTGAGCTAGGGAACTTGTCCAAGGGCACTCTGTTTATCAGATCTAGGTATCTGACAGCAAAATACTGTAGCTGTTTAGTTTTTATTTAAAAAAGAAAAAGAAAAAAGTTACATGTCTGTGCAGTAGAAATTATAAAGACAGTCCTTCAGAGCAGACAGTGAGAGACCTGGCAGTTCTCTCTGGCTGTGTGGCTCAGTGTGACTAACACAACCAAATGTCAACACACGTTCCCTAAACCCTTGCCCAGACTAATCTAGTAGTAACTGTCCCTGGTGACAGGGAGTTTCTTAAATCAAAGTTCCGAGCAGCGACTTGATGGATGCCCTGCTCTGAGCGGTGTGGAGCATGGCCACGCTGGGTGAGCTGATAAACAGCCACGTGGCGCTGATTAGATCCACCCGCTCCTCTCCCTCTCAGGATGCAGTGTCGCATTCAAGGTTTGCAGCCCAGGAATATGCTGCAGAGCCCAAGCCTGTACCGGTGCCGGCTTCCTCCTGCCTGAAGCCAAGGGCTGTAAAAATCACTTTCCCTCCTCATTTGCAGTCAGGCTCTGCTTTCCACTGGTAAACACCTATGTCCCTGCCTCCCGGCTTTCCACGATGGGACATCTAAAACTGACAGGCATCTCTGCAAGTGGCACAGAGGGGAGCAGCTCTCAGCTGCCACTAGCTACAAATGCCAGGGAGTGTTTGTCAGGGTGGCTGGTGGCAGACCTCTATATAACTGCAAGTGAATGGGGCTTCTGTGCGCCTTTCATGCCATTGTGTACAACTGAAGTGCAGGACAATGAGAATGGAAACATTTTGCCTGTTGTTGATGTCTAACTGCCTCCTGGAGGATACAGTCTCCACCAGACAGATGGCTAATTTCTTTACCCTAACCTCCTCCTACAGCACTCCAGCGTTAGTATGATGTTCTGCCCCTGGAGTGAAGCCCTAATTGCTGTCAAACGTTCAGAGACAAAAGTGGTGTCTACATATCATTCATGCAAGTGTTGTTACCAGGGTGTGAATTAAACAGCAGAAGCCACTTGTCAATTGACTCCAATGTGAGCAGTTTTGCTCAAATGCTGGCTCACATTTTAAAGGATCAAGGTTGACAATTTTTATTTCAGTGGAGGCAGGGACCGCGTGCATCAGAAGACACAGCATCTTTCACTGAAGGACCCTCAGCCGCTCTGCCTCCATTAGACTTACAAAGGACGCAGGGTGCTCTTTCCCCTGATCATTCAGAAATCCTCCCACTGAAGAAAAATGTTCATTTTCCTTTGTCCTCGCCAGCTAAAGCCAAGTGGCTGTTCAGCATGAAATGGGCGCTGAGCACAAAGCCAAGGCACAGAGTTCCTCATTTGTCTCGTTCACACATAAGACATATTTTGGGACTGACGAACTTCTTGCTTCCCGGAGACGCGGCTGCCATTGAACAGACAGGTAATACTAATGGCCAGACGGTGACAGTCAGCTATTGGTAGGCTGATTGGATGCACATTCATCTTCAAATTATGTTGTGTGACAGCACAGGCTGCTGAACACCATTTTAACATGCAGAGTAACTCCTCAGGAGGCTCTTCATTATGCATTCAGTGGGCTATTTTCAGACTAAACAGCATGTCAGTGGCTGTGTTTATCCCTTTCCACCTGGGCAGAGGAAACAGTTCAATGTCCCTTCGGGGAATTAATATATATTACAACCCACACGTCAATTCTCCTCAACAGACAGAAATGGCCAGACATATTACATGTTTCCAGAAAATATTGAAGTCCTGACAATGAGGGATTGCTATGGGAAAAAATGCGTTCGAGCAGAGATCCTCAGTTAAAAGGGAGCCAAATTCCCCAGGATCAGCATGAAATGCTCCCTGCTCTCCCTCCATGCACGAACATGCACACAGACATGCACAGTCTCTCGCACAACCACTTCTGACAGCACATTAGAGGGGCACACTTTTCTAATTTTCAGGGGCCTCTAAAATGGAGTTAGGAGGCACGATGCCCGGATCCCTCGCAGCCCTGTGAGCCGCCCGGGCGAGCAACATCCAGTGTCCGCCCCGGGATGCTGCTGGCTGCTCCTGGGCTGAGCAGGCAGCATCTGCAATGAGGCTCAGGGGGGCCTTTCCCTCTCTCTCCCTGTCTCCTTCCCAAGGTGATTTACTTCCACTTGCTGCGAATACTTCATCTCATGCCCTTTAACAAATTCTGCTGGTGGCTTCCTGAGAATGGATTCATGCCCATGCCTGCAACTCCACAGCAGTGACTGAAGAATGTAAAAATCAGTATTCATCCTCTTTTTCTTCCCTTAACACACACAGCTTTGACAAGAAATGGCACCTGCAAGAAGCTACTCTCCCCAAGCCTCGGGTAACACCTGGGAATTTTCCTGGACCTAGCAAGACCGACAAAGAGCAATAAAAATTTTACAGGGATGCCTATGGTTTTCTTGTTAACAGAGCAGGGGTGGGGGTCCTGGCTGAAGGTGATAAAGGTGGGGGACACGGGTGCCCGAGGTGGCAGGGAGAAGGGCAGGAAGGCCTTGTGGCAGGAGAGCGGTGCTGTGGGCAGGTCTCCTCCTTTGAGAGCTCATGGCCCACACAGCTGTGGAGCTGCAGAGAGGTACCTGAGCCCCGAGGGCAAGACCCCCGGTCTCAGCCCACCTCAGTCCCATTGCTCAGGCTCCTAGCAGGGATTCAAGCTGAGATGCCAACTCTGCCATTTATTTATTCCCAGACTTTAAGGTGGCTATACTACAGTACTGAAACTTATCAAGTTTGGCACAGTCTGGGCTCAAAGCAGAGTGTGATCCAAACAGAGCCACTGCTAATTAAACACCTCTAATTAAACGAAGAGGCATGAGCAGTGATTCTGGAAGTCCCTCAGCCACAGCCTGCTGAAAGCTTGGGGAGGCTCTTGGGGGAGAGCTCCACAGCTTCTCCCTGCCCTCATGCTCCTGCCAAGGCCTCGGCTCACATCCACTGTCTGGGACGGGACACCAGGTCCATGGACTCAGGCTTGTCACCGTCAAGTCCTTATTGTGTCCCCCCGCTCCCGTTTCCAGCGGCGCGTGCGGGAGGGGAGCAAGGGGGGAAGTTACACATGTTCAGTGAGCAGCCCTGACATGGGAGATCGCAAGGTCAGCAGTCCCCCTCTCCGCCGGTAAAACCTAAACTGAATTTGAAATGAAAGACTGTTTATTAAAATTGACATTTCTATGGTGCCTGCCCAGCTGATTAGAAGTAACAGCTGTGAAGCCGGCAGTGAAGAGGCCCGATATCCCAGAAGCTGCAAAAGCACTTTATATCCTGCTTCATTACTGATTTAACAGCCACAGGAAAAGATTTAGAGCCAAGTTTCTGCAGCCCGTGAGGGCCGCGCAGCTCTGCGTAACCACCTGCAGTGCCAGCTGCCTGGCCAAGGGGAGCTTTGTCACCGGTGTCCGGGGATGGGGCAGACGCCGGGGATGCTCGTGCAAGCGCCCACGTGCATGGGGTCTGGCAAGGGTCTGCTGGCAGCAGCAGGAGGTGGAGGTGATGCCCGGTTGCTCCAGGCCAGGCAGCAGAGGAGGGAGATGCTGCTGGTGGCTCCTCAGAGGCTGGGCTGTTCCTCCTAACAGTGACGGTAAAGCACACTCAGGAAGGCTTTCTATGGCAGAGGAATACTGAATTCATTATACTGCAGGGAAAACCTGAGAGGTTAAAATAAAATGGCAGCAGGTGCATCTAATAAGATTACAAGGTCCTCCCGGGATGTACTGGGAGAGCAGTTTCACTGTGTATTTTAAACCAGACTGTACTGTTGAAATCAACAGGATTTTAGTTGCAAAAGGCAAGCTAATTGGGAATTCAATTCATGATTATTCAGGTATAAGGCATAACACAGCCAGAGATGTGCTCAAATAAAATCTGCTTGATCTAAGCTAGGAAGAACAAAGTGGATGTACCTCATGAGTACAAATGTATGAGACCTGAGTATGGAGATATGGGTGGAAGTGTACCTTACAGAGATTTCTGTACTGTCATTAAAAAGACATTCCAGTGAAAACAGAATGAAATACATTGTGCTAAAATACCATTTAGATTCTGAGGCTTTCTGCTTTAATACCTTGCACAGCCTCAGAGGCGGGACTCAAAGTGCCAGTATATCACCCTGAACTAACCAAGCTGTTCTCCGATCCGCAGCTTACAGATGACCTTATATAATGAACTGAAACAAACCTTAAACTTCATTTTAATGTATCTGTAAAAAAAATTAAGAGACAAACTGTAATTCTGCCGTGTTGCATTTAAACAGTACCTGTACAGCCACCTTTCAGACGTGCTTATAAGGCAGAACTGACAGCCTGAACAGAGGAGATGCTCTGAAGAACCTACACAACCCTTCAAATAAATCTCTGAATTCCTATTTGAGCCAATCAATCTGGCTCTCCAAGTGTCAGCTGGTAACACACACATCTGTCAGCATCCAAGTGCTGCAGTCACAGGGCAAGCTGTATTCACAGCTGGAAACTTAGCTTAGCAATTGCTTAATTTAAGTAAAAGATAACCCTGGATTATGCATTTCACACAGCAGAGGTTAAAAATGAGATGGGGGTTTGGGTTAACGCCAGTACAATGTTTCTGTCTGACCCCAAGCACGTATAAGGTTGCCTTTAGTAATGTTTCCTCTCAGTTCCACCTCCTGTGCTGTTCAGGAAAAATAAGGAAGGGCTCCCCCTGCAACTGGGACTCACCTGCACAACTTGTAGATCCAAAAGGAGTCAGCTTTTACTATCAAAAACCCTACCCTATTCTCTGAGGGCAGCCTCCAGCTTTGGCCTGAGAGCACAAGCTTGCTCACCTTTAAGTCATTACGTTAGCTTGCATGTTGACAACTGCTATTAACGTCTACACAGACATCTAAGCACCCTACGGGATCCTACCAGCCCTTACAGATCTTTACCTCTAGGGCTCCGGTTTGGAAAGCATCTCTCTGTTTCACCTGAAAAGATGGCAGTAAGGTAGACCTGTCACCTTGTTAAGTAGAAACAAACGTGTTTTTCAAACAAGCTCCAGCTGGGCTGACTGGTACCAGACCTCTTAGTGGGTAATGGATAAAGAAGGCTATTCTCATCATACTGAAGACCCAGCTTCCCACGTGCCTTAGAGAGACGTACCCATTTCTGGCCTGGCCCTAGCAATGGGCACAGAGCTACTGAAATGCGGCTGGCACTGGTGCTTGCTCACCTGAGGGTGCAGGGCACACAACCTGCCCTCTCTGCCAGCAAGCAGGGAACTTCCTCCAAACTGAGCTGCTCTGACTGAGAAGCTCCCTCTCCCTCATGTGGTCCCTATGCTGTTTTCCACCGCCTTCTAATGAGAAGTGACAACTCACTCACATTATCCAGTGCAGAAACTTGTGTAAGTGCTTTTTACTCCACTGCAGTCCAAATGATAAGGGCTAAATAGTACAAACAGCAAGTCTTCCCTAACCGGCTCCTTTTAGCCGAAGCAGGTCAGGGAATATTCACGAGAGCAGCATGCTGGCACACTTGAGAAGAAGCACAATGAACTCTTCTAGTAACACAGCACAGTAATCGGCAGCCCGAGCTCCTACCTGCACCCTTCCGCAAAGTGGCAGGATTCAGCTAGACCAAACCATCTGAACCTTCATGTTTAGTTACGATGTGCAGGAAAGAGAGCTTAGCTCAATTTTAGATCTTGGATAGTATTAAGAGAGAGGAGTGGAAATGAGAAAAATTTGCGCATTTCTGATAGGCTGGAGCATATATGGCAGAGAAGAGAAACTACCACCACCCTCACTTCCCAGTTATTTCTCAGGCAAGAGCAGTACACGAAGACCTGCGAGGCTAGCCCTTGACTACACGTGCCCTGGAAGTGATCAATCCCTGCTTCTCCTTCCCAAAAGAAACAAAAGCAGAAAGGGAATTATTTCTGGTGCCTCAGAAATGTCACTGCTCACACAAGACTATCCATTATAAGTGACATGTGTACAGCATTGCATTAACCCCTTCAGTGCCACTCCTCTATCACACCTACAACGCTGCTGTTATCTCTTCATATCTTATTGAAATCTCTCTACCCATACATTTCCTGAGCATCTCTCACAGATGTGTTTATGACCAAACTAGAGCCCTAGTAAATTCCACATTAAGAGATTAAGATTATTTAAAAATCAAGCAATTAATGAAACAACTTTACCATGACTCAGAAGCGCTTCAAGAGGCCACAATCAATCAATCAACAGAAAGATGACCACATATTCGACTGCAAAAGACGCAGATTCTTCTATACTTTCAACCAAGGCTTCCCAGAGCTGCAATCACAAAGGACTACTTGTTTAGCTCTCTGGGAGGTACCAGGAACACTGACTTCAGCAACCAGGGTCTCATGGGGTAATCTGGTCCAATTTTCTGGTCACCCATGCTATGAAGCAGCATCCCTGCATCCAGCAGATGTAACAAATGAAAAAAGAAACACCCAGCAGGTGGCCCTGGGGCTGCTGTTTGAAACTGCCAGAAGGAAGAGCTGGGCCCTTTCTCCAGGCCATCATCCTTTCCCCTCCAACGGGGGACTCCCACGGTCTGGCTTTCCCTCCAGTGAAATCAGAACTGCTCCCGTGTCAGCTGGAGCCAGCGAGGGATGCCAGTGACTAAATGGCACAATATGGCCCTCAGTGAGGCTACCTGAGGGGCTGCGTCAGGGAGCAGGGAAAGCTCACCCTCCCCTCGCTGCACGGGGGCTGCTCGCCCGTGCCAGCCCACAAGATCAATGAACCACTTTGCAGTGTGGGAGCGCAGCTCTCAAGATGACAGTCCTCACTGAACGACGACGCAAGGGCTTCATCACCTCCTCTGGCAAGTGCCTCAGCGCAGGAAATCATCCCTCCCCTACCACTCCACACGGGAACTGCCATTGTTTCCACCAAGTCAGCAGCTTCCTTAGAACCGAGACCTGCTGTGAAACAGGGTGCGGGTGCAGATATTTTAATTCCATTTTATGATTCTTAACATCTTCACCTCAAAGGCAAGGTGCTTTTTAATTCTGGTTCATTCTTAAACAGCAGGAAATGCAGTTTAGCATGTTTTCCAAAAGTGGTAAGAACAGAAAGAGAAAAATACAGGCAATTGGGAGAATAAATTCCAGGAAACTGAATGTTGTATCTGCAAAACAGTATGTACTTTTCATGTAGAGCTGATGAGCATGAACCAAAGGGTTTAAGAAAACAAGAAGCATGGTACTAGAGAGAGCAGGATGCCACTGCTGACACAAAGGTCTTTATCCTTAGCACTTCACGTACCCTTCTTCCTCACCCTTGGCCCTCTACCTCTTTGTGTACCGGATTTTCTAAAAGGGAAATCACAACTGCTTCCTTCCCAATACATAGGAGGACAACCCCCTGTCACTAACTGGCACTGTTGGCACACCTACCACAGACCACGGTGGAGGATCTGGGCCAGGAGAGCTCCCTGAGCTTGGCCCTACTGCATAGGAAGCGCACCAAACCCCTTGTGCTTCCCTGCAGCATGAAAACTCACTCATCTTCAGTTCGACAGTTAGCTCTCAAGTGCTGACGGATGAAGCTGGGGCTGTGTCCATCCCACTGCACTTCCACAGCAGGCTACCTGTGTGGCAGGGAGAGCTTCACTGCTGGAAAAGCCTCTCTTGCACGGCTGCAGTCCATTAAAGCAAACTGCAGTCTGTGCCAGTTCACCTTAATGTGCTGGGCTGTGAGCTATGGCAGCTCAGGAGCTGATTCAAAAATGATTAAGCTGCTCTCACTGCCAGGGGAGCTACTTCGGGACCAAGGATGGATGACAGTTGGGCACAGCAACCTCCTCCACCGCTGCATGTTAACTCACAAGCATCTGCGGGCCAAGACCCTGAGAAAGAAGGAGGGTCACCGAGGGACTCCATGGGGCAGTCTGTTTTGATATAGACACCATCAGGTACACACGCGCGTGCAGCGTGTACGTGTGTATGGCCGTGCACCATCTCTTTGCAATTTCGCTGCCATACACCTTATCCCATTCCCACCCGCATACAGGGCTTAGAGCCCATAAACTATTTTTCCCTCACTGTTATGAACACTTGCGTGTTCACCACAACTTCCTAGAGAGAGGGAGGAGTGTCTGCAGAGCATGGAAAGGGGCAATCTGAAGAGGGAAGGACACTGCCGGCTCCAAGTGCCGTGCCCAGGGCCTGGCACTTGGGCACCTGGCAGCCAGCAGCTGGAGAGTGCACTGTGGCCACGTTTATCCATTCTTTTCAGCCCAGAGACTCTGCTGGAAATGGTGCAAGCAACTTGTCCGGGAGACTCCAGCTGCCAGTCAGCCACGCTGGCTGCACTCCTTTGTTTCTCATTCTTTCTCTTAGGGCCCTGCATAGAGGGAGGCTGAAGCGTGTGCTCAGCAGCTGGGCTCCATGCCCACAAAGAAAGAACGGAAGGAGATGTCTGAAACACTGGCAGAGCAGCTTGTTTGCAGCAAGAAAAAGAGGCAATGTCAGCTCTGGTGCTGCACTGGAAATGGAAGTGGGTTTCCCCTGTGGAGACCAGCAAAGCAAGTGGGTGCTGCAGAAGCAAACGGTGCAGGTTGTATTTCAAAACTAACAGGTATCACTACTGAGAGGCCCTTAACAGCACTACATGACTTACCAGCAAGGCAGCAGGCACAGGCTCACAGAGAGCCAGCAGCACCCCTGCGAGATGCTGGGAGCCGACATGTTGGTGGGTGCCACAGCAGCGGTTCCCATGCCACCACGCAGCCCTGCTTCCCAGCTCACGTATCGCCTGGCACACAACCCAGGTTGTAGAGGCGGCGCTGGCCAGGCTCCAAGGGATGGTGGGCTCAGGAGACAGAAGCCTGGCCCACCGTGGCCCAGTGACAGAGCAGGAACACAAGACAGACCTCCAGGCTCCCGCTCTGGTCCTCCATGCCCCTCACCTTTAGCCCACTCGCTCCTATGCACTGATTTTACTTTATATATAATTTACACATTCATTCTTAGTTGCAGCTATGCCCCCAAAGCTACTCAGACCACAGGGGTTCAATGAATGGTTAAGAGACGATCATTGTGATAGCAGCAGTTACAGATATTTATTAAATACAGTAATAGCTACACCCCACTGCTTCTACCATGAAAGCGAAGGGGTGAATTAAGAAGCGCCCTCTTCATTTGGTTTGCGGCTGGTGGCTGCTTCTGTAGTGCTGCTTTGGAGCCCTGTTATTTTATTATCACCATCTTCACGACTGCCCAGGGAAAGAGCAACCGCAGCTTTGCGGCTTGCTGGAGCAGCTGTCCTCCTGCACTGCTGCAGCTGGCAAGCTGACACCAGACCCCGGCACTATGCTTTTTACAGCCATTCCACTTCTAATCGGAGTGACAAGGAGCATGCAGAGTCATGCACCAACCCAAGGAGATATTAGCTAATTGAAATTGTGCCGCCAGTGCACTAAATGCTAGTCACTTAAATCAATCTCTTGCTTCTTCCTCTCACCTCCATCTCAATTCTCTCCACCTTCCCTGCACCTCCAGCCTTCCCTCCCCCTCTCCTCCTTCTCACCACCACCCCCCCCCCCCCCTTTTCCAAAATCCCCATCTGACTCCTAATCCCTCCAGGGCGATTAAAGCAGGACCAACAACAAAGGGAAGGCGACAGGAAACCCTGATATTCATCCTCTGCAGCACAATCTCCCCTCGGGCTTCCAGCACCCACCCCTGCTGCAGGTAGCTGCCCCCCAGGCCGGGGGGGTCGAGGGTCCCCACCAGCTGGGGTACCTGGGGCGCCGTGTAGTTGCAGCGGGCACCTTCCCCCCTCCCTGCACCTAAGAGGCACTCGTCTTTCTCAGAGCAATTACCACGAATGATTTATGTGGCCAGTCAAGAGGGCCTGCCAGGGTTCTTATTTCATCTCTGAAAAAAGGAACTCTGCTGGAATTTTATCAGGGAGCTTGGATTAAATTGACAGCTGCCTTTTGTTTTGTTTTTAAAGACCTTCCCTTCGGAGCACAGCATTCTGCCTGGATCTGAGGGGGGAAATCCAACACCATGCAAAGGGTACAAGCCCCTCCTGTAAGAGAAAAATTCATTTTCTTCTCTCCATATACATTTTAAGCGAGACCGTTTTTAAGGAGCTGACATCTGAGAACGATCCCCACTCCCACTGACTCGAAACAGCATTTTATTTCACTTCACTGAAGCCACCAAGGCAACAGCTTTTCCTCCCTGATACAAGTGTCTGTTAGGCTGACAGAGGGAAACGATGGAGTCTCCATCTCAACAAGAGCAGAGTCACCAAATTCAGTTTAAAATGCTGCCAGCCCCACCACACACAAAGCCTCCCACATACCGTCCCGTGGCCAGGCGCCCAAACACACCACGGCACACAGATGCACGGGGAAAGATGCGTGCAGGCAGACAGGCAGACACGCCGGGAGATGCACATATTGGAAGTCAAGACTGCACAGGGAGGCAGATGCCGGCACGTCGGCTGACTCAGAGCCCCGCGCAGCCAGCAAGGCACAGGCAGACATGCTGGGACACACCAGAGCAGAGCCCGTATGGAGCACGCAGGCAAACACAAGCTGAAGCGAGGCGCACACACGAGAGGCACGCCAACAGGCACGCAGCTACAGACAAAATCGCACGGCACAAAAACGTGCCAACAAAGGCAAATGCAAATGCAGAAGGCAGACACAGACAGAGCTGATTAAAACTTCAGGTCCTGCCAACAGCAAGAGGTATTAACGAGTATTTAACAAAGTCAGCTGCCTCTTGCCTTCCTTCACTTAGAGGCTGGTTCTTGCACACCCTTCAAACATATTTGAAAGCATTTGTTCTCTAGATAACACAATTTGGGCTTTGTATATATATATTTGTGAGGCAAAGTCTAACACAAGGACATAAAATTATTGAAGATGCCAGCGGAGATTGCAGCATCAATGCTGAAAAGTCTAGATCTGCGTGTGTTACCTTAAGAGCAATTCTGGTTTTGATACAAAGCAGCAGCCTTTCTCTGTACCGCAGGGTGGGAGGCAGGAGGAAAAAAGAGTATGTTAATTTTGTATAAAAAAAGTGAAAAAGATTACAAACTAGAAATGAGCAGTCCAATAAAAACACTAAAAAGGTGACAGAAAGAGGATGCAGGGCGGTATAGTTCACACAAAGGAGAGGCGTGTCTCACTGCAAAAGGACTCTGTCAACTGAAATCCAGGCATTTCCCAGACACAAGTTTAAAGTATTTTAAACAAATTCACCTACTTCGATGTCTACTCTAGCTTCTGGTTTTTTCTACTGACATCTCCACACTTTCTGATGATTCCCTGCCTGCTGTCACTTCACAGAAGAGCTAAACATGCATTAGGGAGAATGAACCAACTACACAGAAAAAACACAGGCACCAATGACACGCGTGTTCTGCTAAGCACACCAGGACATTAGACAGAAGAAAAAGAAAAGCCACAGTTTTCCCTCTAACTTTCTGCTCTTGACACCTTTGGTTTTGCCATCGCCAACAGCAACCCTAATCGATTTCAGCAGAAAAGACCGTTTTAAAGCCAGTTGGCATCCCCTTTGAGAAGCAAAACCTTTAAGGTCCATTTGTCTTGCTATTCTGCCCACCCAGACTGCTGCACACACTCCGGGCACAGGCGTCGGAAGCATGGCCCAGCTAGCCAGGGCCAGACAGGTCCAAGAGCACCCTTCCTTTCAGAGACCTTTCAGCTTCTTCTTCTTCTACCAGAGATCACCAAAGTGCTGTGACCACACACTGCAATGCAAACTGTCTTGCTGGGTCTGTTTGCCTGGGTGCCTGCCTATTTAGGGATACTTAGGAACACCTAGGCAAAACAATTTTGTATTTCAATGCTCATACAGCAAAGCAAATTAAAACCCCCACAAATGCTCTTACATGCAAAGAATGTGGCCGTGGATCACAAATTCTCCATGGTGGGCCCAGGGTGAATCATAGCACTTAATGTTAAAACCAGAAAAGCTGCGCTTTGTGTTGCTACCACATGTATTACAAAATGGCCACATTTCCTTACTCCTTCCTGCCTCCCATCACTACTTTTCCCCTAAGTGGACATGTTTACAGAAGCTTAAGAGCTTCCAGCTCCCGTGCCCTGGCCTCACTGGCCCCGCTATAGGCTTTCTGCCTGTCCCCAGGCAAACCTGGCACTGGAAAAGCAATATGGAAAAAGGACCGAGAAAGCAAGAAAGAATACAGCCTCTCTGCAAAATGGCAACATGCCTTTGTCAAGTCCCTGACTCAGCTGCGCTGGCTCCTCTAGCTTCCCAATGGTATGGTAACGGTGCAGCTACAGCTGTATGGTACGCTGGATGACGTGCAGATGCATCTCCTTTGGCTGTTGCTGGAGGGAAATAAAGGCTGACACAGGCAGGACGTTCTTTGCACTCGTACAGGGAAGAGAAGAATAAAATCAATGTAAGAAGCCGCTGGAAGCTGACTGCTGTGAATCTGCCCCTTACCACAGTCTCAGTAAATATGCTTGCTGCACCAGGCCGTTTGGTCGGTGGTGTGAGATGGTGGGAGCGCCGTTATCCTGGTCAAAGCAGCACACTCAGCAGTGGCACCCAAATCCTAGCCCTGCTCTCAAAGGTAACACAAGAGCAGTCACATCTCAGAGTCTGTAACTAAACCTGAGCAAATGCGGTGGATTTTTCCAAGCTCTTAGCATCTCTGACTCACAAAGATACTGGTGCTCCCAGGACTCGCATCCCTGATAAATCAGGCTACTTATATATAGACAAGCTATCCCACGTTGGAGCCCTGTGTTTGAAAACGTATCAGTCATCTGCTGCGTATCAGTTGTGCAGCTGGCAGGGGCACCCTGTTCTCCTCTTGAAGTCAGGGGTGAATGCTTTGGCACGCAAAGACCCAGCTAGCATCTTCACCACTGATCTCTTAAAGATCTCACCAAGACCAGTCACTCCTCCCTGCCTCTGGTCACATTACTTGGATAAAGGAGGAGTGCTGGATACTCTGTTAAACAAAGAGAGTTATGTTAATTTTATGCTAATTAGGTGTATCCATAAGGCCCTGCTGTAGAATTACTTCCCTCTGCCCAGGCCTTCTCCACGCTGCAGGAAGGATGACAGGGGGAGGTGAGAAGTGGAGCACAGCAAGGATGACAAGTATAATGCAGGGAGTCCAGCATCACTCAGAACCAGCCCCTGTTACCTTCGGTGGGCTTTGCTCCGTTTGTGGCTCAGTCCTCTCCCAGTGCAAACCTCTGCAAGACTGCCAGGCTCTCAGCCCCAGAAATAGCATATCAGGCAGCAGAAAAAACAGAGGGGAGGGGGAGATGCAGATAAAAATAGAGAGAAATGTTGATTGCATTGTTAATGCTTCAATTAAGCTCAGACACTTCAGCCTGATGAGTCAACAGCAAGGACAAGAGGGCACAGAAAACAAGAGTAACTGCAATTCAAAACCAGTTTACCAGTCCCATTAATGTGGAAGGCACTAAACTCCCAAACGAGTCACTTTGCTAGGGAAAGGAGGAACAGCTCTGACATCATTCCCTCCATGCATGTCTGACAACAGCAGTAGAAACAACAAAAAGGCACAGAGTTAGTAATGACTGAGCAGCAAGAGCCAATGGCTCTGTAAAAGGGCGGCCCTCAACAGCCCAGCATGCAGCAGTGGGGCAGTAAAAGCGGGGTATTAGAGGCCAGCTCGGCTTGTTCAAATGAAGCCATTGTATTCTCCAGGGTCTTAAATCACACTCGTGATGCTTTGTGTGTTTGTTCAGCAGCAGAGGAGACAGGGAAGTAACAGATGGGTATAATTACAGGGACCAAGACACAGTCCGCGCTCCACCACCCTGTGCGATGCACGTTTTCTCTACAGGAATAGCCTGCCTTATGCCCCCCCATGAGTGGGGGTGATCCTGCCCCATTCCTGCATCATTACTACTGCTGGGAGCTGACAGAGCAGTGATTTTAGTCAAGGCAGAGGCGCAAACGCAACACGTGCTGAGTAAGGGGAGGACCAGCAGTGCTACAGGATGAGAGGATTCCGTGGTGGCTCTGCCCTCTGAGTGGCAGAGGACAGGCACAGGGCTGAGGCAGGAGACAGCAGGGTGGAAGGTGGGCAAAAACTCTCAAATAAGCTTTGGACTAAGAAGTTAGTGTTGTGGTTGTCTGTGTTGCCCACCACATAAAGTCATTTCTGAAAAGAAAAGAAGAGAAGCAGTTGGTCACAACTTCAAACAGTCTGCCTCTTGGCCTTGCCACAGCACACCCTGGGAAACGTTCACCTCTCTCTGTGAAGTGGTTTACAACACAATATAACATCAGCATTTATTGCACTGTCTGCCAGTGCTCCTCCTTTGACCATCCCCATCAAAGGGATGCTGAGGAAGTCACGTATGGGACTGCTCGCAGTTCCATAAAGCTGTGCTCTGCGGCTTGGGCTGCCCAGGTTACCCCGCCATGTCCTGACACAGGTGTTCACTCCACCCTGTCCTGTCAGCATAATGGAATGGGTCTTGCGAGCAGAGGTTTTCTTAGCCCGGTATCCCATCTCTGACAGTAGCCAGCCATGAATGCTCAGGGAAAGCGTAAAAGGAACAAGGACAAATAAACCGCGAGCCTTCCCCTGGGAACCCTCCCACTTCCCAGCAATCAGAGGATTAAGAGCATCCTGTGCTGGAGACTGTGTCGATCTAGCACACTCTTGTTCTCAACTGCAAACCTCTCCTTCATGCATTTATCCAATTCTTTTTACATGCAGTCTTTGCAACAGTGTGCAGCAGGGAATTCTGCACATTAAGCAGATGTTGTGCAGAAAACAAAACAGAAACAAAACATCCTTTTGCTTTAAAGCTGCTGCCCACTCCTGCGCTGCTGGCGTGCTCCAGAGACACTATGAATCTCGTGCTGGTTTTGCTTGACAGTGGGGAGACCCCACGTTTGGGGCAGTTCCCTGGGTACCTGGCTGCCTTCTGAAGTTCAGCTTGTGTCTCCCTTTACTAAATAGCTTTTCAAGTGATTCCCACCTGTCTGTAGCTGCCTAGCCAGCCATCAGTTGTGGCAGGGATACACAATTCCAAGATGATGCTATGCTTAGGTTAGGAAGGTCCCCCTGTTGAGCCCAGAGGCCCATTAATTTGCATGGGTCGGGCTTGCTGTGCCCACCAGCGTTTGAGAAAGCCAAGAGCCAAGCAGCAGCTCCAGCTGCCTTTGGCTCTTTGGCCCAGGGGAGGAGGTGCTCAGCCAACGTGGGGTTGGTTGGGGTGGCATTTGGCAGAGTCTGGAAAGGGGCTCCCAGGCCTAGCGTGGCACTGCCACCCCAAAACACACGCAGAGCACACCAGGCTTTATAAGCCGACACGCTGACAGTTTAACACCGGACAGCCGAGGCGCGTAGATGCTGGTGCAAGAGAAAGGAAATGCCGACTTACTGTGAGCCTGGGTACTCAAGAGCACCTGGGAATTGCACTTCACTTTCTCAACTAGGGCAGTGTCTGAGTGAAAGAGAGCCGCTGAAAGGAAAATTAGTACACCTGGAAACACACAGCAGCACCTTGAGTGAAAAACAGCATGCCCCACTGCCTGGTGGGGACAGTTACCCGCTTCCGAGACATGAATCTGCCAGAGAGGAAAAGGTCTGGCACAGGATTAGAGCGAGTAACATTTGAAAGTCCTTAGATCCTGTGTTTGCACATGCACGGGGCCAGATCCAAGGTTCACAGTTTTCTGGTAGCTATTCATCAAAACATGTGCATTGCCAGTTTGGAAAACATTCGTTAAAAATCTGTGTTTAGTTTGCAAGGTTCATGCCAGACTGTCCAAATAAATGACCCACTGAATTAATCTCTTTTCCTAATGTTATCTCCTGATATTTAGGATGACTTCATGCCAGACACCCTGCTAAAGAGATGAGAGTTGGGTTGGGGGAGGAGCGGAGAGGGGGCTGCTCAGGGGAAGAGCCCAGCCGATATTCATTCTGTTTCACTCCCCTGTGAGTCCCTTTCCATCACACTACTGAGCACAACACAATTAGTGAAAAGGGCCCATTTTTCCTCCAGGAGCCAAGGTCCCAAAAAGGTACAGCTTCAACATCATTAGCAGTTCATCTTCTTAAACCTCCGGGCAGCCCCTAGGCAGATCCCCTCATGCAAACCCCACACCCCTCCCCCTTTTTGGTGTCTGCTTATCAAACTAATGAAGCACATCTAGACTGAAAGGTCTTGGGGTAGAAGACAGCAGCTTAACCATGATTCAGTACATGTCCTTTCCCCTCCTCCTCTTTATCAAATAAAGCAAGCAGAATTTCCTACACTTAAATGGAAGGGAGGAGGAAGGAAGGAGGGTAAGGGGAGGGAGACATTTGTCTAGTAATTCCCCGCAGAAGGAGATGTCTGTTTACTTTCTTTGACTGAGCACTTGCATATTAAAAAGGCTCAGCTCCTTAGCAAACAGGATTTATCAGTGCCACATTTTCTACTTGATAGGGCAGAGCTGGCAATGCCTGCTCCAGGTAGCCAGAGAATAAAAACAACTTCTTGTGACCTTCCCCTCGCCCTTCTCTGAGTCCACTCAGGGCAGGGGAGCCAGTGGAGGATGCAGAAGGAGCTGAAAGCCGAGAACCATGCGGTGGGGAAGGATGCTTCACGTGTCACAGTCCTAAAACAAGAACACCACTGCAAAAGCAAGGAAAGCACGACAAGGCTCCATTAGCTTTTTTCCATTCAGTGATATCCGGAAAGGCAATCTCCAGCTTTAGGTAAAAACACATAAACATCTTTCATCATGTCACTGACCTAAATATAGATGATTACTTCAAGGCAAGTGAAAAAAAAAAAAGAAAAAAAAAAGAAAAAAAAAAGGAAAAAAAAAGGAAAAAAGAGCTTTATTCTTATACCTTCAAAAGCTATGAAGCCCTACAAGCCTACAAGCAGACTGCAGTAAAGAGGAGCAATAGATAACCAGTCAGATGTGAAGAGAGAGAGAAATGCGTGTTCTCGAATGATTGTCCTGACGGACCATTATCCTGTGGCCAGCATTCATTTGCACAGCCTGACACAGAGGGCTGCTCTGTGCCCTCCCACACAGGGCTGGCTCCTGGACTTCTCCTCCCGGCACCTGGCACCCGCACCCTTCTCCCTGCTGCCAGTGCAGCACGGCACGGCACGGCATGGCACGGCATGGCACGGCACATAGCACCTTTGCTTTGGCACAAAGCCTCCAGAGGCCAGGTTCACATCAACCCCATCTTAACCAGGTCATTCCACTGCCCTCAAGGCTCAGACCACATTTTTCAAAGGGACATAAAGCTGCCCTGGGACCTGGGGGCACACTTTTAAACGTGTCAAAGCTACACGGGAGCCCGAGTTGTGCTAGCCTTCAGTAGCACTTGAGCACCAACCTAAGAGTACTTGGGCATGCTTTCTCCAGGGTCATGCGCACACCAAGAAAGGCTGCACTCCTTCTGTCAAGGTTAAATGAGTGGGTTTGCTCACAGTACCTGTGCTGGTTTGCAGCAGCAGTCCCTGAGACTACAGTGCCAGGGACCCCACCACTAACTAACAGGCTAGAGGGTCCCTGTATATAAACACACACACTGCCAGCCTGGCAGCACGGGAACATGCAGGCAAGCTTTTCCTGCTAACGCAACCCAATTATTAAATATCAGTGCCAAGTCACGACCCTCCACGTGTAATGCCCATCCTACTATTCAGGATCACAGAATCATACTTAATGACACTCACTGGTACATGCTGGGGACAGAACTAGTTACTTAATTGCCCCCTGCCTCAGTTTACCCCTGTACATAAATGGTACACCAGCAGCGTATAGAGAAAAACTACCATCTTGGGACAGTGTGTGAACTAAGTTGCAGGGTTTTGCAAAGACATCCATGCATATTGTTGATAACTCGCTGTTTGTTTTAAATCAAGTAACATACACTTAAATACTACGTGCTATGAGTCATAGCTGTTGTCACAGTTTCAACTCAGTCTTCATTCTGCTGGGTCAGCGGGAGCTTTGCCAGTGAAAGGACTTCAGGAGCAAGAAAGCTATTATTTGCATAGTAAAAAATTATTCTTGTCAAATAAACTGGATATTCTTTTAAAAGAGCTTAGTAGGGATACCTCATTGTCATAAGCACTTGCTGCTGTACAGTATCCTCCCCAAGTGCTGCGCAACTGCCTGCTGCTGAGGGAGTGACAAGCCACTTTGAGTTTAGTCTGCCAGAGATTGCCTTCCTTTAGACCCAAACAGAAATTCCCCCTTGCTCCCTAACAGCAGACCATCCTGCATCTGCAGCACTACTCTTGGTTCTTCTGAGACAAGGCAATGGAAGAGCTCTTGTACTGATCTATTGTACCTGATTTGAAATCTTACTGTACTGGAAAGACTTAACAAACTAAGTTTTGTCTCCTGACAGGCAAGGACCAGGCAAAACCAGCCAAAAATATCATGCACATATCAACCTCATCACAGACCAACCATGCAGATTACAATGTTGAAAGGGACTCACCAGATCCTTTTTAAAAACCAGTTTGAAAAATCTTAACAAATGATAATTTTTTCTCTCCCGTTAACATGGGTTAAGAGTAATTTCCATCAATGCAGGTGAGAGAAACATGTGGGTATCAAAAGGGGAAAGCCCCAGACCCCTAAGAAGCTGGAAGCAGATGGCTCAGGGAAGGCCTCCCTAGCTGACATGAGGTTTACAGGGAACCAGCCCTGTCACTACTTAATGGAAACCTGCCTGCAGACATCAACAGCTCTGCCAGTGAGTGACACCTGTATACTCAGTCCTGGTTGCAGATCTTCAGGTCGGTCAGTTTAGCAAGGTCGGGGGCCTGGGCTGCACTCTCACGCCTTCCTCTCTTGACTGTCTATTTACTACACAGAAATAAGCAGTGACCAAAAATAGCAGCACAACAAAACCAGCGTGGTGTCAGACAGCAAGTAACCCGTGGTAACTGCACAAATCTTTCTCCTCGGGAGACCGATTTGAACATGGATTGTGCCACAAGTGAAACTGAAGCCAATGCCTTATTCTGGTCTTGTTTCGCCCAAAAGACCCCACAACTAGTAGTCCTAGCTGGGACCGGCATCGTTCCAAGGGCACCCTTCCAAGGGCCAAAAGCAGACAGAGGTGTCTCCAGCTGGGCTCCCCAGGTTTGCTGGGATCCCAGAGCTGGAGAGAAGGAGACCAAGCGATGGCTTGCAGTTTAGCTGCCCAGAGCCATGTTTGCCCCCCACTTTCCATATAAGAATGGAAGCATGAAATGGTTTTGTGGAACTTTACAATATCACTACAGATTATAAAATACACTGCATTGTGTGTTCTGGGAAGTCCTGAGAATCACTGGGCCTCTTCCCTGGAGGACTCATGTTTAGTGAAGAGTCTCTCAACTACCTCTTGTCTTTCTGATGTCACTTTCAACACCCATTTCAATCAAGAGATGAAGGCTAGAGTGTCAACCCCCCGTATTCCTTGTCTCACAAAATACTGCTTCAACTGCCAGAGGAAATTAAAAGCTACATTCTCAACTTCACAACAAAACTTGCTTTTTTTCCCCTTGGAAACACACAGACATTCTTACACTACAGACTACTTCTCATGCTTGATAACGTGGTCTTTGACACAGAGGAACCCATGCAGTACCACGTTTGTAAAATTTGCTGCCAGTCTGATATGCCTCAGAAGATTTCTCCAGCACTGTCAATCCTGTGCACATACCCAGCTGACCTAACGTAAAGCCTACTAAAAAAGCTCTGGTGCCCTCCATGACAGGTGCTTGCAGGGCTGGTAGGTTCTGTGCTTCCTGACTTTCAAGCCAGCATGGGAGTTGCTCAGTGCATGTGTCCATGCAAGTGAAAAGTGCTTTATGAGCACGTGGTAGGGTAAAGAAACCCACTGCACGAGGGATTTGCTTCTGAGGGCTGGCACCAGCTGGATTGCTGTTTCTCTCCCAGGTTGCACTATGGCTCTTCTTTCTAAGAAGCATGCACAAAGCTGCAGACCAATCCCAAATGACTGCATCCTTTGAAATCTTTTATCAACCACTCCACGGGTTGAAGAGCTTTAGATGGCACCAGGCCAATGCCTGGTCCACAGTGTTAAACATTGCAGGGGATTACTCCGAGTTATGATACTGTTCCGAGGTTTAACATACCCAGCATATTTACACTCGGCTCTCCATTATCATGCCTCTTTATCATTTTTAGCTCGAGGTAAAAACTTATTCCTCCCTACACAAAAGACCTGCTTTTTACCATCATTATTGAATGTATCTCACCACTGTTAACACTCAGAAGATGTGCAATCTGAAGTTAAGCTTGCTGGGTCAAAACCAGGGGAACTAATGGGAACCTTGTCATCAAAACTGCCCTGGGGAAACAATGCAGCTCTTCAGGAAATTTGTGTGAAAATAAACCATGAACGCACACAAGCATACAAACACAGACAGACGGACTGCATACATGATTTGACTGAGTGCCCTGACACACAAACTTATTTGTACAATGAGAACACCCAGAGGCACCAAGAACACAAGCATGTCTTTTCTTTAAATGTCCTCCCTGATTGTGCCATCCTTAGGTTTCTGCCACTAGTAGCTGGTGCCTGGTCATGGTGCTCAGCTCCTCCGTGGCCTGCCTGAGCTGTACGCAGAGTCAAATGCAGCACTGGAGGCCAAGAGCCAGCCTGCCCCAGCAGCTCTGCTCGCTCCCACCCATGGTGCGGAGTGCTGGCAGCAAACTCTCCGCGTAAGCAGCTAAAGCAGCACAGCTGAGAGCTGCAAGTGGGAAGATGTACAGGGTCTAGGACCTACATGGACACAATGAACTGAAGGAATGGAAAACCTGAACAGATATAGCCTGAAAACATGTCTCAAGAACATTTAGGGGGGTAAATCTATGAATTCAGAGAGTTATCCAGTTTCTGTACCCGACAGAGACAAGCTTGCTCTACAAAATGCGAATCTGGAAATCAGGTTCCATTTTTGTCCCTTTTAAGTTCGGATTGATGGTTGGATTGCAGTTCCTAGCTGAGTCAGACGGACATCTTTCTGAGAGTGCTGCGTTTATTGATAGCTTGTGTGCATTATCACACTGTAATCAGTCCAACAGCCCATCTCTTATCTAAAATGTAAATACTAATTTGAGGGCTTAGGGAGAAGAGCTTATTTTATAAAAAAAAAAGAGAGAGAGAGAGAGAGAGAGAGGAGGAGGAGGCCGGCATCATAACAGTAATTTATGATTTTACTGGTGTATTATCATCGGGTAATAAGAGCAACTTGAAACTGCCAATTATCTCATAAAAGGGGTATCACCTTTTCTATTTTGAATGACTCCATCGATAAATGCAGGTTCTGCTTGCTAACACTCCGTCACATAATCAGTGGCCTTACAGCAGGAGAGATGAGTGCATGAGAAAGAGAGAAAAACAAACCCACAAACACACAAACACTTGATGTGAGCTAAGCCCTTGGCTCGGCAACAGAGAGAAGGGAGGGGGCCAAGGGGGCTGGGAGGAATCGCCCGGAGCAGTCGGCAGGTCACACACACAGAGTGTGCAACAGCAAACTCAGTTTACAAAGAGACATCTGTTCCATTACTTCGATGCATTGTGGCTAATTACATCCTGGCCCATCTGTGAAATGACAGCCACTTATTCTCCAGTGAACCGTAAAATCTGTACATGTTCGATGTGGGCAGCGGGGAGTAAGAGGACTGCAGGGGAGTAGGGGAGGGGGGAGGACGGAGAGGGGAGAATGGCACAGGCACAGCACCAGGAAAACATAGCATATCTCTCCTACCAGTTTGGCGTCAGTAGGGAAAGGGCAAGAGAAAGCAAGCTACTCTGGAAGAAAGGCCCTAACAAAGCACTGCCATTTTGATGCAGGGCTGCAGCGCCTGCTCTAACCCGAAGCTCCTCACTCCCCATCTTTGGCTGTGCAGGGGGAGCGAGAGGTGCCAGCAGCAGAAATTACACCAGACCTGCATCCGTGTGCTTTACTTGCAGATTTCTACAGCGTTTCTGCCATTGCTGTTTATACCTTTCTTACCTGCTAGTCTTACAGCTTTGTTACAGGCTAATCTCCTATACACCAATTTGATTTTAGACTTAGATGAATTAAACCCAAGGACTTCTCATCTCCCACACCTCCCACAGTTTTTTAGAAATCTGAAGGAAGCTCTAAGAAGCTGAATCTCACCTCAGCTATTCTACATAACAAAATGGGCCTTGCAGCCAAGTGTGCTTGCAAGCCACTGAGTCAGGTAACACAAGACAAATCGTATTTCCAGACGTAGAGTATATAAACCAAGGTATGGCATTCAGCACCGTACCAGTTAACAAGGGTTAAATCCCGATCCTAGTAGGGCTGTCAAGAAAATTGCAAACTTTTCAGTAAAGCTGGGTCAAACATTAAATGACCCAAAGGCTGCAAAGGTTCAAAAGTAACTTTTTCCTAAGGGAACAGTGGCTTTGCTTGATGCTAGCGCAGAACTCTCACAGCTGTGGCTCTACCAGCAGCTGTCGGCTGGTGACTTCTGATGCCATGTCCAGACACAATCCCCTCTGTACAGCTTCTGCAAAATTTCATGTTTTGGTGGCTCTGGTGAACAGAGAGCTGGGGTGGGTCAAACTGTTTAGGTGGCAATTAAAAAAATTGGCCTCATGGTTAAGATGGGGGACGCAGACTAGAAACAAAGATTGGCTGTTCAGTGCCAACTGACCAGCTCTGTAACCGGGGAGGGGCACTGCTTTTGTTCCAGGATTTCTGGCTGAAAGCATCACTTTTCCATCAATGCAATCACAGCTTGTGGATTTGGGTAGAATCTGCTCATTCTGATGAACTGCTCACTCCCAAAATACAAGCAAAGCTAAACTAAGTGTACAAAGAAGGAAGATAAGGAGGATTGCTCATATCATCTACAAGCTGAAGCTGTAGAAATCTAATGAAGTCTAAAGCCAGTATTGCAACAGCCAAACTGAAGAAAGCTAGGATGCTTTGGGATGGGATTTCTTCTTGCATTTGGCTAGGGGCTAAAGAGACATTAATCCATATGAATTCCTCACTGTACCATATCCTGCAGGTGTTCTGGCCATTCAAGATGGTCAGATCTAGAGGGGAAGAAAAACACAATTAATCTATGTTCACTTACATGATACACAAACAGATGCAGAAAAGGGAAGCACTGTAGGCAGCTGCTTTGTGTTCACAGCTTAAAGCAAAACCACCTGAGGCTGAAGCAAAACTACTACAAAAGTAGTGTGAGTGTGATGGTCTTGCTCCAGCTTTAAAACTGGCCTCTGTAGCTGTTGGCAAACCAATGTAACAGGGGAAAAGGATCGGGACCTAGTGTTCCTTGCCAGGCTGGGGAGTACAAGTAACTGGAAAACTTAATGGATTTTTCATTAAAACGTTCACCACTTCCTCCAACTTTTGGTCTGCATTCTGTGGTTTCTGTTTTAATCCTCCTTTCCTGACAAAGGCTTCAACACTTCTTAAGGCCAGAATGAATATTTAGTCACCTTGCTTGTGAAACACAGGTCACAGACTCTCCGGCAGTAACCTATGCATGAAGCTTGTAATGTCTGGTTGTGGTCAAGCAGGGATCCTCCAGGGCAGCCTTTGGGAGAGCCCTGGGCTCTGCTTGGGGCAGCTCCAGCTGTGGGCCTTCTGCTGGGACATGAGGATGCTGGAAGAGCGCTGTCTCCAGGCCAACCTACCTCTCCTGCATGAAGGCAGCAGCACCTTAGCTGTGTGTGGAGTAGAGAAGTAGAGAGGTGTCTTCATAACAGACAGGGTGACTGGCCAGGGTTTTGAAGGGTTTCTCCATGGGTAGATGCAGAAACCCCTACACCTTTGAGCTCTGCTAGTGGTTGGCATATACAACACTTCTGCGAAACTCAGAGGAAAAGCACAGCTCTTCCAAAGCACCTGCTTTAACTGACAGATTTAAAGCAAGGGGCTCGGTATCACTGTACTTGACAAAACCTGAAAAGCTATTGAAAGGCATCTGGGCAACTGAACGGTGTCAGTCTAACTCAGAATGGACGAGACATCCATTTTACCAATCTCGCTGCACAACAGGCAATTGGAAAAGGCAAACCAAGGGGAAGGAGAGGGCTGAGTGAGCTGAATTCAATCTTGCAGTGGGTTCCGCTGCTGGAACAGCTGGCGCTTAGTCTATGGATAAATACAGGATTTCATTTTCCATGGACATCAGGCTGCCTTTCCTCACCAGCACTAAACTCAGCCTCACAAAAGAAAAGATTAACAGAAAAAGAAGCTCACAGTGTGTAACTCTACAAAGAGCTTACAGGAAGGATTTGTAGTAAATTAATATCACCAGCAACCATATAGTTCACAGAAGCTCACAACCTTTTGGTGTAAACTGTGATTTAGTTGGCTAACACGTTAGGTGTAAGATCCAGCAACCTCACTTAGGCTCTTCCTTCCCTGCCTGTGCAGAAGGACCTCCTCCTCACACTGCCTTAATGATGAACTTAGTTTCAGCCATGTTTTTGTTGTACATATTGACCTATCACTTCTGATCATTCATCTGGGCGTGATGGTCTGCACAGCATCTTAGCCTGTTCTTGTGTCTGAAGCCTAAATGTTTTACAGTAGGTTATCACAAGTTCAACTTAATGAGAATCAAGAAAGCGTATCAGGTGCAGGCCCAGGGTTGATCCTGGGTTCATTCTGCTCTGAAAAGATTAAAGGATATATTTCCCCTCCTCTATTTTATTTTTCACTTGCCTTTCCCATTGTATATGGACACCCAAGGAGAGTTTCTCCTCTTTTCTCCGGCAAAAGCTATGACAACTGGAGAAAAGCAAATGAGTGACATCACAGGAGTCAAAAGTGAAAAATGAAGCAATGGGAGAAGGCAGGGTTTTTAATCATTCCATTTAGAATGCTGCTTCCCCCTGAGTTTGTGTGGTGTGAATTCTTGCTCATATCTATTTCAATAAGGAATGAAAAATATGTAACAAAAGACAGCTGTTCTGTAAATGCAAAGCTTCCAGCTCTTCAATAAAGATGAAAAAAATGTCTTTGAGATTTTCAGGAGTTTCTCTGTCAGAAAGCAGAGATATCCTTAAGGCCTACATGGCAAAGTGAAACCTACCTGCTCGCTTTCAGAATCTGTCCCTTCTCCCCCTACTGTTGCCTGATGCGAAAGCCTTTATAAGCCATTTCCCCCAACTGTAAAATAAAGGCGACCAGCACAGGGTTTCAAAGATATGGTTCTATGCTTCCTCTTAGGAAAATTCTTCAAAGGTAAGGGAGGTATGACTTTGCAAAAGCTGAAAGCATTCCCAAGCAGCAGCTGGAAAGAGCAAAGTGCTAAATTCCTCCCCGAGAACCTTCCCTGTTCACGGAGAGAGGCCACATTTACAAGCCTTCCTGGTTATACCCCTCTCCCAGATTTCCTGAGCTGATGACACTCATCCCTAAAGTAGGGCAGATAAATGCACTGATTTTTCTTAGGGGAGAAGACAGCAAGCCAACTGCTACTTATTCCCCCATTACCTGGTTACAGTCTTGCTACCAAGGTGATTAGACAGCAACGCATTAAGAAACCAGACAAAAAGAGGGAAGCAACCATTTTTGCCTTAACAGAAAAGACTGGAGGGGGATATTTGTCTCTAAATTTGAAGGCTGACAAAAGCAGCATTTGAACTAGCATTAAAATATTAGTCCCTCACCTATCAGAGTTATGCTGGTACAGAACTGGTTAGCACGGGCCTTTGAAAGTTCATTATGAAAGGGATACAGAAGAAAAAAACCCTTCAGGTATATCTATTAATTAACAAGCCAACAGGGGAAGAGTTTTAGGCAAATGAATGCCACGCTAACCAAGGAAAACAAAACCTGGAAGAGGCATTAAGAATACGTGTGCACATACACAAAATATACTGGGGTGCTACATGCCTAACTGCTTGGACCCCTGCAATCAAATGCTAGGTCTTCTGTGCACAAATGCTACCTGTAAATAACTCTGAAAAGGAACTGCTTTTGAAAACATAAGAGTGAGGCACATGACATGTTCTTTACAGATGCATGCAAAAGTGACATGTTCCAGGTGCTTCAGAAAAGCCATCCCAGGAAACAAATGAAACACACACAAGCTGCTGTGGAAACACCCCTTCACATGTGAACCTGTGTGTCCCAAGGCGGGGGGAGAGGGAAGGAGGGAAGGAAAGGGGCTGTATTTGAGGGAGGACAGGCTCAGTGTTCCTCTTCGTGAGTGCCCATAAAACCAAACTGCGAATATAACACATGGCAGGCCTGTCTGACTCGTGCCTGCAACCACATGGCATGAAGCAGGGCCGTGTACTTCAACGTATTTGGCCAGTGGCAGGGCAGAGCAGGGTGCTGAGTGGTCTAACGGGAAGAGCTTACCCATTGGGATGGTCAGACTTAGAAAGCGTATTTCAAGGAAGTCGGAGTGTTCAGTGTCACTCAAATAAACCTTGTGTGACTGCGGTAGCTTGGAGGAAAGGGCTGTGTTTATTTCTGACAGGCACACTGGGAAGAGGATGTCTGAAGCAGCACTGGGAGGAAGAGAGGGGAGCTCTGCCTCTCAGTCCTTGGCCACTGACCTTGGCGCTTAGGCTTCCAGAGCGTAACACTCAATTACTGAAACGGTTGCTGGCAGAATAAAAATCATGAGTTTAGGTCACAATTAGTAGCGCTTGCTTGAGAGAGACCCGAGTCATTAGCTGGCATAGAAAGTTAATCACCTGTCCGCCATTACAAAAGGGATGGTCCCTTCAGGAGAAAGGTCGGTGGCTGGGACCACTTGGGGGACAATGTCTGTTCTCTAAATGGTGCCCTATGAATAAATCAATGTACAAATCCCAGGGCTTCTAAACCTCTACAAACACAAACACTGAGAAAGTATATACATTAAAAAATGATCCGGAATAAAACGTCTCTCCCTGAGCCCCAGCTTTCGAACAAATCTCTCTGGTTAACCCCTCCCTGCCCAGGCTATCCTGTCTGCCTTGCAGAGTGTGTTTTGTTGTTCCCATAGTACATTATTTGTTGAAATAAATATGGAAATAAGGCTGAGCAAGACAGCCAAGACAGCCAGACTGAAATAAATTCATCACTCACAGGCTCTCAAGGGAAGAAAACCGCGCATTTTTTCTAAACGATTATTTCTGAAGCACTGAAGGAATGGCTATATCACTAATGAGGCCAGTGCTCCATGACTGCTGATTATAAATGACCTAAAAAGAGACAAGGGGATGGTGTATGTGTGTATAGGGGGATGGGGAAAGAGATGAATTGTTCTTCCTTAGGATCTGGAATCATCTCCCTAGGCTCCTCAAAAGTCTGAGAGCATTTGTGGTTCACCATGAAGGCAGGCCTGGCATATTTACAGCCACGCGAGGAAGTTTGGGCTTCAGTGTTGGGCTATTCTAACAAGTAGGCATGCAATTCCTCTCTTCCCTTGATAGGTCACCATCTATTCACTGCAATAATAATTAAAAAGGAAAACAAGCTCTCTCAGTCACCCCTGGGTCTAAATGATAGGTCCTGCAGGCTGATGCAGTCATACTTGAGGCAAGAGGAGGCTAAAGCCAGAAGTAGGATTCACTTTTGTCTTCTCTCACTCGCTAATTCCCATGGAAACAAGCAACTCACGACACATGACTCAAGTATGCTTGCAAAAACCTTACTCATGTTTTGCTGGCTACCTTCCCCCACACCTTTATGTTGAATGATAACAGATGCATTACAAATGCAGCAACCCTAGAGCAGGGCAGACTGTGGAACAGGACAGGATGGACACACGTAAAGGTGGGCAGGGTGTGAGCCACGGGCAAAATCAGCAGTGTGAATTCAGAGAATAATATAACAATTTGGCCATAAAAAGCTGCAGATTTCAGGTCCCTAGTGGTATCATTTACACCATGTGGTATGTGGAAGTGACAGCATCCAGAAGTAAAAAAGAAATCTACGGAACAGCCCCTAATACATAATGTGACCTATTACCCAAATCTGAGGGTACTGAGAAGATGGGATTTACTTATTTATATAATGGTTTGGTTTATACACAGAAATTACCCATGACACTTTGAAGAGCAGAGATCTGAAAATGAGCTTCTGCAGAAGCTCAGACAAAGGAGCCCTGACAGATATTAGATGGATTATAGTCATGCACCACTGCTAGAGGTTTCCTAACACTTTCTGAAGACTGTCCCTTTTTGCAGGCAGCAACGTCGTCTTGCAAAAGCTGACGAGGTTTGGGAGATGCAGCTTTGCTTCCATCAAAACCGTTCCAACTTGCATGTAGACTTAGGGTAGCAAATGGACACATTCTCAGCACAGAGACTCAGGCACCTGTAGTCTCTATTTCGGCTGACTGGGACAGCTCATCACACAAGAGTTACTGCAGTCTCAGTGGAGAACTCCAGAAGATTTCCACCCCTCACAGGCGGCACCTTTTCCTTGGAGCCTGGGATCACTCACCGATGTCCTCACAGGTACCCATCTTTACAAAGATCAAGAGCATACCTAGACTTAGCACAGCTGCTAAATCTAGGGGTGGGAGCGGCGAAGAAAAGTTTAACTAAGTTTCCCTCCTTCTCCCAGGTCATTTGTCACAACCCTTTATAGCTAATAACCTCTCTGTAAAATTTATAAGCCAAGTTAGGGAATTACAGAATAGGGAAATAATTCACTAATAGCCTATATAAGGTAGTTTGGAAATCTTGTCAGAAAGAACTCCAATATATTAAATGCCACAGATTTCAGAAGTAAATGCTATAGTTGCCACTCTTTTTAACCCTATCGAGTTCAGCAAGCCTGGATCTATGTAAGATCTATTTGAGCCTAGCCCCTGCCACAGTTCTTCTCCCAGAAGCTGAAAGCTGGGGCCACTGGCCAGCTGCACACAACCCATGCTGGAGCCTGCTTCCTTCTCCTCCCTCAGCAGTTGCAGACAGGGTTCCCCTTCCCCCTCTTCATGTAAGCACACCTACAGACAAATTAAGCACCTCATTTGCTTTTCCAAAAGCCTTGGACTACTTCACCACAGAAAGTAATCCTGGCAAGCAAGTGAAGAGCGTCCAGTGGGTTACACTGGCTCTCTCCCTCTTGCTTGGAGCAGGGAGCATAAAGAAATCAGGCCAGATGCTGTATTGGTATCACTTCTGAAGTACTCTGATGAATCTGACCCCAGGCTCAAGCTTTAAAAGAGTGTAGTGGCGTGTCAATGTAAACAGTTACAACTAGTGTCATGTCAAGTGGTAACAAGGCCACTGCTGTTTTTACAAGCATCGTGCACTTAGCAGATAAAAATGAGCATCCTATCAAAGTCCGCCACAACTTGCCCTTATCGCCAGAGAGAAGAAACAATGCCCTGCACGATTTCTGTTACTCGGTGCCACAAATAGCAAGTCCAATTTCTTACAAGCTGTCCATTAAGTATGATGAAGAGACTAATAACCACCACACATGGGGTTTTATCTTTTCTTTTTCTCGTTGTTGGTCCACTGGCAACTGCTAATAGCTTTCTGGGGCTCCTTTAAATAAACAGAACTAATTACTCCGCACAACGACACCATGGCTTACAGACAACTAATTATGTCATGGAGGGGTTTCTTAACATGCACATTTATTTGCAGAGGGCCACGTCTAACATGAAGCAAATTTATTCAGCCTTTACGCTATCAGCTGGTACCAAAATAACACTGAATACACAGCAGATCCAGATTGCAGAACTTTAGCAGGGAAGCTCTCCCAGGAGGCTGAAAAACAACACATGGAGTACGCATATTACAGAACATGTGTAGTCGCATTGCTGCTAGCCTCCTGTGCATTTAATGTAGTGCCATGGCACAGACTGAAACTGTTGTGTAAATAAAGCTCTGCTTTTCTTCACTCGCATTTGCTATACATTGAACAGGCAATCACCACTTGCTATGCCTTATGCCCCAACTACATGCCTTGCTGGAGGAACAATGGAAATCCTTGTCCAAAAAAGCACAGAACTGAACAGATGGGCAACATAAAAGACAAGAAACACTGGGAAACTGTTCTATCAGTAAGAGAATAAGAAAGAGAGAAGTTAAGTGACTCACTGTATGTCATGCGGCCAGCTGTGTTAGAGGCTGGAAACAAACTTTGGGTTTCCTGACACTCCCTCCCTTTTCAGACAGGAGATAGCATCAAACCAAAACTAGTTTTTCTAAAAAATAGACTTTGCAGACAGATATCTAACTGACAAGCCAGGTTCATATCAAATTATTCAAAGTGGATGTGACTGAATGTCTTTTTGAGATCCTGCAAATCTAAAAGGACTTTGTTCTTTAAAGTGAGATGCTGGGTGAGAGAATTTTTTAAGGTGTGCAGCCCCCCTCCTCCTCCCTCCCTGCATAAAAAGCAAATGAAAGCATTTGATTTGCAAGCATTTCTGGACAGCCATGTCGTACAAACAGTAACTCCTTCTCCTCAGAGACAATATCCTGAAAGGATGTAGCAAGGACACCTCTCCACACACACTCATAACGATCCTCAGCATTAACAAGAGTTATATGCATAAAAAGCAGCATATATCTTGCTAAGCATGTCTGAGTGGCAGATGAACTGATCTAAGAGGGCAGAGTGTCTTACTTGGAGCTATTAGCTTACTGTCTGGTCAAAATACCTGTGTAGAAATGCATGCCCAATTATACATGTATTCAACTCTCATTCATATATCAAGACCACCTACACCTCTACAAAGAACATGGTCCTTAACTTGCTGTTTAAAGAATTCAAGTCAACGAGTTTCACAAGCAAATGGTAGCCTTTACAAAAGGGCTTCAAAAATCTCACTTAAGATACGGGCCACTGTTTTCTGCAATTCTCTAAGGCTCTGCCTTCCCCCTCTACACAAAAGGATGTCTTTTACAGAGAGCAAACTGAACTACATCGCAAGATCACTGTAGAACTGTAGCAGAAACAGGAGATGGGTAGTTTTCTCAGGGACCAGGCTGACCTTGACAAGCAACGTCAAGATAAAAGCTACAGTGCTTGGTCTCCCACTATGATTTTGCAGAGGTGGGTCACTTGAGTTATATCCCTCCCCTCAGAAACAGACAGACCTAGCAGAGACGACATACTCTCAGAGGGCTCCCCACCTTTACAAAAGGAACCATTAGAAGACGACAAGATAAGCACAGAAAACTCTGACATAGAAGTCGAGAAAAAAACCGGCATGAATGAGACTGACGAGGGTGCATCATGTCCTCGATCCCTCAGCGTGCCTCTGCAGTGCAGTGCCGTGGAGGGGGGACCTGCCACCACAGTTTACATGAACAAAGTGGAAGCCTTTGGAGCGATGGCTGAGCAGTGCTGCAGCAGGTCTTGTATTTATTAACTATGCAGAAGGTGGCCAAACCAACCTGTTGAGAACCATGTAACGTTAAGCATAAGGAAGTCATGTGGGGTGTGTAAAGGGTATCATTACCCACCTTGATTTCGTACTGCCCAACTTCAGGTTGGTGCCAAGTGACAACAAAAAAGGAACAGATTCAGCACAAAGGGTTCATTTCTCTTAAGACTGGACAAAAAAGTTGAACAAAAGGAAGGAAAAACATACTCAAACCTGAAAAATAACTTCTGCTCAGAACCATCTCCTCTTCCTTTATGCCTCTGATTTTCACATCAATTTAAAGGAAACTACATGTACTTCCACAGCAAGCGTACCCATGACCTAGTTATAGTTTCCCATGGGAAGCCCCAAGGTCTCTTATAGCATTTTTCTTACTCTTAATGCTGGGGAGACTAGAAGACAATCACAGAGCAGCCAACACTGAAAGTTTAAAAATCAGGAAGTAAATACCTAAAAATTATGCCACTGGCCTTCATGTTTCTTCTGAGTATCATTCAGGTTTGTGTTTTTCTCCATTTTGCCATTGCTGCAGGTACCAGGTTCAAGCTTCCCTTTCCCAGACAATGCTTTTTTAAAAACCCAAACCTTAAGACTCTTACATAAGCTAGGGGTCCAGAATCTGAGGCCTCCCAAAGAAGGCACCAGATACCAGCTCCGTGCTAAAATGTGAGCTGGAAAACATGGATCGTCACCTGTAGCTCAAAGCATGGTGCACACTCATTAACCCTTCTGAGCCTCAGAAATAGGCAGAAGCCACATGGGAGTTTTGCACCTAGGTCTCTTCAAATGAAAGCATGTTGCCTGAATTCCCAAGGCCAATGGCCACACATGGAGAAAACCAGAGGGGAATTAGCAATTTCATACAATCTGGTATTATACTCTTGCTCTTAATTTTACCATGTTGGTAGCAAGACACCCCTCCTAGCCTTTCCTGTTAAGGTTATTGGGGTAGCAATTCACTTTTTAGTTATCTTAAGTGAATATAGGATTTATATGTGCATCTTTCCCTCCAAGAATGAGGATGTAAAGGGCATGGCAAGACACATCTTTTATCGTCAAAGCGGTCTGGAACAGGAATGGAAAACCTCTGCTTTCTGATATTACAGGTCGAAGCATGCTGCAGGTGAAAGGACAGGCTCTTGGTGCCTCCACACATGCAGGTGCCCCCGAGCAGCTGCAGAGATCCATGCTCTGATCACAAAGCAGCACTGAAGAACATCAAAACTGCAGAAGAACTCCATGCCTGCAGTCAAGCAGCAATCTCCCTCTGCCTTTAAGACTTGTATCTTCAATTTTATCGCCCAAACAGGAGTCCAAAGATGGGCAACACATAAACACCTCCCTCCGTGAGGAGGAAAGTGTTTGTTCCAATAGCCTGACTGTCTGAACCACAGGTCATCTCCAGCGTGCAGCTGCAGCAGGGAAACTGAATTCCTCGTAGGATGCAGTTCCACATGGGTGACTGGCATACGTGGTTACTATTGACAGGCAGCCTGAAACTTTGGTATGCCTTCCACATTTTAATTCCTCAAACTTCAGTACTGTGAAAGCCGTGAGTTCTGGGGACAGCATACAATTTACAGCGGGCCTCTGCATCTTTACTCGCCTCTCGCCCTTCTCTTCTGGGTATTTATACAGGATTTTAATTCCTCCACCCACAACTGCTTGCAATTGATACAGGAGAAAGTAGAGGTCACAGGAAGAGTAAAGACACATAATCTAATTTTCATTTTGTCCATTAATCATGCACGCTTTCAGCCAGTCATTTAACAAGGTGGAACTCTAAAGCTCTCTCTGCACTGATGGGGGAAAATTCACTGTAATTCCTTTTGCTGCTTTACTCTCCTGTTCAGGCTGCACAGAGCAGCCTCTCCTCCTCACACAGAAAAATCGAATCCATGTGTCCAGGAAAATGTACACTCTCCTGGAAGTTTTGTCAAAAGCTTTTTGCTAAATTTAAGTGTCCGGCTGAAGTTGTTGGTGCTTTATTTGTGGGCGGCTGGTTTTGAGGCGTGTGTGTCTATCAATGCAAGCCCAATAGGAAGCTCTGTATTGAAATACATTTTGGTGTGAAGTTATCAACAGTGCTATACATTATCCTAGCTCACAAATAAGAAAGCTTAGAAGAAGTCCCCTGTGTCTGTACCCCTTCTACGCTCTCTGCCATTTGCCAGTCTCCTAGTCCTAGTCAGGACCAAATCTCTCCTCTTTCCTAAAGCAAGATGATACTGGAAATGAAAAAGATGTGCAGTCGTCATAGGTAAGGTCAAGGAGATTGGAGGAATCAGGCCTTGGACATCCATAGATGAGGCAGCAAAAAGCATCTTTCTCAGCTGGGGTTTGATGAGAGTACTGCAATATTCACCACCTCGGCAGATGAGGTAGAAAAATGAGGTGAGGTCCAGACATCGTCTTTGTTTAATTCTTTGCAAAAATTAACTAGTGTGTGGAGGGGCAGAAAGCTGTCTATGGTTTAAGAACAGTCCTTAGCAGCTGTATTGGGAGTGAGGGCTGAGGAATCCAAGAGGAACTGTAGCAAGGCACACTTCTCAGTTATCATCTGTCCGCTCAACAGGAGGGGAACTGACTCCCACTCCACAGCATTGTGAGAACTGTGCAGAACCCAGTAACTCCATATTCAAGGAAGCTTCAGTATGTCAGCTGTAAACGCCTCGGTCTCCCCTCCATTCACTGTGCTTTTGTCAGACAGAGGAAGAGAGCAAAGGCTTATCCTGGACTGAGGGGCAAGAGGCCCAAGGACATTCATACCTCCCTGGTTAATCTAGCAGGGAACAAAAGGACCTCCCAAACCAAAAAGGCGATATACTTGAGAAATGCTGTCTCTCTCACGAGAGACGCTCAAGGGCAGCATTCAGCAGAAAGTAACATTTATCAGTAGATTCCTTCACCCTTTCAAGGCTTCAAAGAAACTGGGATGTTTAAAGAAAGAGGAGCGTAGATGCACAAAAGCAGGATAAGATTTGAGTCTGTCAAAGACTGAGTTGCTGTCAAACACTTGATCTATTTTGGAGGGATCCTGAGCTGTTCTGCTCTGTGACAGAATGCGCATTTGCCAACACAGCATTGCCACTCAGGAGCCTTCTTTTTCTACTCTGATGACCAACAAATGCTCATCTGTTCTAGGGAAAAAAACTTGTTCTGCAGCTGGCTGCCCATCTTTCTCTAAAAAATTACATCCTCATTTCCAAGAGTGCTACAATTCACAGGCCCAGTCTTTAAGTTGCCAGAGCTACAGGGATTTCCCAACGTGCCAGTGCTACATCAAGTCCTGATGCTGGCTATGGAGTGGGGAGCAAAAGCTCCTTAATCACAACGCTGAGAGAAACAGGGTGACAAACAGGTGAAATGAAAGATTTATTATGTTTTCTTTTCATATTCTGAAATTGGTCTGATAATCTTAGGGGCTAACAGCCAACATCTATGAAACCAGGAATGTGGGAAGGGTACCAGGGATTATACTTATCTGTCAGTGTTTCTGATTAAATTGGCCAATTCTGGGAAGACGTGTGGGCGTTCTTGTCTAGTCTGAGCAAAATAATAAAGATGCAGAGAGAATTTTTTAAAAGAAGAAATGAGAATTAGAGATCCAACCTGCACTCACTTTCTGTGGGATTTGGGGGCATCACTGTCCTTTTGAAAACTTCCCTTTGCACATGAAGAACACAGTCATGTGAAACAGAGATACTGCACCTGCAGTCAACAGTATGGAACAAGAACAGATGCACTGGCTCAATTCTTACGATTCTATTAATCTTTAGCACTCCAAACAGAAATACCATAAAGCTCAGGAAAGACCTGCTTTGACACAAACATTGGTAAACAATTACATATAATAATTAAAAGGATTTTCACAGTGCCATTACTGAGCAAGCACTTTGTATTACAAATAGTTTCATCAGGTGCTGAACTAAACCATATTTCACAGGGCAAAAACCTTATCAGAGATCACAGTGGCGAGGTGAGTATGTTCATGCGTTTGTTCTGAAAGTAGCAGCACACAGCTAAAATCTTGGCGGTGGGGTCTGATTTTTGCTACATGTGTGTTTAGTAAATTACATATTGCCAGCAACCCCTGGGTGTGCAATCCCGTCTCTGCTAATAGACTTTTATATTCTGACAGGGATACTCAACAGCATGAAATAATCCTCTTCAATTTACAAAAGAAGTTCCCAGTCTCTGAGTTTTAAACTATCAGTGATCCATCACTTGCAACAAAACCCAATGTAGCTACTCTGTTAACAGACTGGATTTTAAATATTCAGGTGGCTGTTTGCCTGTGTGCACTAACTCTGCACTCCAGCTTCCACGGACACCATCAAAACCAAGAGGGGATTGTATAAGCAGACTATTTCCTGGCGAAGTATTTTAATGTTTCATCTTTTCCCCCATCCTGCATTATTCTAAGCAAGAGAATGTAACTACTTGCAGGGGGAGGGGGGGAAGCAGCAGATGACGCAACAGGAAAGCAAAGACAGACATGCACAGAGGCCAATTAAAAAAAAAAGAAAATTTAATAAACCACCATTTGAATGCAAAATGCAAAGAGAAACAACAATAAATATACAAGCTTGTTTCTAAAGGAAGGAAGAAGCCCCAAATTCCTTCAAAAAGCTTGTATTAAAAAATCTGATGTGTGCCTTTTAGACAGACAAAGTACTAAAACTTTGGAGTGACTGAGGTACTTCAACTTTGCCATAACCTTAATTTTGTACTTGGATCCAGATACTATGATGACAAGCTCATTAGGAATCATTTGACATGCAAGGTGAAAAAAATAGGACATATCCCTATACCTGACCAATAACGACCCAACACAAAACACACGCATACACTTTTAAGAACAACAATAAATTCTTTAAATCCTCATCTACCTTCTGCAACTGAGCCAGGAGATTTCCTTCCAAAATACGCCTGAAACACTTTTTTTAAAAAAAAATCACATGCTGCTTTTAGACCAAGATTTGTGCTTTTCTCTTGGTACTCAAATTCCTCCTTTGTGGGAAAATAAAAGTAAATGTAAAAAGAAACATAGTAAATGGTCAAAATGTCTCAGTGCTGATCACTTTTCTTGTGTACACTGGTTATAACAGAGATCATTTTGCCATTTTAAAAATCAAGCCCAACTGAATGCTGCTAAGGCTTCCAAAACTGCACGAAACAGTAATGTTCCTACCCTATCAATTTGCGTTTTCCAAGAATTGCTATTGATACCATCTATTGGAAGACATGACCTACTCACTTTCAGAAAATATCCATAAAGATTTTATTGCTAAATATATTTAAAAGGCAGAAGAAAGAGGGGGAAATCACAAGCAGTAGGGCAGAGAGAAGTGGGCTTGAGTGAGGTAGAGGCAGTTTGCTAGAGAATGCAAAAATCCTTGGTTTCATTCTTGTCTGACCACAATGTTTTTTTAACAAGGACATCGCATTTATGTAACAAGGTGTTCACTCATCTGATGCCAACCTGTGCCTGTGTACTACAGGGAAGGCAGACAATTACATCACATGTACTCTCTTTCTCTCTGGAAGAAAAATGTGTCTTTGCACAGTGCTTGACCACCTTAAATCACCCCACAAAACCCCTCTGCAGTTGCACTAGCGTGGGGGCCAGGAGCACAGCTCAGGGCACCAGCTCCGCTGGCCAGAGAATCACCTGCACTGGAACTCGCAGGGACTACGGCTCCACTAGTGAGCACTGGGACTCAGGTGCATCATTAAAGAACATTAAACTGCCCATGTGTGGAGGTGGCTCTCGTACAGGCCTGAGGCTTCGTTTGCTGTAGGTTACTTCCTGGGGTCCCCATGTGAAAAAGCCCTAAAAACATCCCCTGGGTACCAACTGCGGCAACCTCTGCCCCAGTCAATTATTGTACTCTGCCCTGAGTATCGGCACTTGTTCCCCAGCTTCACACAGCTTTTAGGCATCATATGACCAAGCAGCTTATGACTTGTTTCTGCAGTAAAAGTCATTAACTCCTCTGAACTAATTACCAGAAACAGTATACACATTCTCCATGAATCCATCTAAACACTGAAACTTTAACAAACATACTCTGTTCCCTGTTCAAACTACGTGGGTCAGATTTTCCCAAGCACAGGATGAAGTAGGATCTTGCTGCTACCCAGGCTGCAGGCCCCGAATGCAACACGACTAAGAACTGAACGGCCCTGTTTCAAAGCTATCGCAAGCTCCACATGCTAATTCTCTGCTAAGCCAAAGCATGGGGCTTTGATTTCCTAACCTCAGGATGTTATCTGGCTCCAGTATAGAATTACCATTAGCTCTGTATGTCTGTCCTTACAGCAGGGTCACTGTCATGCCATATGCCACTTGGACAACCTTTATTCTTTCTAGATTATATTTTTTTTAAATCACAGTGTTCATCTGGAAGAGCCTGGATTCCCTTGGCTTTCAAAATCTGCTTTGCATTGCTAATGCATGGGGCTGTAGGCAAAGTTGCATTAGAGAGACAGAGAAAGACAGAAAGAGAGTTACTAAAAACCTGTTAAGATACAGAATGTCTTCAGGGTGCTCTTCTCTTAAATATTAACAAAAACACAGAGAAGGTTTACTCAATTTCCATTACCCAAACAAAAGATCTGATTCTTTTCTAAAATGGCTTCTGCATAACTTCAACTTCAATGAATATTCGTGACTTGCACCCGTGTAACTAGAGGGTCCGACCTAGAAAGAGCAGGTCAGGCTCCGTGTGGAAGTCATAGCAGGATGGGGAGTCACAGCATCAGTACACACAAGGTACCCTGATCGTTTGATACAGCAGGAGAAACCTCCCACAAAATTCATAAACAATTAATTCTCCCTCTCCCCCTTCCAGTACTGCCGTAAGAGAAAGGGTCATCAGTCTCCAGATGCCACTCTCTCAGTAGAACAGCAAAACAAAGAAATCAGGGAATCTGGAGGGAGAACTGAAATGGCTTTTCCAAGATCGATGGCCAGCCTTCTGGGACATTAAGAGGATTTTATACTCATGTAGTACCTTGTATCCCAAAGGAACCCAAACATCTTTCTAGATGATATACGGATCTCATATGAAGACTACATCCATTGAAAGGAAGCAGAGAAAATCACGTCCATACAGGTGACAGTGTGACAGCAAGGGGGGACTGTTGAAGCAGTCAGTGAGGACCAGCAGTGTTCCTCCCCATGCCTGGCCAAGCATCCAGCCCAACCAGCTCATCTGAGGCTGCCTGATCCTCACGTCAACAGCGCTAGAACCCAAACAGCATCTCCAGTGCTTTGTAACACTCCTCCCTGTATTCCCATTTCCCCTTTCAGTGGACGTAATGCTGAGAGAGCTTACTGTGCTTTATATGGGGAGGTGAATGAAGAGAAAGAGTTTTTTCGGTCAACAAAAATGACGAAAGGAAAAAAGTGTGAAGGTAAGAGTGAAAGGAGAATGGACAAAGACTGTAAGGGGGTGCAGGGAGGAAGGAGATGACCAAAACATAGGGAAGCCACCAGAAAAGGAAAAAAGAAAATACAGTTATGGTTTGTTTCAGTGGGGAAGAACATCCAGTCGAACCACATATATAAGAAGCAAATGGAAAGACCCCACAGCCATCCAGAAACATAAGTAAGGACAGTAGAATTGTACTGAAGTGGCAAGGGAGATCCAGGGCACATTCCTGTTGTCAATAAAGATGACGGGACATTTTCTACCAGCTTAAGAACAAGCAAGTCACAGCAGAGTTTGGACTCAAGATGAAGACGCCAAAGAAAAGAGCCCGTTGCTCATTGAAAACCACCACAGTTCCCTGCCCCACTTCCACACCCTGTATTCCATTGCTTTTCCAATGAAAAAGTTCAGCATGGACTGCAGATAAAAGAGCAGCACCAGCTGCATCCGTACCAAGGTATCCAGTGGAATAAAGGTGCTCCTGCAGCCCTGACTCAAACTTGTCAGCTCAAAAGTGTCATTGGAAAGCTCATCAAACACAGGTTACAAGCAAATTCAGTTACACTCAGACTCAAAGATACAGCAAGTATAATCTATTGTTGTTCCATCTAGGGTAAATCTCCACTTAGGGTGAATCTTCACCTAAGCATCAGATGCTTAAAAACAATCCTAACAGCTTGTCTGCCTGTGCCTCCTGTATTTCCTTATCCCCTCCTAGTCTGTGGCATCCAGCTATGGCTGTGATCTTGTCCATGCTGGGACAGTAAGATACAAATGACAGAGGAAGAGACTACAGGTTGACCTCATCGTCAGAGAAAATCCATTATGCGTGATTAAAACTTAACAAAATGCAATCACATTAAAAATGACTATCATGAAGTGCACCATGATTTACTGACTAAATGAATGAGAAATTTATCTGAATAAAATAGCCCTAGCCCTACTGCATTGGCAATGTATGATAAATTGCTGATTGTGAGAAGATCATTGCTTGCTGTTGGATGACATACATACATTGATTTTTCCTAACAACGCTAATTAGCATAATAGCATCTCCACATATATTACATAAAGTTTCCTCTTAGCAAGCAAAAATTATTTCAAGACTTCAGGTCCCAAACTGCAAAGAATAAAGATGGAAAGGAAGGATTTACAAACTGCCTCCTTGTTCTTTATTATGCAGATCAAAGGTCCAACCCACTGGATCTGACTTAATCTTGAAGAGATGGGAACAACGCCGAAGAAAGCACAGGCATTGTGTAATTAAGCTGTGATCACAGTGGGCTGTTTTTTGCATTGTGGTGATCTAATTTTGTGAGGCCAAAAAGAGCCTTTGAGAAAGAAGAATCTTTTTGGAAAGAAGAATCTAACCCTAAAGAACTAGGAAAAAACCCCAAACATTTCTCAATTTCATTAAGAGGCACAGGGGGCAGACTGCAGTCCTTACATAAGTGCTTTCATTGACTTGGGCTGTGTAGGTGAGAAAGCACTCACTAAGTTGAAAAGACAAAGCACAGTCTATTAAAGGAAAAATAAAAGCAAGGGAATAGGTAAGGGAAATGGAGGAGAGAGACACCATGCGATTCTCAATTAATTTAAAATCAATCAAAATAACCCACATTTTTTTTCTTTGAAAAATCTGAAAGGTGATAAAAAAACAGTTTAAAAACAGTGCCCGGCCATTCAGTGTCCTCTGCAATGCATGGATTTCAGATTTACCCATGAGGATTTTCCAAAGTCCATACTTTTTCCAGAAGAATGTGCTTCTCAGGTCCATCAGTAAAGCAGCTCATTTACCTACATTAATGTTTTGGGTGTTTTGGCATAGTACCCGTCACCTAGAGCAGAGGACCTGAGCTGAAGCAGAAGAAAGCAGACACCTAAGCTGCCTCTGGTAAAAGCAGCGATGCTGGAGTGCACCCAGGGGAGCACCCAGTCTGCGCTGGCCACCCCGCAGCTGCTGTTGTGTTCTATATAAAAAGCTATAGCAGTTGCAACACTGGGAGTTCTGCTGAGGTTACAGCCCTGACATTTCCACTCTGCTGTGACCTACGCTGCCCAGAGCCAAAGCACAGGAGCCCTCTCTGGCAGGAGGCTTTGCGGGGTGGCTGGGAGGCACGGTGGGTAAGCAGGGTGCTCTGCACGGGTGTGTGGATAATAAACTGTAAGTGGTTTGGTTTCTGCTGGTCTTTATTCAGCTTCCCCTGCCAAGCTGCAGGGGCAAACACCGTGCTCAGCTCGCAGCAACACATACAACATGTGGTCATGGCCACATGCACACCGTGACAGGCACACAAGACCGAGTCAGGAGGGGCCAGCAGTGCAGATTTCACTCTAAGGCAAGAGAGCTTAGAGGCCCCGCTCTTCCCACAAGCTGCTTTCTCCTGCAGGGCTGCCCCGGACCCTTGGTTTTACCCCACCCTGACCCCAGTCATCACCACCACTGCATTGTGACTAACTGGAGCCTTTTCCACCGCTTCGTTAGCTTTAAAATCATACGCTGGCAGAGCACCTGGCGTGCTGGCCATCCCTAGCCAGCACAGCCTGCCTCAAGCTGCGAGTGTGTCTGCAGGTGACACCTGTGTCCCTTTCAGCAGGGCCCTTGGAAAACAGCCCACCCTTTATGTAACCGGAGTCAAGGATTATTTTTGTTGGTAGCGGTTTTCGCTCTTCTCTGCGGCCTGGGAAGGACTGAGGATGTAATCCCCGTGCTGTCTGCAAACCAGGTGCAGGAACCGGGCAAGCGCAAACAGAAACTCTTGCAGCAGCACAGCCGGTGACTCTTTTTGTGTCATGGTATGAAATCTCCGACATCAACTGAAACTCAAAGCTTCATCTGCTTCAGGCATACCAGTTTTTTGGTACTGTCCCATACATTTTCCCCACCTTGCTCTCTTTTATGGCATAAAGTGAGATTGGTGGGCATGGGCAAGCGCTTTGTAAAGCCACCGGTACCTCCCAGAAACACAGAGATGTTTCTTCTTGATCCTGGACTAGCAACCCCCATGTGGTAAAATGAATGAGGTAAATACTGCCTCACTGCCTCAGAGTGACCACATTCACTAAATTTTACTACGTCTGTGTGCATTGTTTAGTCCGTGACGTACATAGTCAGCTATTCCAGAAATGTCTTAAAAGGCTCTAAATATTTTTGTTCTATGCATCTCTCTGTGGGAACAGAGAAGCTGTCTTCAAACGATGAGACCAGTTACACACAACATGAAGGGCAACAGAAGGTATCGTTCATATAGCTTAAAAGTCACCCCAAAAAATCACTGAAAATTGCTTTTCCACCTGTAAGAATGCAAGGGCTTTAAGACTAATCTACTGCATTCTACTGCCAGAGACAAATCCTCAAGGTGTGGGAAACTACATGTCACTGGCAATTCAACAACAGAAAACTCCTACTTTTTTAGTTTTGTTTTAGCCACAAACAATCTTGATCCAGTGAAGCTGCTCCATAGTTCAGAACTTTAAAGTCCTGGCTGAGATGGATTAGTGGGCAGACCGAATGTATCACATGGATGGTGCCACCACATTAGTGAGATTATAGCCAAGATCCCCCAGTCCCTCATCTATCCCATGACTGGTTAAAAAAACATTTGATATGACAACAAATATTTCGTACTATTTCCATCTGCTGGAGGTATACAGACCACGGAAAGCTGTGGTGTCTACAGTGATTTCTTGCACACTGTGACAATACTAAAACACAATGCTATTAAATGGGTAAGAAGGGGAGGCAGAGAAATAAAAGCTGGATGAGGGGAAACAGAGGGTAAACTTGAGCAGGAAGCTGGGAGGGAGAGAAAGAAAAATGGCTCATGGAGTAGCAGGGGAGAGAAAAGGAATGGACAAATTATATAGGACAGATTTTTTTTAAAAAAAAGCTAACCTGCTGGACTCGGAGGGAAAGAAGTACATGCTGGAAAAATAATTCCCTGGGAAGCGCATGTTGGGCAATCTCATCAGGAATTTTGCTTTCTCTAGGCAATACTATACTAAAAAAAATTAAAATGCAGATTCTTTTGAGGATGTTAACTCTCAAGACTACAAGGAATATCACGTCATAAAAGAAGGAGTCATCTTCTCAGGGCAGACCTTAAACTCTTTCTAGGCTGACCCTTTCAAACTATTTTTCTTTCTGTTTTTTTAAAAAACATTGTTTTTTCCCTCAGTTTCTCCGAACAGCGTAAGGAAACAAAAGACAGCTTACAGGTATACCTCTGTTTTTCAAAAAAATGAGATTCTAGCTAGCAGCAAGGAACCTGGCAGAACAGATTTTACAGAAGGATGCTAGCAAGAGCAGCTAAAGACAGAGCTTCTGGAGTGAGGAATAGACTTTAATATTGCACAAGCGTGAAACAGAAGTTAAAAGGAGACAGAGAAAACATTAAAACATGATTTTGTGACAGTGCTGCTGGACTTAGTTTTGCTTTCTTATGAGATACCCAACTGTCTCCAGGCAGCTCCCACCCCTACTGCAGAGTGAGAATTGCTCGCAAGCTCACACCGGGCGTAAATGAGGAAGGCACCTCTTTGGAAGATACGCTAACACAGAATGGGGTTAGATGCGTAAGACACACTTGCAGGCTAACGCATGCAAAACATCCCTCTCACATACAGGAAAAGGGGCTAAATAAGGGCAGGAGGACTCAAAAATACATGTACACAGGCACTACATGAGAATGAAGAATGTAGGGACCAACAGACTGGTTTTTCTCCTTAGCAACAAAGTTGGCTGTCTCAGACTTAATACTAAGCTGGTGAACAATAACATAAAAAGGGAAAGTTTCCCACTGCCCATGAGGAATGAAATCTTTGCTGAGAGAGCAGAAGCCACATTCTTTAGCAAATTAGATGCATCAGCTGGGATTTGGCAGAACCTCCTGAATGCAGGACTCCAAATCTGCACTTAACCACTTACTGGGACAGTCTTTCAAGAGGTATTAAGTGTTCCTACTATGGACAACTGCACATTGCAGACATCAGGAAATCTTTCTGGAGGGAACACACGTGCCAATAGCATGGTAGCATTAGGCTTGAATATCCAGAAATGCTGTGGAAAGCACCAGAATAAGGATCCACATAGATAAAATAAAAGACAAAACAGTAATTCAGAAGTACAAGGTACACCTCACTGTCGAGCTGGAGCATCATAGCCAGCTGGGTAGCGTAGACTGCTCATCAAAGAGTGCTCCTTCACACAGACACACAGAGAGCAGAAGTTGAGCTCAAGGCTTTGAACCCATGCTGACACCGGTCCTGGCACTGCAGTGCTGCTCCAGGGTCGGGTGGGCAGGCCCCCCCACCGATGGCTCAGAAGCAGGCTGTAAGTCACACTGCTTTAGAGAAAGGACAGAAAAGCTCCTGGTAATGTATGTCCACAAAAGTATGTTAGTCACATAGTATGCACATGTAGTCACAAGGAGTATGCATATGCAAATTTAAAAAGACCTGGTGGGCTCCACATGTAACTCCACAAAACACAGTGACGTTTGTCTGCTCACAAGTTCAGTACACTCCTGAGCTACAAGCCCTGAGTGAAAATGAGCCAATGAAGGTGGGACTATTACTTTTCCTCTGAAAATACGAGTCTTACTTGGTCCTAAGTTCCTGGCTGGAACATTAATCGGTACTTACTGATGTTCTCCTCGAGCAAAAGAGCTGAGCTGTATTCATGCTCTTGGGATAAACAAGCAGCCTCTTTCAGTGTCACTGGGATGCTGCTTAGTGCGGGAAGACATTTAAGGAACATGGGGATTGCAACAGAGCAGGGGATTTTCTCCTTCTGGCAGTGCTCAGCCTCCCCTAGGATATTTGTATGCTCTAGCTTCTTTCCCTGTGTCCCTCTTCCTCTTCTGCCTTTTCTTGCACCTTGCTGAGTAGCAAAGACAGCCGTGGACAACGTCAATTGTGGCATTTCTGATTTTTTGAGCTCTTCACAGTTCTACCCAAAATGAAGCTGTCCTATGTGTAATCTTTAATTAGCTGCAAGATCTTGGAGGTGGGCACTACTTCTTCTGACATGTGGCTCCCACACCTCGCACAAAGGCCCAAGCTGAGCAACACCACAGCAGAAATACAAAGATTTTCTTCCCTCGCAACATTTTTTTTTTTGTCAGCTTGATCGGACAGACATGACTACCTTCAGGAGCAGTTGGAAAGGCACTCATCAAGGAGCCCATTTCCCCATTACACTGGTAACTCTGGTGATGGATATGGTGGGAGGGGAACCCAGTGGTCTGCCTCGCTCCCCAGGCTGGCTCTCTACACGCACCAAAGCCCTGCCTTGGAAACAGGGCAGCCCTTCTCGTCTGCCCCCCCCCCCCCCCAGCCACTGCCTTTGCCAGTGAGCCTGCAAACAGGAAAGAGGAGCTGGCGCAGGAGACAGCAAAGGAGGATGCATACAGCATCGGGTGCTGCCCACACTCCTGCCCCCCAGCAAAAAGCCCTACGGCGGGCAAGGCAGACCCCATGCTGACTTCCCTTAATTCACACCACACACACACACACACACACACACACCCCCCGATGGAGTCTCTTCTTCTGTTTACCTGAGTGTAGAGCTATGGACAGGGAAGGAGTCACCTACATGTCACAGGGCAGGGAAAAAAATTAAAATAAGATTGAGGGAAAAAGAAAAAGAAGAACAGGACAGAGTTTGCTTTTAAAATAACCACAACCTATTAACAGTTCAAAATAGGCTTTTTAATTACAGGATACCCTATAACCTTTACCCTTATTGACTGATTATTTGATAAGCAGTTTTGCTTTCTGCAAGCTCCTTAACAGACAGAAATCTGAGCAGAGGGAGGATGCAGGGAAAGGAAAGGAGGTCCTTGACATAGCAGGCTGGGTCATCAGCGTAGAACAGAAACTGCATGAAACGTACTTAACCCAGTTAAGCAGCAGAGTCATTCCAGCCCTCCCGCAGTAAAGGGAGCACAGGGGGAGGGTACTGCTTATTCAATAATAATTCTTGTTGCAAAAGTATTTCTATATGTAAAATGAATCTTTTCTTCAAATACTAATAAAAAATGTACAAGTTTGCTTGGAATTAAATCTCAGTTTGTATAAGCCCCTGCTATAGGAGGGAGATGGAAAAAGAGACGGAAAGTGTTAATTTTTAATCCAGTCTTTAGTTTTCTTTACAAAGGTTGGAAAAGACAATGAGACTACACTTAAACGGAAGAATAAACTCCCAGACTACCTGGAAGCGGCTTTCCCAGCAAGGGGATTTGCTAACAGTTTGCTCCCTGCAGAACAGATGAGTCAAAAGGCAATTTTAGATCTAACACTGGCAGAGATACACAAAATGACACTCAGGCTTGGAAGCGCTGCTAGGGGTGGAAATGCAGCCTGAAAGGAAGCAGTCCAGCTCATCTCGTACAATCAGCAGAGCAAGCAGTAAGGGTCCAGCTCTCATTAATCTACGCGGACTGTTACGTGCCTGATGAAGACTAATGATTTATTTACTTGGAAATAGATCTTTTAAAATGATATGGGGAAAAAATACACTTTAAACTGTTCTTCTGTGGAAACATGGTTAGGTCTGAGTATCTTCAGATACAACACACAACAGTGAGTGTTAGCAGAAGGCCACTGTTAAATGCCCCTCTGCTTGCTCACAGCAGAGGTATGCACCATACAACATGTCTGCTGTTTCTTATGGTTGGCTGACTTGGAAAGTGTCCCCTGCAGAACTGCCTGCAGCGCGGAAAACGGGTAGACAGCTGCAAAGCCTTCCTCGGCCTTCCCAGCAAAGCCTCTTCTCTTCCAAAATTAGCTGCAAGGCTTGCTTGACTCCCTTTACTGGCAAGAGAAAGCTGACCACCGACCTCGGTGTGGGTTAGCGTAAGACCTGGAAGGTTGGGCTGAGAAGGAAGACGAGATATTCCTTGTGCCTCTGAAAATTGTTTCAGATGAAATAAAGGCCCCCGTAGCTCTGAATCTATACTGTTATATCTGGTCAGGAGCTGCTGCTGCTTTTATTACTGCTGTTAGCTGCAAGGTCTAGTAAATCCACTCCACGCAGAAAATGCAGGCACAGCCTCCTTGTCGGTGGCAAATGAAGCAATGTCAGTACACGCTGAGCAATTACTTCAGCCATGTCCTCAGTACAGAGAGTAACTTGGAAACAATGCCATTTGTTTTTGTGAGGGGTCTTTTCTAAAAAGACTACGTGACACATTAGAAATACAAACACAACCAAAGAGCCGCTTCCGAGAAAGAAGTCTGGAGTCGCAGCATAATCTTAATCGTCCAGTTGGGTAGTACAAGGACAGGTAACACTGAAATGGAGGTAAGGAAAATCCCCAGTATTACATTATCTTGCAACACTATCGTAAGATTAATAATTTGACATGTTCTCCTTTTATATTTTAGAGTCAAAAAGGTAAAGCAGAATCAAGAGTAAACTTCTGTCCCAGATGGCTAAAGGAGAGCTGGAAAACAAGAATCCTAGCAGTTCAGAAAACAGGAGAACAACTGCCACCTCCCACCCCCCACCCCCCCCAATATATGTGATTTTTACAAGTGCATGATTTCAAAGCAATTTTAGAATTTCTGGGTATTTATGACCTGCAGCGTGATGGGGCATGAGTTGACTTTTTTGAGACATTCAGGCTTACGTACTCATGAATTTAAACATAGAAATATAGATTCCTTGAAAATGAAGGTCTAATTAATATTTCTGAGTTGTTGAGAAGCAAACTGGCAAAACTGAGAATTATGGAAGGAAAATGAAAAAAGCCTTCTCTCAAAATAAAAATGGAGAATAACAGAATCCAACTCATAAACTTGAACCCACTGTCAACATCAAAACACGACAGGTACCATCTCACAATAAACACTTTTCTGGATCCACAAAAACTAAAGGTATCAGTGGATGACTGGGTTTGCTCCTGTAGCTCTCCTGCAGCGAATATGCTGATTCTCAGAGGTGACCACCTGCATGGAAGAAGAAGGACAGGCTGGAGGGCTTTTGATTTTCCAGAGAACACTGGAACGCTGTTATGTGAAGAAAAGGCTATGTGGATCTTTCAGTCACCATATAGCATTGAAAGCATCAGCCTTTTTGTGCTAAATTAGTTATGCTGATGCTCGGAGGCAGCAAACTAGCCTGCAGAAGAGCACAGTATGGGGAGAGCATAGCATGAACATCCCAGTACGGTTCAGCAGTGCTGGGTCACCAGCTAATGACAGGTCCAACCATAAAAGCTCATGGAAAGAACACAGTTTTACACCATCTGTATACTAACATTAAGAGCATATACAATAAACAAGAAGAGTTAGAGAGGCTCATGAACAATGAGAAATGGATTATGGCTGGCATTGCTGAAAGCAGGTGGAATGGGTCATGAGAGAGGAAAACTAAAATTGATGATGATAACTTGCACTTTAAGGAGAAAAAGGCCAAAAAATGCATAGGAAAGGGTAGCACTTTACATAAAAATACGCTGCTACTGGCTACAGACATTTCAAAATCACAGTACCTCATGATTGCAGTCGTAACTAATAAAACTAAAGGAGAGTTGGTTGGCACATGTTTTATCATCAGACTAACAAGCCTCACTAAATAACAGGACAAACCGCTCTTTACACAGTAATCTAGATCATGCAGGAAGAAAAAGTATGCTGTCATGGTGACTTTAAAATGGGGGACATTTAATATACACCTCGTGCAGTCAGTAATACAAATTTTCTGCTTCTATAAGTAACGTAGACAATTTCTTTACAGATGACAATAACTCACACAATCTTCAAGAAACTAGATGAGAAGCAAATTGTACAACAACGTACTTTCACAAGTCGTGGACAAGCAGAGAAGTTTCTAATAGCCAAAGATTAACCGCTACAACTGTGATATTTAAAAAGAGGAAAAGACTGGTTATTCTGACACACTCTCTGGCAAAACAATGGAACAACTGGTTTCAGTTCTTTATCAGCAATGACTCAGAGAATAAGACAGGAATACTGGTCAGCACTGTTTCAGGAAAGCAGGTTTCTCCAAAGACATCTATGGTTTTCCTACGATAAGATGATTGGTTCTGTTGGGGCATGGGAGCAGTGCTCTTATACTTCGATTTTGCAAGGCTTAGACTAGAGAAAGAACTCTGTATTGCAGAAAGACATTTACCATATGGAATGAACAAAGTATGTATTAGGTTAAAACGTGCATGCCCGCGGGTCACAAAATGAGGAAATAGCAGCAAGCCCAAACTTAGGTTTTAGGATTATGCCATGGAGGCCTAATATTAACCAAGTGCTGTCCAACACTCATTTCTAGTCATTTATGGCTAACATGGTGCCCTGCCCAACACAACAGGCAGATGATTGCAGAAACAGTAAGGCAGCCAGGCTACTGTTTACAAATTGCCTGGTGAGATGGTCAGAACCCATCTGAGCACATTTCGCTTACCCGCCTGTTCTTAAGATCTATGGGAGACTGATTTCTGGGGAGCAAATTTCAGCACTTGTAAAAGGCTGGTCCTGCACCTGAACTCAGGGGCAAACCTTTGGCAGAGACCAGTGGCTACGAGTCAAACACAGCACAGACAGGCATTCGCTACACCTCTACAGGCTGTTCAGCAAGTCATCCTCACAGTCTCAGACATTATTTCCATTCCAGCTTGTCTGCCCTAAAATCTGGTAAGACAGTTGCGTTTCTGTGACACTTTCATGCAATGAATACAAATCTGTAGACTTTCTTCTTTACTTTCAGGTAGGCTTTTAAAAAAGGCCAAATCCCAGAACATCAACAATCTCTTTTTCTCACTATCCCAAAGATAACCTTCAAAAAAGTGTAAAATCTCTTTTACAATTCCGGTGAGAAACACACCTTTTCACTTAGAAAGGACAAAGACAATTACATTTTGGAAATGTTCTCTGGACACGGATCTCCCTCCCTTGATCCTTCACATGCAAAACCAGACTGAGCAGATGACACATCTTAAATTGATAAGATTAAAACAAAAGACAGAAAAGAGAATTTGAAGATATTCTTCCAGTATGGTGTCATTTCTCCTCTTCATTCACATCCCTCCAATTTCAAACAACATAACTAGTGGTTTCAATAGGAACTATAATTGCAGCATCCTCACAGTCCCATGCAGGCAAAGAGCTGCAGTCTAGGGTTTCTTTTTCTTACACCCACAGAAAATTCTGTTTTGTTTCGACCTCTCATTACTCTCCCTCCCTCACTTGGCTCCAAACGTCAAATCCTGTCTCAGCCATTCAACATTTATTCCACTGGGCTGCTTTTTTCTCTTACCATTACGCATTCATATTGAACAGCTGGAACCAAGAAAAGGCACAATTAATGATTCTGATATTTTCCAAAGAAAATGTTTTCACTTTTCCCAATTTGAAATTACTTTCTGGTTTAAAGAAAATAAAATAGAAAAAATGAATAGAAAAAAGTGCCTCCCATAAAACCTTACGCACACCTCAAAACCTAAATGGAACATTTTAGGTTAAACAAAGTTTTGAGAGAGGAAGTTGGTTTAGGCTTGCTTGCTTTTATTTTTTATATCACATAAAAAGCTTAAACAAAGGCCCTGTTCCATCTTGGTATGAAATCAATTTCTTTTACTACCACATGGGAACCAGAATAGCAGAGGACCTCTACCCCCTCAAATACCTAACAAGTTACCAGCCCAAGTGAAAATCTGTACTTGCGGTTTTAGCCTATAGCCACAGATAAGTAAGAATGAAAGAACCATCCAGACAAAGCAAGAAGCTAAAGGGCAATACCTGCCACATACTCACAAACTAACAACTGGTTTTAGGGCAGATCAGGGTCAGGGTACATGGGACAAGGCAAAGAGCAGGGATTTCAAAGTACACGCCTGACCAAGTGGGGAACAGTCGGGCACAAGGGAACACTAGTAGCAGGATGGAGCCTCGCTGAAGGTAGATGGGTCAGGATCTGACCATGGTTTTTGCTGAATACAGATGGGTGAGGATTTGACCTTGGTTTTAACAGTCAGTTCCATAAAAACCAGTCAGAATTACCTTCAGGTTCAAAACCCCAAACCAGTATCTGCTTTGGGAAAAAACAACAAATACCCCATCCAGTGCTCCTTTGAAAAGAACAAGCTATAGTATAAAATAGAGGACACGGTGGTTCAGTGCATATGGGTTGTTCAGCAGTAGCGTGATGGGAGCCACAACCACAGTGCCAGTACCAGTCCTGGACCTGCACAGCAAAGCGACAGGAAAATTTTCAATACCGACAGTGTAGAAAAGACTTTAGAGAAACCCTACCTTTGTCGGATACTAGTTTTGCTAGCTAAGCTGCTGATTTAGCACTCTGCTTGTCCTATCGCTCACATGGATATTGAACGGCACGGCTTTCTCTCTTGCTGTTCACCGCTGCTTACAAAAGTACGTAGTGATGCTCAGCAAGGCCAGGACACAAGCCCTGAGCACCAGCACTGACACGCCAATAGGACAGCGACAGGGAACTGACCTCCACAGAGCACTTGCAAGGTCCAAGCTGGACTGAAAAAATGGTGTGTCTCCCTACAGTATGCTCAATGACTGAGGCAATGAGTGCGTGTAAAAATTCTGCTTATTAGCAACAGAAGTACCTTAGGCCCAGAAGAACATGGGTTTAATTAGTGTACACGGTGCATGTGTGCACGCATACACACAACCAGCCATACATCAATTTTACAGCAGTACACTGAAAATAAGACAAGGCGTTTTTGTACATGTCTGATGTTCCCTAAATCATCTTTTGGTTCTCAAATATGCCCCTGTAACGGTCACCTGACAGAAATATATGGACAGTGCTAACCATAAGACGCAGTATCTAGAATTTTTTCCCCCTTAAATGCCATTTGTTAAACCCTCAAGATCATTTAACACATACACTTTTACAATTGTGTAGCAAAATCAAAACTACAATGAAAGTAGAAACTATAAACTGACAGAAAGATACATTCACTTCACATTCAGAAATATATTTCAAACTGAAGTGTGCAATCTCCTTATTTTCCATATATGTTCTGGCAAGTCTGACTGTCTGCATCCTGCACTAAGTAGCAGGATCAGATAATCTGCATCAGTCTGGATTTAACTCAACAATATCAACATATTGTTTTTACCACCTTTGCAAAAACAATCCGTTTCCAGCAAGCACATCCCACAATAATAAGCTTTCCAATTTTCCACAGAAAAATGCTTTTCAGGGAAACAGGAAGGGAAGTAATTAAGAAATACATTACAGCTAGAAATCTATTATTTCAACTTTCCTCACCAAACAAAATCCCTTCAGCATAGGCAAGTGGGTTCCACAAGTAGTAAAGGGACCTTTCTTCATCTACACACAAGCAATAAGTCCCTAGTCCTGACTGGGTCAATAAATGTGAATTGCACATATTATACAACAAGGTATGGCTTTGTCTTAAGTTTCTTCTTCATTTGACATAGAAATTAATATCTGGACATGTTTTCGGAAGAATACTTGTATCCAAATATCTAGTTTTTCCTACATTAAAAAAAAAAAAAAGGAACTGAGTGAGATTAGATATATGAAACTTTGGTTTATTGTTCACACTGGAGAACTGCAGTGAGATATTAACATGAATTTCTCAACACAGGAAATGGAAGAGATGACATTAACTCCTTCACAAAGGCAGTTTGTCCCCTCAAATGTTTGAAGGGTCTCCAAGTTCAACAGATTTCACAAAAACAAAGAAAAGAAACAATCAAGCATTAGACAGTGTGATCAAACATCCTCTGCCTCTCAGTTGCAACCTGACAAGTCTGTAGCTCAGATTACAGCCTGAGTTTTATGTCATTACTGCAGTATTCCTCTACATAAGTCTTCCCAAAAGGAAGAGGCTTTAGACCAGTGATTTCTAATGCAATAGGCAAGCAGAATTAAAATAAAGGTACAAACCCTTGAGCTGTCACCATACACCCTGAACCAAAAACAGGAGGCAGATGAATATTTGTTTTGCAACTGATTTTAAATAATACGTGATGGGCTTTGGCCTGGTAAAGCTCCTACTCCTCCTATTGGTGGATCCCCAAACTCCACAAGCTGAAGAAATGACAAATGTTGCTGTATTGCTACATGCATTGCAGTGTGAGTCACAGTTAAACCAGGCTCAGAAGGAAGTACTCCTTGTAGGTGGTGTGGAAACGGCTAATTTGGTAAAAAGCTGTTACAGCAAAACTATCAACCAACAATACTATTAGTGAACTATTATATCAGAATTCCTGACACGTTTTGGTGGCACGTAACTTCGGCGAAGGCATCACCTACTTTGTGAACAGATTATCAACTTGAATTCTTTTTAAAACCCTTAAAACAACATTCGGAACATTTGCTATCGAGCCTTTCCATGACAACAGTGCGCGGATGTTTACAGGGGCTGCACAAGTAAGAATACCCAGCTGACTTAGGAGGCGACAGGGCATTACTATAACCATTATTCAAATCGGTCATCAATTCTTTCCAAAGCAATCCCCAAGCCTGGCAGCTGCTGCTCCAGTGGTTAGCATGGAATACATGTGAGACCGTTACGCCAAGTCACTCAGGCCAACATGGCTTTAGCCTCTTGTTGAAAGACATTATGGATTCATAACAATAAAATACTTGAGGCTGCTAAAGACTGCTACAAAGTCCCAGAATAAACCATTTCATTTCACACATGGTTCAAGCGCCACTAAAAACATTCGGCTATGCCTACTTCTTCCAGTGCAAACCAAAGGCACTCAGTACCCCAAACGTCTTTCCTTTGTTCCCTGAGCCAAAATGCCAAATGTGCTGTTCAAAGCCAGCTCAATCTCTGCCCCAAGAAGAAGGGGCCAACCACTCTGTCTTTTTGTTACAACGCTAGCTACACTGTAGAAGCCACGCAGTGGTTTAGGATTCAAACCCATGAAGTCTTACATTATAAAAAAAAGGAAACAAACCCTCCGAGGAGTGACTTCCAACACAAAACTTCCCTTAGTGGCCCTCAGCACTCATCAGTAGAAGCACAGGGAAAGACTGCTAGTTCAGAAAAACACTTAACAACATTTCTAAAGCATAAAGCAGTATCATTTCAGTCATTAAGAACATAATTTCTTAAAATAATCAAGACACCACGTCCAAAGTCCAAGAAGCGTCTGCAATGACATTCCATACTTTCCAGGAGAAAGAGAAGGAGGGAGGAGGAAATTGTACAAAGAGACGCTAAGCCTTTGGTTGCCCATGCATTGTGCATTCAAGCTTACCTGACCAAGGGAAGGAAGTGTTGCATATGCCATGGGCTGGTTCATCATTCCTTTCTGCTTCATGATGAGCATGCGTTTCTGTTCCTCGCTCAGGTGCGTCATCTGAGCTTGCATCTGCGCCTGCTGGGATTGCGGCTGCTGGATGTACGGCATCATGGGGTTCTTGCTGGGATTTGCCATCGGTGGGGTCATCCTCTGACTCAGCTCAGCGCTGAAGTGGGTCAGAGGTTTGGTGTTGCCGTAAGAAAGCATGTTGGGCTGTTTGCTTAAGGAGTTTGTGCCCAGGTTATTTGGCTGCTGACTGATCATATTCATGTGATTTTGAGGGAGGTAGTTATTAATTGTGGTCTTCTGTGGATTGTTTGCCATAGGAGGCACTATTGGGTTTTGGTTGTTAAAGGCTTGGGGATACATCATTGGGCTATTTGGTTTGTCTGCACTGAAGGGTCCTCCATACGGACTAGATGGAGGGCCCACTGGTGACCAGCTTGAGGGCTGATTTGGATGCTGCTGCTGCTGCTTCTGCTGCATGAGCTTAGCTCTTTGCTGCTGCTGGGCTGCCATTTGCTTGAGCTGCTCTGCTGGAGACAAGTCAGCGCTCGGCATATTCACAGGCCCAGGCCCTGATCCCGCCACAGCTGCTGCTGCTGGATTCATAAGGTAGCCATTTCCAGAGCGCGCCTGCGTCTGGCCCGGGGTGTGGGCCTGGCTGGGGGTCTGAGGTGACTGAACAACACAGTTTGCTGGTGAGCCGGCAGGGAGGGGGGCTGGCGGGGCGCTGGATGCAGAAGCTATGCTAGAGGCTGTGGAGACGTTTGAAAATGGAGGACCAGAAGAAGAAGGCCTCACCTGGGGAGATCCTAACGGGACGTGAGCGAATGGAGAATGAGATGGATCGCTTTTCACGCTTGCGCTCTCCTGAGTCTCCGTGGCAGGCCTGGGGAATTCTGGCTCCTTCTTTTCCTCAAAGTCTTCGTTGAACAAATCTTGTATATCATCCTCTGGCACGGTGTTTGCTAGTTCATCTATTAGCTCCTGCCACTCCTGATCATTCAGGTTAATGTCCGAGAAGAGTTTGTTCTGATTTGAAAGAGATGTTTCAGAAGTGTCTATGCAGCTGGGGTCATCCAAAGGCTCTTGCTTTAGCTCCTTGTTCTGCAGGATGTTAAAACTATCGTCTAGCTCATTGCACCCATTAACGGGGAGCTTTATCTCAGAAAGCCCACCATTTTTACCCAAGTCTTCTAGACCACTACCGTGAGTTCCACTGTTCTGCAGGGGCAGGGGAGCTTTCATGTCGAGCTGGTGAAGAGGAGAAACAGCAGCCAAAGGCAAATTATTGGGCAAGCTGTTGATTGCCTCGATGCCTGGAACATCCTTCCGTATCCGCTTGCTGGTCGGAGAGAAGCTCCCGTCACAAACTCCATTCTGCTGTTCTCCATTGAGAGGTGAACGTGCGCCTTCCAACTTCCTTTTGACCGTCTCTTGAAGCTTAAAGAAAAACAAGAGGGGGAAAAAAAATTAAGCAGTTGCAGATACAAAAATGGTGCTGATAAGCTTTGTGACAGATACTCCTCATCGAGCCTACTAGTGACAAACTCTGATTGGGAAGTTTCTTTGATTTCATTCTTATGCCTTAATCAATTTGAGAAGACTGTCTAAAACCATGTGAAAGAAACACTCAAAAAAACCCCCAAAACCAAACCTGCTTCTGAATAGGACAGCAAAACTGTAAGATATGTCTGTGCTCTCCAAGCTACCAGAATTTCGTGGAGTAAGTTCACTAATTCAACTTTTTAGTGGCCAACATATTAATGAGACTTAAACAGCGCCTAACACAGCGAGGAGTCTTAAATTGGACCAAAAAAAAGGAATCACTAAAATTTACTATTTACTCTGAAAATCTTTTTGTTGGAACTTTCTAGAAGCTTCTTGAAAAATACCTGCAATCCAATTGATTTACTTCTTGTATTGAAACGCGTTATTGACACTAAATTTTTTTGAGAGAATTCATTAACATAGTTTCATTTGATTAGTCCTCTGTTCTTCACTACAAAACATATTGAGAATCAGTTTTAAGTGAGGAGAAAAATACATCCAACCCTAAAAAATAGAAGGTGCTTTGCATGATGTTAACTCAGACAAGTAACTAAAAAAAGGCAACAACCTGTGTGCTAGGAGCTAACGTAAAAGATAAATACCTAACAGAAATGATAGCAAAACAAGTCTCCGGGAAAGTAATTAAATTTGAATATAAGAAAGCTATAAAATAAAATGTATTTATGCAAGCTTTAACTCAGGTTAAAAGAAGCATATTAAAGCACTGTAACAACCTACAGTCTTCTCCTATCACACCAAACATGAAGTCCTTCGTTTATGTACCGGGCTAAAAAAAGCATCCCTCTTAGGTTAAGGCAAAAAACAATAGTGGGGAGGGGAGGAAGCAAAGAGGTCACAGCTCTAGCGAACGCCTTCAGGACACACTTGCATCCTTGATAATAGAACAATAGAAAATGAAATACTGAAAGATTTTATCAATTTTTAAAGTATTTTTACTGGTATGAAAGCCCCAGACACATAGCTCCCACCCCTTCCCTAACCTAGAGGTCTTCAACCTTCTTTCTTCCCACAATCCAGATCCCATTTATTTCTCCCATCCCAGAGGGCTGGTTCCCCTTTCACGCCGCGTGTAAGACAGGCAAGCAAATCCATATCTCATCCCCATTTTAGAGGGAGCAGTTCTGCGAAGGCTGTGCCTTTCTCCTGCCCTTCAGGCCTGCTGGCCTCTTCAGCATGCAATGCAGACGGACACGGCTGATGCACGCATTGCTGCAGTGCCAGCTGACCACGCATGGGACGCTAAGCTACGTGGTGGCCCTCTGCAGAGATGTGACCTTTGTAACAATGCAGAACAGCAAACAGCAAGTCTAGGAGTCCTTAAGCAGGCCGTCAACTCCTTGATTTGTAAATGCAGAAGAGCTCTTCTATGTGGCAACATGATTAACACACAGCTCAGAGTCACCAGTGGGTCTCTGTTGGCATTTCGTGCCTGAAACTTCGCTGCCTGTTCCATCTGCACAAAGCCAGTATGGGCCAAGCCCCCCACAGGCTAAAATTCCTTCTTCTCTTGGCTTCTGTGGTGCTGCACAGACTGGCTGCTCTGTGACCACAGCCTCTGCCACACAGACCACTGCTTGGCTGGGCACCTCCTGCGCAGCTCCACAGGAGCTTACCCTGAGCCCTTCCCCACCCCTGGTTTCTGAGGGCCAGGAAACAGCAAGGCCAGCGGTTTGCACCAAGAAGCTCTTCTCCCTGCGCTACAGGCTGCAATGGGGAACCCACCTGCAGTAGGGTGTGCGTCAGGATGTCCCACTGCATGTGTGAGCCCCCATCACTGGGCTCCAACTCTTCTCCCCTCACCTGACTGCAGCAGCTCTTGCCCCCATGAGCTCCACTGATGCCCAGGATGAGGTCCTGCACGTGGTGGCAGATGCAGGCAGGAGCACACACCACGCTAGCGCTCTCTTGATTAAAGCCTGGCAGTCAGGTTAACGAGCCGTGGTCTGCAGGAGCACACTAGGCTGCAGAGCACGGAGCCCCAAAGCAGAGGCATCAGCTTTCCATCTCTCCGTGCCACTAGCAGGAGGCGCTTGCCCAGGGGTGGTAATTGCCTCATCTGTGACAGTTAACAGCAATGTGGAAGGTAAGTCGACACCCAGGACTAGCGTGAAGGAGAAAAATCAGATCCCACAAGGAGGCTTATGATATGGCTCTCGCCTCCGCTGCTTCCCTCCCCTAAAAACCTATGTTAAGCTGAACACCACCGTATGGCACTACAGCTCCCTGCTGCTTTTTGACCGGTGTAACTGGCTGCGGCAGAAGACTACAGCTGAGCCACTGAGCTTGTTTTACTGATCTTTATATAACCCTGGTTCAGACCCCAGAGATGAGGAAAGGACGACACAGACGTGGTAATGGCACCGCTTCACAAGTACGGCAGCACAGTCACTTCCAGGTTGCCTTTCTTCAGAGCAAGGAAAACAAGAGCACAATCTGTCCTCAAACCCAGGGGGTAAGAAACACAGTTGATATAACAGCTTAAAATAGCATATGTAAATGTCACCCCTGATGGGCCACTCACACAATTTACAGCTGAAATCACTGCCCATTTCACCTCCTAACCCGTCTCACTACGAAGTGACTATCCCTGTTTGCCTTCCACATCAGAAAAAGAGTCACCTAACAGCATGTGACTCAAGACCAAGTTCGATGGACATGCACATGCAAAAGCAGGGGTCGAAGAAATGTCCCAAACTTGCGATGCCCCTTTGCCCCAAGTTCATATTTGCTAAATGCTGGGCTAAAGAACAGTCATACCAAAGGACCTGGTGATAGGCTTCTAGTCCTGAAGAAAAGTTCATATAAGGAAAAGACAGGGAAAACAAATGTCTTAATGACAAGTTAGGGATTAGTGAGAGCAATTATCTCCTGGGAAATACAAGAGAACTCACGCCCATTCCTTTCACAACAGTTTGAAAGTAACCCTTATAGCGTGATACACTTCCACATCATTTCACACTTCCGGGTTTCACAACATCGACCAATTTATTCTGAATTCATCACCTTATTTATACATGAACGTTTACCAAAAGAAAACTATCAAGTGTAGTGACAAATAACCGGTCCTAAAAATATCAGCTCCTGAAGTTTTATTGTGTGCTAAAACTTGGATGTCCCCCATACAAATATACAACGACTTTAGTGAAAGTACAAGCAGGCCCAGTATATAAATATTAATAATCATGTTTATCATGCATTACAACAAAAAGAAGCTTTAACATGGAAACTATTTTCCATCAAATATCAAACATACATAAATTGAGTCTTGTTGCAAATGAAAACAAAATGAAGCCTATTCTAAGTTTGTAGCTCCACATTATTCTCCTTCAGAGCTTCTATGATTTGGGGGGTTAACAGGCACTAGAAAAAACCCAATATTTTTATTTTCTTTGTTTGCTCATTGAAAAACTGTAGGTAGACATAAACATATCATGAAAGGTTTATTTGAAGGCAACATGCTAGATACAACCTTTGCAGATGGGGAAGAACCTTGGCTTCAGCATTTTGGAGAGGTTGGGAGCCATAACAATAGATGCATCTCCTGATTTTGGGGTACAACACAGAGATATTCTTATCAAATTATTTCAATGCAACCGTTCATTTTCGTATCTTGATTTCATTCCCAATCACCATGTCAGCTATTGGATGGCTTGAATATCATATGCTGACACATATGCTGACCATATACTGGCAAACAGTTTACCACCACCAGGACTCCACAGTGTCCAAGAATAAAACCCTAGAACTTCCCCTTCCCTCTGTAAAAACGATGCCTGAAGTGAAATATTCTCCTGTAAAGTACCTTCCCTCTTCTTCTAAGTAGCAGTACATAGCTTGTACATGTGATATACAGTATGTATCATGAAGATATTAGCAGCAGCTTGCAGATTTATATCTAGGAGCAGAAGACTCTTCATGCGTAAAATAAAAAAGGAAAAATAGTAAAATAAAACAAAACGAAAACAAAAATGTTAAAATAACACCCTTGCCAGCTGCATAGCCCTTCAGCTTTATTCATACAAAACATTTGGCCAATGGATCTGCATTTCACAGCAGGTTTCTACCCTCCAAGAAGAAGAGTGTGAGGCCGAACTCACTAGTCTTTATGTGCCTTTGGAGAAACTCTAGCTGTAGAGCAAGAAAAGGTCAGACTTTGGCAAGCTGGCTTTTTAGATGGCTCTTGACTGGGGGAGAGGCAGGGGGGCACAGAGGCTGTGCTTGCAAACATGCAGACACACGTGGACCCAAATGGTCTAATCCAACCCCATCCTGAAATTTTTGGCAGAGCTGCTCGGACATGTCATGACAGACCCAATACATGAACAAGAGAGTGTTGAGGCTGTCGGCAGAGCTTTCATCTGCGGGAGAAGCTGCTCCGCTTCATCCCACCAGCAGCAATTCATTTTTCAAAAGAAATGAGACTGAGGTGCTGTTGTTATAGCAACAGCCGAGCCACTTGCGGGCCCATCCTCCACCATCGTGCTGCCTTCAGTGGGCGGCTGTTCCACTCATCCATGGGGAGTGACCAGGGCTGTGGCGGCAGCTTAGTCCTTTCATTGCTCTTTAGGAAAAAAAAAAGGGGGGGTGGGGAGTGGGGTGGAAGCACGAAACAGGGAAGCAGAGAGGCTAAATTCTCTTTTTGCCTGAGCTGAGGCTGAGCACGATTTACAGGGTCTAACACAGGTCCGCTTCCACTCAGTGGCCAGATGATCTCTGAGCCCACAGCCAAGAAGGATGGGGTCACTTAGATGCTTTTGTGCATCAGCTACATAGTGGACATGTTGCTGCTGACCTTCATCTTGTTAAGGCAGCTCCAGCACTTCAATAAGAGGCAAGGGCCACAATTGTTAAAGGTCTGGCATGCATGCTCCCCAGCTGTACTGGGACGCACCTTGCTCCGTAGCTATCTTTGTTTCCCGTGGGAAAGAAGAGAAACCAGCCAAAGCCCAAAGTCCATATTCCTCACAGAATATGCATGTTTACAAAAGACAAGGGTTATCGTATTCTCCATACCGCTCTTCTATGACTCTTCCTGTTAAAAATAGAAATTGATCTTTTCCATTCCTCACGTTGAATCACAATCTGGCCCACCAGCCATCCGTGTTCAGATGGGCTTCAGAGTTCCCTTCCATGGCAATGACTCATCCTGGCCCTTCCTGCAGGACTTCTACTCTCCCTCCCATCGGTCTGTCTGGCTTAGCACCTCTTCTTCCAGGTGTTCCTGAGCTTGCCTCACCTTTATTCTCCCTTCCACTCCCAGAACTTTTCCAGATAGATCTTGACCCCTCTGCCTCTGACAGGGAGTGCTCACCACGAGCTCTGCCTAACACCATCCCAGTTCAGCCGCCTCCAAGTTCTCTCCTTAACCTCGTGTGCTGCACTCAACTCCTAACAACGATGTATCGAGTGTCCCAGGAGTTGCTGTGAAGTGACACTAAGCAACTGGATTTGACGTGACAGCTCTTCTAAGCAAAGATGTAATGACTATAACGACCTTATCTGAGATCAATAAGGAATAATCAGTATTGCCAATTGCGTGCCAGCAGTTCAGCTTCAATATTTGAAAGGATTCTCATTTCTTGCACATCCTTCCTTGCTGTACCACTTCTCAGACTGCCACTAAAAAGTCAACAGTGCCAAAGGGTGCCACAGTCCGAGGTACAACCATATCTGGTGATCAGTGCCTGAAGTCCCTCACGTCCACAGTGGTCTCTGAATGTCATTGGCTGCAGATGTCACGCAGAGATGGTGAGGAGCACAGGACAGCCTTTCGAAAGCCGAGTCGGAGCTGAACTCAGACAAGTGGCCAAGCAAAGCAGAGGTGGGTTACATACCACTGCTTCCAACACATGAAAGTATTTCTCGCATCAAACCACTCCCCTGCTACTTGAATTTCCTCACACTGCTGAAAGCACTGCACCGATGCCTGCTAACTCACAGGATGAAGCCTGACGTAGCAAATTGATTTTGGATCACAACTGCTCACTTGAAGTACATGCTGTGCTCTTCCATGCTGCGCCTGCCTGCCCAGTTCTTGTTGGCCAGGGCAATATCTCAAATACGCAGGAAATTCACATTGTGAAATCTGTCTGAAGTTGGTAAAATCTCGATCTGCCAACCTACCCAATAACCCTGCTCAACTCCGCAGGCTCACAGAGTAACCTCTGCCTCACAAAGGAGGCCAAACCTTTGCCTGTTACCCAAGCTGCTAAGGGCTGACGGGGTCTCTGTCATCACCCTTATTTTCACAAGCAGCCGACAGAAGAACAAACCTACTCCCATTCATGATAAGAAGAAAAAGATGCTCAGGGCACCAGTTAAACCTGAAAGAGCTAACAGTGAGGAAAAAGCCACTTCTTTGCGTTGTAGCCAGGCTGGTTAGACAGGAAGGATTGTTTTCTCAAGCAGCCAGAGTAGAGAGTAGGGGCTGTCTGGATGCAAAGCAGCAGCACAGCGGTGTGCAGGGTCCTCACCGGAGCTGCCTGCCCCAGCCAGCTGTCAGGCTCCCAGCCACCAGCAGGAACTGGATCATGCTGGGAGGTCAAGCGGAGGACAGGGAAGAAGGGTAACAAAAAAGGCACTGGATGAGAGCAAAACAGCAACAGCACTGGCGAAGTCAAACCAGGGAAATGCCATGACTCTACCTGCCCTCAGTCAGCCAGGTAAGGATGCTGATGAAAAGCAAGAACTGGCATGAGCTTTCATCAGAGCTCTGAGAGAGGGATGAGCAAGAGAAGGGAAGGAGACATTTCTGGAGAGATGGAGAGAAAGAGAGGTAGCTTCTCCCATGGCTCAAATCCATCTCATTATCACAGACTGAAGAAATTTCATACTTCTGTTGCTCAGGTCATGTGATAACAGAACTTCCAGCTCTGTGCATATTAATTTCATCAAAATAAAAAAGATAAGCATATATATCTTAACTGATGTTTACTGCAGTCTTTTAAACCACCCCATCACATTGCTGCCAGAAAGACATTTTCTGCTGTAGAAATGAATGCTGTTGGAGAATGCCTAGCTAGTGAGGGATGCAGGAGTGAAGAAACTGTACAAAGATTAGTGGAGAAATATATACAAAAAAATACCAAGTATGCTGCTCAAATTGTATGTGTCTAGAACAGGCTGGGGAAAGTGTGATCCTTCTGAAGCCTAAGTGCATATATCATATATCAGTTCCAGTTTGCCTTTATAAAATATTTTTCTTTCGCAACTTCTGTCTTTCCCTCTACACAACTCCAACTAAAATCTGAATACAAAGACACTAAATGACATGCTTCTGCGGAGATTTGGCATGCAGGGTCCCTGGGGAAGCTGTTGAGTAAAGCACAGGCAATGGATGCAATTCATTTTCTTAATACAAAATTATTGGCAAGTTTAACTGGACTTCAAGAGCACAAATTATTTCATGGATGAAATGCTGTCAAACAGCCTTCCTGCCCAAGTGTAGGATCTACATGGCTTCTTCCTTTTCAGGTCCACCCAATTTAATCCTTCTTTAGCCCAGTAAAGTAAACACTGGCAAAGCAGTAACCTCATCACTTAGGGAGTGCCAGCATTCCTGTTTGTGCAAAATGAAGGTGCTAAGAGCCTGAGACCTAAACTACTTCGCTGGCAGTGCTTACTCCTGTCTCTCACACCGAACAGCAGAGCTACAAGCTCCCTGCAACTGTCCTTGCAGACCGCAGGAGTTACATTTTCAAAGAGCGTTATGAGGATTTAGTCAGGCAGCCTCTAATTGACTTGTCTGGGAGTTGCGCTGATAAATCTTCACCCTTTGAAAACGTTCCCAATCTGCTTTGTATCTGGACAGGAGAGAAGCTAATGACAAAAAGCAGACACTGCAGATTATTAAAGCTGAACCTCCTGAAGAACTGCAAATCAGGATAGAAAAGAAACACGGGAACCTCTTGTATTTCAAGCTAAGAAGCAGCAAAGCAACATATCCAGCACACGCACCGTAGCTACTCATTCACTACACACTAGCTCTTTAAACTGCGTATGTGACATTAGAAACAGTCTCCTGGAGCAAATCTTGCCCCGATCCATCCTTGGATAGGCACAAGTTGTAGCAAGCTAGTGAAGCACGGGGGTGGGCACCCTGCCTACCCAGTGAAGGGGCATTTCGGACACGAAAGCATTCTTATGCTCTGCAAAGGAGCAGCAGCTCTCTGACACAGCCAGCAGCTCTCTGACACAGCCTCTCCTTTCCTTCATCATTAAGGTGCTGGTAGGATATGAGCTCTGTTTATGACTTCAGAACTGACAGACTAAAAATCTTGCCTAACTGCTGTAAGGCAAAAGCCATTCCTATGCTTAGAGCAAGCAAATTATCTTCCAGTCGCATGCAAAGTACCGCACCATGTCACAATCTACATATATAATATAATGCTCCAGAATATTCTTGGATGAAGGAGGAGCTGGAAGAGATAGGGATGATGGAGGCATGACAATACTCCTCCAGTGACACCGTCGGTTTCCATGGACTATGAGCCTCTATTCAACCTCTTTTATTACCAAAGCTGCCTAGTGTACGGTCTCTAGAAGAAGGCTGTCAGAAGGCTGAACTCAGAAGGGGTATCGCTATCTCCCATTCATTTCACTGGTGTTAACTCCCAACAAACACTACCTCATGCCAACATAGCTACTTGATTCCACAGTTGCATGAAGTAGCACCTTCCAGTTTCTCACATTAATGTGAGGTAAGTAATTTCAGGGATTCTTCAACATGACTAAGTTCAAGTTCACACTTTTCAAAGCAAAGTGCTTGATGTAATCAGAAAAGGAAGGAAATAAGAGCCAGATAGTCTATACACGGTACCTGTTCAAGCCCACACATTTTAGTCACCCTCTTGGGATAACATCATCATAAAGGAAACTCCTATTTGAAAATAATTTTAAGATCAGAATTAACCAATTTCCACAACTAACACATAAAAAAAAAAATAATCTTGTGAATCAACAACAGGACAAGTTATACTGTGCTGCAAACAAAACAGTGAATTCATTCCAGAGCTTGTCTCCATAAGCATGCCTCGCCTTCCCCAGGTGTCCCCTGCGCCTGACTGTGCAGCTTGTCTGAGGACATAGGTGACCTGAAGATTTCTTTCCAAGGGCAAATACTTTTAAAGGAGTGTAGGTTATCTAAGTACAGGTTAAACAATTAACAGTGCAGTAGGCATTGCAAAGGAGACCCAAGCATGGGGGGGAGGAAAATCAATCTTTTGCATGCTAATGAATTAATACTTATATTTTTTCAAAGTCCTCATTCTCATTATACTCCTGAGCCACGTCTTTTGGGGAAAGGAAAAAAATAAAATAAGCACAGGACAGGTGAGTTTGTAAGTAGAATTGTGCTAGGCTATAGACCATAAAAAAATCCAAACAACTAACTAAAAATTCTAAAATAGAAAAGATGTCAGAAACATCCAAAATAGATCTGGCTTTTTCCTTCATCCAAACAGTTCCCTGATCAGCACAATCAGTTTGATCCATCTCTAGGAAAGAAAAGCAATGCTAGAACTGCTTGTTTGCCTTGCCTTTGCATATCTATTTAAAAGAATGCACGCAGCAGCAGTTTTGAAAGACTCCTGTACAAAATCCATAGCCCAATCATGAGAGGTGCTGAAGCCCTCAGCTCCTGTTAAATTCATCAGGATTTCGAGGTCCATTGATAAGATCACTTCCTCTGCACCAGAATTCCTTCAGAAACAGTCACTAGGTCTGATAGAACAATTCTTCTTTACATACCCTTTTTGCTTTCAATACAAGTTATAGCCAGCACTGAAGGGGGGGTGGGGGGTGGTGGTAAGGCAGGAACATTGAGGATCTGTGAAGACTCAGGGAGTCAAAGGATTGTACAGGATGCCCCAGACATGTTCTGAATTACTCTGAGCACAGTGTGAGAGCTGTTTGCCATGGGCTAAAGGCCAGGCAGCACTGAATAGCAGTTTTGCCCTAAATATGGGCAAGCAAAACATACAAACTTTACTTCTTTGTTGCCTCAATACCTTCCCCTCAAGCTGACCCTGGGTCCCACAAAGGCACACAACAACAACCAATGAAAAAGTATGTGTCTGGTCTCCCAAATCTCAGCAATTATCAGTCACAGAGTCCCCAAGGCTGGACCTGCTGTGTGGGGTAAACTGCAACTGTACTATTCAAGCCTACTGATGAAGGGTAAAGAGGAAAAGAGATTCTAAGGAAACCAGGGCCCTGGTTTCAGCACAGTATTTACGCACATGCCTCACACAGAGTAACCCAAGCAACCTAAAATAGAAAGAATGGTCTGTGCAACAAACACCACCATCAGACCAAAGACCTTCGCTCAGGTCTTACCTTCCTTACTTCATCTACAGCAGCTGTCTCCAACCCAGGACAAAACTCTTGCTCTCTCCCATTGCTAGTCTGAATATACATACACAGTGTAGCTGATCTGCATATGGGCATTTGGCTCCATGCTTCCCCCAAAGGACAGATCCTAAAAAGGATGCACTTCGTTGCAAACTGGTGAATCTCTTTGCTGCCTGCACATACCTGGGGCACCTAGGAAAGACAGCAGCTGTGGGAAATTTGCCTAAGCAATTCATACTGTTTGCTCCCAGCTTTCATGCCCTTCCCGCGGGCAGCATGGACCGTTTCTCCCCGTGTTCCCAGTACCTTCCTCAACAGTGCGAATGCACATTTGCTGGTTGTGTGATAATGACGCCCAGCATGGGCATGGGTGCGGTATCTGTCTGCTGTTGGGGAATGGGCTGCGAGGCACCTAGAAAAGGTGGTTTCCAGGATCTGATGCCAGCAGTAACTGTAAAATCATCTGGCCTAGAGCCTTCCTTCTGGTGATGTCTCAGTGACATCAAGAAAAAAAAGGCCCATGCTCAGTCTCAATGAATGACACTGACAGATTGGGAAGGGCCCTCCTCAGCAGTAACCAGACTCTTGAGAATGGACATCCCATCCCATGCTTGCCTGATCCATCCTCCTCCTGAAGCTGTTACATGAAGTTTGCAGATACCTTATCATCAGAGTATCTTATCACTGAATGCTTTTGAAAAAGCATCAGCTTTTAGGGGAAAACCACACCTCTACCTTCTCAAGCCATCTATGTATAAAGGTGTTTAGTTCTACGCAAAGCTTGTCTAAAGCATCAGTGCCCCAGAGTACAGCAGCAGCAGCCTGTCTGCAGGAAAATTCTCCAAGCTGCTAGCTGCTGGGGGGTTGAACCCATTGCAGCAACGGTGGGAAAGTTTGTCAAAATCCCAAAGGTATGCGAGGCTTTGAGATGTCTCCATACAACCAAAAAGATGACCAGGAGAAAAGTGGTCAGTGCTCTGATAAACTGGTCAAATTCCAGTCGTGGCCACACACCAGAGTACTATCAGGCATTTTTATCTATCTCTGTATTTTGAAAACAGCCCTCCAAGGAAAGGAACCGCAACTCATAATGTTACCCAGGTCTGCACATGCTGACTGTACACAACACAGGTGGTTGGTTTTTTACTTTTTCCTTTCACTGGCAAAAAAATTCCCTGCATTTTCCACACATGTGCACACATGCACATGTAGTTGCTGCCCATGATACTCACATGGGTTTTCATCTCAGCAATCTATGCATATTAAGCAGCAGCTAATTCAAATTGAATTTAGACTTCAAGCCTCATTCACCACTGAGAGCTTGTGCCTCTAACAAAGCGTCAAACACAAGATGACAAAAAACCATTTGCTATTGTTAGATGCTGTAGGTAAGACTGAGTCACTGAGAACACTACAGTTCTTTCCTAACCCCCTTGGAGGTACAAAGCACAAAACATAGTTTGCTGTTAGATAAGCCATAGAAATGCACCATAAGCCAGCTGTGCCTTCATATAATGGGCTTTCACTAATCTGATTTTCCTTCTTAAAAGACTTCTCATTCCCACCTTTTTCTCCTGTTAGAGGAGTGATGAGCCACCTAGTACTAAGGCACTTTTAATTTGTTAGTCTGGATATAAAGTACTCTTGGGCTACTACCAGAATTATGTGGATTTCGGTCTCAGAGGAAAACAGAGGCGAGCTGAATGTAAAAAGAAAAAAAACTATTTGTGTGTCAAAAAACCTCCAGAAATCACTACTTAGGGCTTAAATGGTGTCTGTCACTCAGGTGCAAACATATATTAAACCTCTGAATTTCACTTCAGAAAACAGAGCAGGAAGCTTGCCTAATGCTGTATATGAAGTCAGTGGCAGGGTTAGAATTGGACTCAAATCTCCCAAATCCTGTGCCCAAGCCAATGGGAATACAAAATACCTTATATCTTCTCAGATCAATAGGTGCTTTTGCTTCTCTTTCTTTTTTTTTATTCAGGAAAAATAAAGGCGGGGGGGGGGGGGGGGGGGGGGCAGCTATGAACAGGACAGAAAGAGCCTGGAAACTCCTGTAGGCACCCTAAGAAAGTTGCAGGCAAGAACAAGTCGATTCATTCCAGTCTTAAGGATGCCATTCACATCCCATATACCAGGCTGAGATAGGAATGAGATAAATCATGCTCTAAAGTGTCTTTTTCTTTTCACTGACCTTAAAGGGAGCCTTGGTAACTAGTTCAAAGAGAGGAATCCAGAGTCAGATGCCTGGACCCTTCCCAAGCCACCAACGTTATTTGCCCAGTCACAATTAGGGCACTAATTACATACTACTGCTGTTGACATCTGTGTTTAATAAAGATTTCTGTCTGCATTAGGTCAGGTCTTTCCCCCAGTTTCATTTCCAGAGGCTTCAGTTTTGTCCCACTAAACTCTAAGAAAAAAGCTTAAAATCTTCATAGTTTGGCCTATAATTATGATATTACATTTGCTCTTGGAAAGAGTCTTACTTTCTTGTAGCGCCAAGGGAAAGAAGGTTGTGCAGCTCCAGGTTCTTGCTTAGTAACTTACATGCTTAATCACTTCTGGATTTTTTAAAAGAGGAAAAGATAAGAAGAGAGGTAGCAGGAGGGGCTGTGAGTTTAAATCCAGATAAATAGTAATGTTATAACCATGATGGTCTAAGCAAAGTATGTGTAGAGAAGAAAAAAAAAGTATTTTTAATTAGATGCACAGATAGCAGGGAAATATAGACAAGCTTTGTGGTAAACAAGCAGTTCTTCCTTCTTAAATAACAGTTGTAGTAACCTTAGTAACAACTTTAACAATGAGCAGGCATACTTAAGAAATGATGGAAAATCATGTAGATATCAGGTATATAGGATTGTGTGCAAATCTGCTGTGTGATAAAGCTTCCCACAGTATGAAAGTTTGTTTTTAAAGGAAATTACATGGGCAGCAGGTTGAGGTTTTTCCTAGGGCTATTTACAATACTCCTGTATTTTTCCCTCTTTCTTCTAAGCTTTTCAAAACTGTCAAATGAAAACAAAAGACTGGCAATTAGCATATTTCAGAATTGCATTAAGGGCCCGGCTTTAAAATGCACAGCTGCCCAAGACTGACATTTTTCAATGCCAGGTGGAAGACACCAGGCCAAGAACCAACCTTGTGTATTTTGGTTCATGAGGGTTGCAGGATTTGCAGGAGACCATGGTCTCAGTAATGTCTGGGACATGAAGTCACCTTTTTTTTTTTTTTTTTTTTTTTTTCCCCCAAAACCAAAGCTGTCTGGTATTGCCAAACTCCAAATTCAGACCCACAATGATCCTATTAGAAGCATTCAACACTGCAAACCATGAGGATTTTCCTGACTCATCAGTAAAGTAGCGGCAGCCTTCTCCTCTCCCTGCTAATGAGGAAAGACTGCAATGCCTGAAACTAGAGCAGGTATGTTCCCCCTCAAGTGTTCTCCTCTGTACAGCAGCATACGCTACCCAAGGATATCCTCCCTGTACAGGGCCTTGAAATGTTACCAGACAGCAAGCTACTAAATGGCTACTGGGTGAAAGGCTCGCTAAGGAGCTGCAGGGGGAACACAGCAGGGCACAGCACCTCTCTTGGGAACGCCATCTCTCCACGCAGCCACTGTCTAGCAGAGGTTCAAACCACAAGGTTTCAAACTAAACCACAGAACCACGCAGATTTGCCTCTTGGTCTCAGCACAGCAGGGCTGCAGAGAGCCTGTGCGCTCTGGCATTCCTGGCTTACACTTCGGTATCTCTTAGTAAAGGCATGCAGGCAGGCATCCCTGGGGACAAAGCTGCTCTCATGCTGCTGCCCTGCAAGGGGCTAAGAGCTGTAAGTGGTCGCTGCCTCCTCTGATTTCCCATAGCTCTGCCGGACCCCTGAAGCTCTCATCTGGGTGGCAGCAGCCATCAGAGGAGGCTATGACAGACAAGTGGCAAGCTAGCAGCAGCGGCAGCAGCTCTCTGCAGTGACGGGAGGCTTCAGGTAGCTGGGTGTGAAATGTGCATCAGGCAGGTTGGGAACATTTGCTCCCCCCTGGCACAGTCCCATCTTTTTTCCTCTGCTGTCACCATTTCCCGTATTTTCATAGTTTAGCTCTCACAGCCTCACACATAAGTTATATGGCTGCAGAAGGCAAAGTGGCTCTAAAGCATTAGCCTTCCTTCTGACAGTTACAGGGCCTCTTCCTGCTCTCACCCTCAGCACATTTATATTCTGCGATCAGGCTCTCCCCATTTATCTGTCTGCTCTCTTCCCAGCTCTGCTGGTGTTTACAGGTCTTGGAAAAAGCCACAAGGAAAAATGACCTCATTAGCAGTTTCTCCAAAAAGTCAATTGGAGCTGGGCATCCACCTCGTCCAGCAATTCTCAAACTCACGAAAAACATGAAAGGAAACAATGCCTAGGGGCGCTCCAGGAATTCCAGCTACTGCCGATGAGAGGAATTTGCATAACTTGCCCCCATCCACAGTGCAAGCAAGAAGTTTCTGCTGCATCTGTTCCTTGGCCTCCTCATTTTCACCTCACCCTTCAGGAACAAGAAACCTTCTTTGCATATGCACAGGGCTGCAGGAGCAAACTGCTTACAGATGGGCTCAGCAAGTGGTTTTTACACCTGCGATGGCCGGAAGATATGCCAGGGAAGGCCAGCTCTGTGCCTGCTCTGTTTCCTACACTGTGCTTACTGACTTCAACTGCAGAAAGGACACTGGGCTAAATGCCCCTTTGATATGGCCCAGTACAATTGTTCTTATACCCATACCGCCTGCAGAAGAAAAGCTACTTAGAAGCTTTTTACTAAAAAAAAAACCAAACAGAACCCTCCCTCTACCAGTTTTTGAATGTTCTAGTTTTGAACATTTTGATGATAACACATGATTTTATAAAGCTGCAGCAATACAATGCAAAGTGGTACAAACTCATTTCCAGTGAACCCTAAACAAAGCGGAGTTGGTGCAGGAATAACAACCTTAAGTACTTGCTTAGCTGCTTTTTGAACATGGACTGAATGCCAGACTATGGTCATCCCATTAAAAGATAAACAAACGACTGTACTTTCTCCTCTTCCTCTGGTCAGCCCCCACCTCCTCCCAAAACTCCCACCTCCAACATAGCCGTGACCTGATACCTATCTGATTTTGGGTTCCCAAAGACTGTTATCACAGTTTGGTATCTAAAAGGAAGAACTGTGATAACCATCACACCAAACTTGAGGAGGCATAAGTAAGTGATTTTTACTGTTCATTTTTCTAGAGGATCTCAACTTTCTTTAGCAGGAGAACTCTTCTTCCTAATAACCAGGGCATACAATGTAAACAAAAGATTATTTGGTACCCAGGGTATCACAGCGAAAGGCCATGGAAAGCAAAAGACACCAGTAGGAGCAGCAGACAAGAGAGCCTAGAGGCCTTCAACCTGCCAAGGCCCCTGATACGAATGACAATGTCGTACACAAAAATTAGGCTTTGCTAGAGAACAGACCAGCCACATCATCGATAAAAAGGCACAGCACTGATAGTTACTTAAGGAAATGTGAACTGTCATGATACTTGAAGTGTTTTTTCTCTGCTTCGTGGGCATAATGGGATCCTCTCAGAAAATGTAATCTAATTGGATTTAAACAATCAACTCATTAAATTATTGAAAATACAGAAGAATAAATATATGGAGATCCTAGATATGCAAAGAGACTATTTATTCTTTTGCCTAGCTTTCCTTACTTTTCACATACAATGCTGTGACTCAAACTCCACAAATTCTGAATATAAAAGGATCACAAAATTCATTTTTTAATAGGGAAGGAAAAAAAAATAAATCAACCTCCTTGGCAGAACTTGAACTCCATTCCTCAGAATGATTAGTTTGGCCACTGGAGGGCTCCAATATTGTTCCATAAAAGCAAAAGAAAGTTTACTAGGAAGGATAAACACATAACAAATAGCCTGGGCAATAAAGTTCAAACATAATAAGCAGTCTGAACCAAGATCTATGGGTTTGCAAGCATTTCATAAGAGTCAGAGCTAATTTAACCGTTGTTTTGCTCTTGTAGCACAAAAGAAGTTGAAGAAGAATGATCTTCTTCCAGTTTGGCTATAAACGTCTCCTCAAATACAGCACCTATTAAAATGATTTTTGTAAGCAATAGTAGAATTACTAGTTGCAGAAAAGCAAAACCCACAGGTTTCACTGGTACATGTCAGTAAAAGACTTCTGCACAGAAGCCCAGTGCTGTGGAGCACAAAAGAAGTACATTCTCTGTCCCTCTGGTGACTTCAGCCTTCTCAATGAAAGTTTACTGAGATACATCATGCAACTTGGCAACTGGGAGCACAGGGAGAAGAGCCTGCTACATAAAGTCCCTGATTATTTCTTCTTTTTTGGAGAAGCCATTGTTGGGAGTTGCCTTTTATTTTCTAAGAGGATTTACATGTTCAGGTATAGAAAGTCAAGGAATAACTGGCCCTAAAACTAATGGGTATTTTCCCAGTAACATGGCAGCCAAGATTTTATCAGAAAAATCTATGTGGTCCTGCAGAAGCCAGTACTGGCACTGATGTCAGCTGATAAGCTAATGACTGCAGTCTATCAGCTGATAAGCTAATGACTGCAATGCTCCAGTTAAGGATAAAACAAAAGCTATTTCAGTATAGGAGCATGAGAAAAAGTATTTCAACCACCATTCTATCTACAAACTTACAGAAGAAAGCAAAATGTCGAAGTACCCACACACACTCCCCAGTTCGCCTGGTGGTGGTGGTTGGGGGGGGGAGGGATTAATCCTGGGCTGAGATCCTGAATGTTGGAAGTTTCACACTGAGCCAAATTTTACAGCTGAGTTAAGCACTCCTGAAAATAAAGGACGTTTATTAGAAATACTGAAAGATACTAGTGGGTACTATGATAAGCCCAACTGAGCGCTGTTCTTGTTTGATGAAGTGTATTGTATTAGGCTGATGCACGAAACATCGTGGTTCGCTGGCACCTTGCCCTGCACACACTATTTTTTCCGCTTCTTCAATGTAAAGGAAAAAAGGAAAAAAATAGCTTGCTTAAAATATCCCTGCCGCTCTCCTGTAGCCCCTTCCTCCAGCACATCACACGTTAATACCAATCTGCTGGGAGACTGCAATTCGAACATAATGAGATATTAATGAGCTTTGCACATGTCCCCAGTCGCAAGTCTGTCCCCATCATCCCCCCCACCCCCCAGCTCATTTCTCACAAACCTACAGAGATGCTTTGCTTGTTTTCCTGACACTGCATTTGTGTCTCCCCCATCCCGCCCCCCTCCAAGCAAGGCCTGCCGCACCGTTCCCCTTAAGCTGCCAGCTCTAAAGAGCACCAAATGGGCTGGCACTGTCTTGTTTCCTGGCCTAATGGATGCTTGTTTAAACACTGGAGCTGTTTGCATTGCTGCGGCTCACTGCATGTTAAACACAGTCCTCTGAAACCCTACGCCAATCCAATAAAGGTCTCAGCAGTTCAGCGTGGGGAGGCAATTACTATAAAGTCCCAAGTGTGCCTTCTAAGCTCATGGAAGGAAAATTTGATCGAACAACTAAAAGCAAAATCTGATTCGGTTCAGCATCACGTGGAGGACACAAGGTTTAACTGCAGCCAGGCCTATGGAGGGCAGGAGGAAATCAATGGATGGGCTGGGGAGAGCAACTGCACGTTGTTAAGAGGGCTTTAAGCTGGCCTGTTAGTGATGCTCTCTCCTGCCTTCACAGAGCTGCCTCCCTCCCCCTCCGTCTACGTGCCAAGGTGTGCTGTCTTTCCTTTTTCTTTTTTCTTTCTTTTTTTTTTTTTTAAATGATATGCTGCCAATTTCTTTTCACCCTTCATCAATTCTTGAAACAATCCTTCTTCTGGTAAAGGTCTTTCCCCTGTACAAAGTCATTGTCATATCAAAGGGAAAGTATTAAACGGGAACAGCTATGATAGAGGGTTGATGGTAACCAAAAAAAGATCTGTGCTTCATTGAGATTAAAAAAATCCAAATCTCAGACTAATGACAGTCAATATTTCAATGGACCAGCTCTTTACCTGGCCGAGGGCAGAAAATCAAGGGAGGAATAAGCTGTATTTCGGTTCATTTAATCCATAGAAACAAAGGGGCTTTAAAATGTTCTACTTCCTTTACTTCTAAGCAAGAGATGAGGAGATGGGGGAGCAAGGGAATGTTTCCATTTCATACTTTTCTTTTTTTTATATATATAATTTTAAACAGACTCTACAAGACATCCTCACTCTAAGGGCAGCATTGTAAATGATGTTGAAAGTTTTCCAAGCACTTGCCATGGCCACAGCTACTCTCAGGAACCTAGGAAAAGGGGATTTGCCACACCAGATCAGGCCAGCAGGCTTGGCATCGTGCCCCTAGCTTCGTCCCACACCTCCAGCTGCTGAGGGGTCTAAACCCCTCCCCCTCCACACTGCAGGGAAGGGATTGTGCCTACGGCTGGGAATCAGGGGAGGTATCTGTGAGGGGGAACCTTCCCTCCTCTGAGCAGTCTCCCCAGTCCTGTGGGCCAGGTTTGTCCAGTGGAAGGACGCAGCCGGCTGTGCACAACCGGCACTTGCCTATGCCCAGAGTTACCCGTCATCGCCCCAGCCAGGGCTGGCATCTGGCTAATGGGCTTAAGGATCAAGCTGTCCCTTCAAAGTTCTCACAGGTCAGAAATCTGGTGTCATCCTAAGAAGTGCAGGCTGAAAGGTAGAGGGCTGTGCCAATTAACTGATTACCAAAGGATAAATGTCACTGGACTGCTGTCACTCCCCTCTGGAGACACCACCTTTTGCAACACTGCAATGAGGAGGGCAGAGAGAGGAATCACTGTCTAGTTTGGAAAAGGGTCATCGCGGCAGGGGGAGGGAGATGTTTTAAATTTACTTATTTTCTCTACAATTTAAGAGAACAGTTTGTGGGGACAGGATGGAGTTAATCCCAAAATCTTGCCTTCTGTGCTCTCAAGTTACTCTGGGAGCTGCAAATCCCCTGTGGACTCAAAACTCAGTGCAGGCAACAGGATGCCACTGGTGGCCTGAGTACAGCTCCTTAAAGAGTGACTGCCCGGTGGGTGTTTTGACAGAAATTAAGGCCTTTCAACCAAGAGGGAAAAATTGTTGGGAAATATCTGTTTTGTTTTTTTTTAAAAAAAAATTTTAAAGCACGGTAACTTTCCTATTTTCAGTTTTGTAGCAAAATACAAACAAACAAACAGCACTTGTTTTCCTGGCATTCCTTGCCAGGGCTGGAAGGCAGGGGGAGGATGAGCTGGAGACATCATGTCTAGGTAAAGGGGGAATCCTTCCACACACTGCCCTTCAGTTAGGGCTTTGAATATGGAGATTTAATTTCCACATCTTACAACGAGGATCATTACTAAAAAGACAGGGCAAAGAGCACTGTCCTTGTGGGTGGAGCAATGCAGCAGCCAGAGCTAACCAATACCAAAACAAACAAAAACCAGGCTGTCTTGAAAGCATCAGACCCAGAGACCCCCAAGAGACTCTTGTCACATTACAACTCCTTCCCTCTCTCAAAGCTGAGAATACAGCATCTGTGAGGGCTTGAGAAACCCACTCACCTACACACCAGTGGTAAGTGGAATGATTTCCTGATGAGACTGGGGAAGGATGTGGCTCTCGAAATCATCAGCTTCTGCAGAACCGAGCCTTTAATTTGAACAAAACAACAACAACAACAAAAATCCAGCCCTTGTGATTGCGCAGATAACTCTCCAAATACGACCCACTGCCGTGCTGTGTCTCTAAGTCTGCAGACAGGCTTCTACTGTTGTTCCCAAGAAGCCACACAGTGAAATCAATAAGATTCATTAATGATAATCAGTACCCTATGGGCAGCAGCAAAACTGACAAGAATCCTGCCAATTTTGTCCTTCTGCTGTTACTTGGGGAAGCTCTGATTGACAGGAAAGGTAGATTTCCCACTTGCTTGCATTCAGTAGTGAGAGGAAGTTGCAGACAGAGTCCTGTGGGAAGGTTCAACCACAGCATCCCACAAAGAGTACCAGCATTAGCTCCAGTCAGAGAAGGGTTTTGCAGTCTTGCAATCACTTATACACGGGATGAAGCTCTTTTCTTCTTTTACATCCTGATACACTGCTTATCCCTCAACACCACAACAGGCTTTCCTGCCTCCTGACCTCACCAAGCTGGTGAGCCGATAAGCTTCAAGTCTTGACACAAGCTATACCCTCGGCTTTGAGATGCACAGGGAGCTATACCATGAAAGACAGACTAGGCTTTAAAAAACACACGGTGTGCTAGACATTACTTTCACTCTCTTAACTCTGGCACAGTGACTAGAGGATCTGCCACCCATTGTCTTCCCATCTGTTGGTGGTGAACCACTAAGGAGATATTTTGGGACTCAAGGAAGGGACCCAATGGTCCCTTCAGCTTCTTCAATGTCTGCCTCCCCCCAGCTCTACTCCCACTTCAAGGACTTCTGAATTTTGCCTGTTCCCCTCAGACCAGAGTTTCCTTGGGCACAAAGTCGGCCCTGAACCCCACCACTCATGCTCTCTGACATGGACCGGCACAACTGCAAAACAGACATGTAGACACGGCCACTGAAATTGAATTCCCATGGAGCTTTTAATTTCAGGATGAAATCATTACTAATTTTTAAGATTCAGTCACTTGAAGGCATACATTGCACACTTGTTACTCGTTTAAAACATATTTCACTCTGATGTAAAATGGTACCTCTGAAGGGACTTACTGGTTTCCATCTTTGAGATCTGACTCAAGGAGATAAGCAAAAAACACAGTAAGGTTTAGAGCAGCAAAAATGTCCTCCTTCCCATCCCCTTTGAATAAAATGCACCATGACAGCATAGCTATACATTTAACACTTTGAGTGGATCATTCCTGAGAATGAAATAGCACAATAGAGATAGTTTCCTAATAATCAATATTGTGGAAGAAAAGTGTAATAAATTGGTATCTGTACATCCAATGTCTGTGATCTGCTTAGACAAAAAACCTGAACATTCTTATAATTCACGCTTTCAAGGGAAATAAAATGGAAGGATTGACAGACCCTATGTTTGTCAGGAGAAAAACCCGGGCGGGTGGGGGGTGGGGAAATCCCCTAAGTGTTTCTCAAGCATAGTATCATCTCATCAGAAGCAGCGCAGGGTGACGCTGAGGTAAAGGAAATGGAGAAAATGCCATTTCCTGCTTCATTTCCTCCAGGGAGAATCTGGAGCAAGGTTTAATCAGATTAGAAATCCAAACAACCACATGTAGACTAAATGTTTTGTTTGCAGTTCCAGGCCTCCAAGGGAAGCACCCAGCTATGAGCGGCAGTGGGTCAGCTATGCCTCTCTGAAGGAGCAGCAAGAAGTGGAAGCGAAGTAAGAGAAACTGGTGATGGTGAAGAGTGAGGAGCGGTGGTTGTCACCTCCAGTCGATTTCTAGGCCCTGAGTAGGGCACGTACAGGCTCCACTGCAGAAGACAAGGTTACTGGCTGAGGGGTGTGTGGGTTTCAGGTTGTCAGTTACAGAAACAGGAGAGAAAAACAAAACAAAACAAAACACCAACCACCTAGCTTTTCATTTCCAGAACAGTTCAAATACTGAGGCTGCCTCAACTACATATAAAGGAATCAGGTTTTGAAAAATGCCAAGAAGTATCAGATCTCTAAACACCAGGCCTTTGCACATACAGATACCCCAAAACTGAAAGACATTTTTGGAAATGTTTCCTGTTCCTGCCCATTCACACCAACAGTCACTGCCCTGAATTAGCAATGTTAGACTGGCATTTACCATCACCAACCGCACAAATCTACCACATAACAGCGCACAAGAACGGCAAAACAGTCATCAGTTGCGCTTTATTTCAAACAAAGTATCTAATGGGAATGTTGCTATATGCCCAAACATTAATCAACTTACATCAGAAACTGCTGACTACATTTGGTTTCGGTTGGGCTCTTTAATAGGTCTGAAGAATGGAGACAAATTGGATGCTGTTCGTATCAGAAAGCCCTTTGCAGAACACCGTGACAGTGGCCCAGAGGGCAGAATTTGGAAAGCACACATGGGACTGAGAGGCTTTGGGACACTGACATTATAAGGGAGGCTAAATGTTTGTTTCTGTTTCAAACAGCTGGAGACATCCCCACTTTTGGTCATTTGACATGTTCTATCCCGGAACCTTTGGTGCTGCACCTCAAGCACCTCCTAAGATCCCTGCAACTCCCAGCATAGCGTTTAAAACAAACTGAAAACTGTGCGAGGTTTACCTTCAAATGCCCCACTGAAATCTTTCTGAATTTAGTTCAGGGACTGACTGACAATGCTATCAGGTGCCTGTGGGACAGCTCTGTTAAGTCATTTCAAACGGAGAGGCCTTTGCTTCTCTAGCACAGTCCTCAGGCAACAGAGCCCAAGTGTTTCACTTGCAGTTGATGCCAAGGACTGGGGATGGCCAGTTGGTGGCATAGGGCCTGGATCTGGCCTGCAAAGTGGTTTTTCTTGGTGCCCATGGCAGCAGGGCTAACAAATTGCATTTTTCAGCATACTCTTGGCATCTTGAGCACTGACAGTTGATGGAAAGGATTGACAGTTATGAAAAGGATTCTGCTTCATCAAGGCACCAGGCATTTTTCTACCAACTAAATGGAACAATTGTCCTCTTTGGCCTGAGACACCAGGATTTATCAATCCTACAGTGTAGATAGCACATGCTTTCTTTTTTCTCTGCTGCCTGTTTAGATGATCAGAGAAACAGTTATTACTGTTGAACATGGTATCAATAGGGCTAAACTGCTCAGAGTAATGCAGTTCCAGTAACTAGCAATGGTAACTTCTTAGGGATCCAAACTGAGACACCAACCTGGAACTCTGATCTCAAAGTCATTTTTCACAGACAACTAATGCTGCTGCTCGCAGGAAACCTCAACCAGCTTTGATACAAGTACCCAACCCCCTCCAAGTCACTCAGGCCCTATGGTGGCCCAGAGAACTCCAACTTACGCTTCCTCAGACATGCTGCCAGGGTGCTCTTTTCATATAGGAAACACCATCACGTACCCCTCTGGCCATAACACCCTCCTCCCTCTCTCTCAGTGCACAGTAAAGCACATGGATGTGTGAGAAAGTTCACGACATATTTCAGATCTCTGCTAGTTGGTCAGCTGTACTTTTGCCTTGCATCTGTTCTGCACAAGCAGACATTGTAGAAAGCTTCAAGAAAGGAAAAAAAACCACGTCCAGACAAATATAATACTCCTCCTGGCAGTTCTATATTAGCAGCCAGTTGATAGTTCTGCCTATAGAAGTGACAAGTTTTGCATTATACGTACGTGTTGCGTTGTCTGCCGTTCTCCTTTGGAAGCAAGCACACAGACTCTAGCAGCAACGGTGCTGTACAGATTGAAAAGAAACAGTATAAATCTGCTCAAGGCCTTCCCTGGAAGCCCTTCCAATAAAAGTTGAAGGATTACTTTTTTGCAATTTAAACAAGTGATCGCTCTGAACCAGAACTCCCAAAATTAAAATATTCCTGTGCTGAATATAATTCTAGATTCTTATCTACACTTCACATAAATCCCCTACCTGGGTAACAGCTGAAAATCAAATCAAAACCAGACATAAGGTCAAATAGGCAGCCTTTTGGGCTGCCTGATTTTGGCAACTAATTCCTATGGCGGCTCCTGCCTACCCGCTACTTGCTGGCCAGAACGACCTCAGGAAGTTGGCAGATCTTGCAAGTAACACACAGCGGTGAAGACTCAGATGCACCAGGAACCAGTTGTCTTGTGTCACCCCTGACCACAACCCAGCTGTGAATGCCACAAAATTAGAGAAAACTTGAGTCGTACTTTGTGGGTAGCCCTCCCGCCTCATCTTGATTACTTGGGTCTTTCGGGACTGTATCTTCATTCTGGCTTACGAAGCATCCCCTGCCGGTGGCTGACACAGGCAGAGCCAGCAGCAAAGGAGTCTGCTATTGCCTTTGTCAGAAAAACCTCCTCAGAAGAGTGACAGGAGGGAAGAGGAAACCCCGTGGAGCAAAAGTACACAAAGCCTGTGCTGGTGCTAGCTCTGCTTCTCTAGCTCCTATTGATGTATATTTCTGAAATGTGTCAGAAATAACAGAAACATCACCCGGCGTTGATTTTAAGAAGGGAGAGAAAGGAGAACGTCCTTTTCTTCTCTCCCCCATGTCGCACAGGAGGCCAGCCCCCTCCCCAGCCTGGCTGCCCCCGTGCACGCTGGCTCTCCTGCAGCTGGGGCTCCACCAAGGAGGCCATGCCCCAGATCACAGGAGTGAATGCCCTGCGCTGTTGTGCTTGCATTTGCTGGGCCTTTGGCCAGCTATTGGTGGTTTACCTGATCATATATCATATGCTCCTTGATGTTTACAGGCTGGACAGCCTATGCCTGTGAAATATTTACCTGATCTAATTTGCCCAATCAAACTTTGGGTCTGATGAACGTATTATAGCAACAGGAGGCTCTGGACCTTTTATGCCTCTCTGAGGTCCACTCTGGGTGTGTTGTGAAACCAGAGCCTTGCTCTTACTGCATCAGCGTCTGAGGAGAGCAGATGATAGAAGTGACTTTCAGCTCAGACCTGGCATGATTTTAGTCTCTGACATAAAGACTTACACCCTGAACAGACTTAAGTGTCCAGCACTACTGCTTATAGGAGGAAGGCGGCAGACAGACTATCATTCTCTCCAGTGCTTCCCTGCTCCTTTCCATCCACCTACACTTCTCCAGGGAGCCAGAGGACAGAAGGTCTCAAGGTGCCTATTTTCCACTTGGCCATTCCTGCCAGACCAGGCTCTGAGGTGCCAGCCATAACCTTGCAATGAAGTAGCAATACATTAAAGAGACAATGAACACCATTAATACAGCTCTACTTGAAGCAGCATACTGATACTGGGACCAGGAGTAAGAGGAATTTCTTTCTTTCAGGGGGAAAAAAACAAATCAGTGCATTCTCACTTAAAATTACTTCTTATGCAGAGATACTACAGAGGCCTTTAAAGAGCAGAGAAAGGATGGAGAGAGACCAACAAAAGGTAAAATGTTTGTTTTATGAAACCCCATGCTCAGTCTTCCCCAGTAAGTCAGTATTTCTCAGCATCAAACAGCCCAATTCATAAAGGAAGCACCTTCATGCAAATAGGACAGTATTTAGCAAAGAAATTCTCTGCTTTGCCATTTATTTAATGTCCTGGGCAAGGTATTAGTCAAAACATTTGTTCTATGAAGATATATTAAATCATTCATTTCAGTTCCTTCTCTTCCGAAAGCTCTGGTCCTCTGTGGAAGAGCTTGTCTCTACACAGAAACACAAGACACTCAATCTCCTTTTTTCCCAGCCAAATATTACATTAACCCTTACTAGTTTATTATTTTGACTCAAAACAATCAGATTGTTATGTAATTCTTAATTGCAGCAAGAATTATCTACAGACTAATGCTTAGATCTCACTGACAGAAATGCGGGGTTTTTTAATGTCAGATTATTTTTAAAGAAACATAAACACACCAAAGTTGTTCTAGGCAAAACATTCATTGTACTTTCCCAGATGATGCCACTCTTCTTCTGGCACATTGTCAATACAGCAAAAACAGAATTATAAAGGTCTTGGCTCTGTTTTTACATTGTCTTAGAATAGGGAAGCACAGAATCAGAACGTCAATATTTGGCCCATAATTAATAAACTCAGCTCAACAGCTTCTTTCCTTCACTGTGAGCAGTATTGTTTGAGCCAGGAGTCCAAAAGCCCAGGGAAAGCTGGGACAAGTGAGGTTTATTTGTTCAACTCTCAGATAGCAGTGCTACTCAAGCAAGTTTCTGGAAACAGAGGGACCTGCAGTGTTTCAGAAAATGAGGGAGCTTTTCATCCTTTACATAGGAAATGAGCGCCCTTCTCAGGGGAGGGCTGCCATGATACTGGTAAAGCAAAGCCAAGAAACACAACACATAAGTAAAATACCACCTCATGATCTTGAATCGTTTTACCCACCCCCAGCCATCAGGGTTGTTTATTATTGTAGCAGTGATTTTCTAGTAAGATGCTGGAATGTCTTTGAGAATGATCCCGTCTAAATTAAAAATGTTTTCAATTATTATTATTTCCAACTAGAGTCTCTCTCTTTTGAGATTTTGCAAATGCCGCTTGCGTAGATTTCTGCTATCAGGTGAGCAGTCTCAACAGAATCCTTGCACCATGCTAATAGGAGAAATTTGTTTGAGTCCCATGGGAGTAGGAGAACAGTTTACTTCAGATACATGAATTTATATTGTTACATTATAAAAGCTTTGCAGAAAGGAGAATTTCTACCAGGTGTCAAGCTTCTCTACTGCATAATCTATCATCAAATCTCAAAGACACCTGGCCAATTACTTTATTTTCCTTTTAAAAACTAAGGGGGGGGGGGGGAATAAAGGAGAATTCAACGTTTACATTACTATATGAGAAAGCGAAAACAGTGTTTCTTCTGATAGCCCCAATCAATATTAAAAAAAGAAGAAAAAAAAGAAAAAAAAGAGGGCAGATGCTGCTCACTTTGAAAAATTACTTCATTTCTTTAAGGAATCTTCTCCTAGGTGCAGACTGAACCTGGACTTTCAAATTCCTTTGTTTGATCAGACAGCAAAGTATATCTTGGCTCTCTTCCCCCAGCACAGATCCTCTCCAAGTTCCCCATGCCTTTGCACAGCAAAACATCCCTTGCTGCCTGTCTGCCCAGCACCCTCTGTCACAGCACAGGCCACAGTACTCCTGGGATTTTCCCTCTTACTGTCTCAAATGCCACCCCAGTGGGCTAGCAGGAGAAACAAGCACACTTCTCTTCTTCAGTTTCAAAGAAATCCCTCTAATACCTGACCCTCACGTGCAGCCACGTGCCTCCCACACCTGTGCTTCTATGAGGTTCGTGTGTTTGGCTTCTGCACGTCTTGCTGCTTCAGTACGAAATGACCCTTGAAATCAAGTGAGACGCTTTCAGGAGATGACGCTTCCATCTTGTGTATCTCTGTAGGTACACAAGGCTTGAGGACTTCACAGACAGCTAACTACACAGAGGTACCAAGTCTTCAGGATTTGGTGATCAAGAGAAGCACCCAACATCTGGCTGGTGCAAAACACCAACCCTCTCCTGCAGCAAAGTGTTCACAGCAATGCAGTTTTCTCAGAGTCACTTTAATAGGAACTCCGCCCTGCATTGCATGTGAGACCTTTCCAAAAGGTGCCAGGTGTCCTTCGCAGCTATGGATGTAATTTAGACTGTAGCCCTTACCCTCAGCAACACTCAGGACATGCAGGTTGTGCCACCTGAACAAGAAATGTGTATCCCTCCACACAGCACTGTCTGGGGAGAGATCAAGGAGGGGTTTAACACCATTTAAACTAAAACCTTCCCTATATTTGACTCCCACCACCTTGTACGCACACACAGTGCAAGAAGACTGACAACTCTGCTGAACGAGGGAAAGAGGCCTTAAGAAAAAACAAACACGTACCATCCAGCCCCCACTCCCCTCCAAACCTTCCACATTTCCTAATTTCTAAACACTTTCCTCTGTAGCCTTACAACCCTTCGCTGTTCAGGTACAACACAGACCCCACAAGCCCTCTACCACCATAGCTCAGATGCAACAGCTCTGCTGGTCTGGTCTCTGGAGCAGAGTGCTCCAGCTTCTGCAAGCCACGTCTTGATTCTATGATAAAGACAAAAGCCTCCTTACCGCTTGGCACTTATTGTAAGGAGCTAGCAGTTACGTCTTAAGGCAGGAAGGCTAAACCACGTATAGTTTTTCATTGTTTTTGGATGTAAAACTTGCTAACTTCCCAGTTTTATTTTTCTATTGCAGTCCTCTAGCAGTTACCCAGCCATAAAAAGAGCCGCAAAAAGAAGATCCGTATTAAAATCTTAACAGATAGTTTGGGGTACAATAGAAAAGTGAATTGCAAGTTACAGGGGGGTGGGGTGGGGGGGTGTAGAATAAACAAGGAAAACAAGGAGAAAGAAAAGGAAAAAAAAGAGAAACAGAAACCAGCTCCGCCTTCCTCCTGACATTGATTCATTTCAGCTGGTGAGAAGTTAAAGCTGGGAACTGCACAACTGCTATCACTAGTTTTGTCAGAGAATCCTTCTCAAGTATCACCGAACCCATTTCGACTCCTGCTGCTGTAATAAAAGCATCATAAAAATAGCAGCAAAACTGTGCTTTTTGAAGCAAGCAGTGCAGAAAAATATCCTTCACAAAAGCAAAGTTTGCAGCATGCTGTAATTAAGCTCACATCCTGACAGCGGGAGCAAGAAGTTTTTTTCTAAATATAGCAGAAGTCTCTCCAATGTACAACCCCCTTTTTAATGCAAGATTTACAAAATTAGTCATTATATGCCAGCACCCTCCTAGGAATTCTTTAAAAAATATTTGGGGTTTTAAGGCAGGGAGCATTACAGCAGGGATTCAATGTAATCTCTAGCGTCAAATAATTTTGGTTTGTTTACTTATTGCCTACACAGCACTTGGAGTAGGGCAGGCACTACATGCAGGCAGGAAGATGGAGCCTCTGCCAGGCCTGGCGGCTTCAGCAGGCAGCAGCACATGCAGAACACAAAGGGTAGACAAATCCCTTGACTTTTCCCCTAACATTGATCTCTTTTCCCAGCCTTCAGCACCTGTTTCTCATGGCATTTTACCTTGAGTTGGCAAGGCAGTAAAGACTCTGTCAGCTTTGGGTCATCCTTGCTTATTTCAGCCTAAACCAAAGATGTAAACCAGGCTAGCTTATGCTAAAGTGCAGCTCAGCTTGGCTGGCTGGCATGAATGAGACCACACCAAGTTTAAACTGAGTTGAAAAACCATGTTCTTAAATAGATATTCTTAAAATAGATCAGGTCCAAATCCTGATCCTAACTTCATCAACTGAAGGCAGAATAGTTAATAATTTCCACAAAGAAACTGTCCTGTAACTCCAGGGAAAAGAGATTCTGGCCCATGTTTTATCTTTGTGTTTCTGGCTCCGGTTGCTGGCCTCATCTGCATCCTGCACCACCTTTGCAGTGGGAAAGGGAAGAGGAAGGAAGCTCCTGGGTCACCCTCCATGGCAGTGCCCATGTTGCAGGGCTTCTCCTGGGCGGGTAAGTGGCCTGGCTTGCTGGTGACAGCCTCTGAACAGCTGAACTTGGGTCTGAAGTAGCACAGCACCAAGCAGTGTGTTTCCAACAAGGTGTGCACTACAACCGTTTCAGACAGCTACGCTGGCTCCAAAGCAAGTGGGTAAACTCCTGTAAAAATAGCAACCAGGTCCCAGCAACAGCCATTTTTGATTGAGTCCAGCCTACCCCCCTACCCCGGCACGCTGTAAACTGAGCCCATCCACAGGCAACATGCAGCCCAAAGCTGGGCTCTGCGGGTTGCATCCCATTTCACGGACTGGTGCAGCACCTAGGCAAGTTTGGTAGAAGCAGAATCCAGCTCCTGAGCTCCATGGCTGCTGGCTAACCCAGCCATGCTGAGCCTCCTGAAAGCAGCAGGAACATGGGTATACCCTGGGGATAGTAGCATGTGCCACTACACTCAGATACTTAGACATCTTGTTTCCCAGTCTATGCTGCCCCAGATGAGCCCAACATTGTACCTTTTTCTGCCCTTCTGCCCAGCATTTAATCTGTGTACAATGCAAGCCTGCTGCAGCGCACAGTATTTAATACTGATCAGCACACTTTGCTGTCTCTACGTCGTTCACCTTCCTGAAGGTGGGCATGGCATTGACGGCATCTAACAACAGACCTGTAAGTCCCTCTTTGATCCCCAGGCTGTCTCCAGGACAGCTGAATTACCTGACTCAAAGCCCAGGGATCCTGCATGCCTATGGCTGCTGCTCTCCTTGGAAGTCCCAGTATTTCTCCTGTTCTGTACAGTATGATGCACAATGAACATCTCTCCTATGGTACGTACCAAAAGTCACACTGAAAAGTGAGCAATGTCATAACCTGTATCAATTCCCTTTAAAAAAAAAATTTCCAAACCCTGTCTTTTGTAAGAGGCTCCAGACCGTGCCTGGAAGCTGTGAACATGTAACAGTGAGCAAATCCACCATTTACCCAAGGCTGTTTTCCTTGTGGTTTTTTTCAGTAGCATGCATGCATGCCTTTGGTGTTTACTGTCAGCAATTTTCAACGTGCTGACACAGCTAAAAGTGACCACAAAGCCAATGCAAGCAGGCAAAGAGAAGAAACAGAAGTAGAAATGTCAGGAGGTGCAGACTCAAACTATGCACTTCTGCAGCAATAACTACCAAGGTAACCCCAGCTATCACGGGAAAGAACGTGATGAGCACAACTTGGAGCAGCCTCACCTTTTTCCTCCTCTTTCATTAACCAATAGAGCTTTGTTCCCGATGTTGCTATTTTTGTGGCTGACGCATGCAAGAGCAAAGGAGAGTGCCTTTCACACTACAAGTGTTATATTTCTTTCCCCGCTATTGGCTCATTCAGGGTGGCTGGGTTGTTTTCCCAGGAGCTTCACGGACTTCTCCGCAGTTTAACTCCAACAGCAATTTTTGGTTCGTACTTGCTTATTTCTGAGCAACAGTTGAAAGCTAGATGAACAAAACTAGATGAATGCAGTGCCTGAAAACATCCCAGGAATGATTAATAGAGACTTTAGAAACATCACCACAAAGTTTAGGTTCCCAGCTCGCCATACCTTTAAGGTACAGCAATGTAAACTAATACACGTGGTTTTTAAATATCTAACCTGAATTTTAAAACACCGTGCAAAAGCAAAAATATTAATGAACTAGGACAGGCATAAAAAGCACCTCTTAACCTGAGATTATGTAATAACAACTTGCTCTTGGTTTTACAAGCAAAACTTGTCAAGCTGGGTTGCCCTTCTGTCTAGAATAAGCAGCTGGAACAAGCAGAACAAAGCTGCACGGGCCATGGCTTCCTGTAACTCCCAAGCTGATGCAGAGTCATTTTTTTTAGAAAATGGAAAGAACCAAGCGAACGTTTTCTTACCACTCCACTGGAAAAAGCCCATCCCTGTGGAAAAGCTTTACTATAGTAACTTGTAACAATACACATGAAAAGCTGCCCATGTAGCATTAGTTTCCATGTCTCCTTAAGTTTAATATTTCTCTGTTTTTACATTCCAGTTGTAATACAGGTGACAGATGCTAAGTACCCCACATTCAAAGAAAATCTACAAAACAAGCTGTTGATTATACTTTGAAACCGTGCTTGGAATTATACAAACTTCCCTGATTTTCCTTATTTGGGTAGTATGTCCATTGTTAATAGGCATATATGCATTAAAACAAAAAATCCTGGGGTCACCGTGTGTAAGATTAATGTACATACCACATAGCATCCAAACAGCAAGCACTGAAAAAGCATTGGCACCTGAATGTGTGTGTCTAAAAAGCTATCAATTACAGATTTAATCTATAAATAATGGCAACAAATGCTTAAGCGTCAGCATTTTTGCAAGAGAGATCCAACCCTCTGCAGAAGGAAAGAGAGTAAGGACGACCGGGGAAGCACATTCCTCTGCACACGGGTGCTTTCACAGGCGAGCACTCGGTCCCTCCTGTGTTTACTGACTGGGTTCTCCTCATCCAAAGTTCACCACCGTGTGTGCCTCCCTGTGCAGACAGCTGAATAACACATCCAGCTATGATGAAGCATTTGATGTCATGGAGCTGCTGGACGCCTGTGCCGTGATGCTCATAACTCATACGAGTGAGGAAAGAGCACAACGGTATAGATCACACCACCTCCCTGCCACGTGAGGCTGTTTGTTGAGAATCAATAGCTTCTCCAGCCAGGGTCCGACATCCCAGCCTACAGGATCAATTCGGAGACATGATTTGATAGTTATGCTGCTGTGAACTCCTTGCAAATCCCAGCGGTGATTTAAGAGCTGTGCTAAGAGCAGAGCCATGAACTCTCCTTACTGGAGGCAAGATGTGAGTTTCCCTGGAGTGACATTTAGCCCAAGTCTTTTCCTGGGCTGTGCACGACCACTGCCATCTGCTTACAAATGCCAGACCTGGAGTGAAACAAGGCGAGCGCAGCCATTCCACGTAGACTGGCCTCGAGCAGCCTGGCTGTGCAAGCACCCCTGTCCATCCAGCCCAGTTTCGGGCTGCTGCTCAGCAGGACCAGCGCGCCTGGTGGCACACCCCTCTGCAGCAGCTATACAGCTCCTGACAGCTCTCCTCTGGATCAGCTTCTGGCCTCCTTGCAGGCACTGAGTGCTCATTCATACACACAGCTTCGGGCAAACACAAACTAATACCAGCACAGAATAAAGGCGGCAACGGGAGGCCTTTAAAACATACCTGGGACCTGATAAAATAGCCACAAGAGAAACGTTTGGAGAAAGGCTGTTCTGTAAGTGCTTATCTCTTCATAACCCAAGTAAGATCCCCACTACCCCCCACAATATGAATTTCTGATTTCTTAAGAACTTCCTTACACATCCAGTTGAAAATATTAATGAAAGTCTTTTTTTAGCCTAATGCAGAGTTAATCCTCAGGGCCTGATGGACACTAATGGGCTCCAGTGGCCCTGACCAGCCCCATCCAAGCCCCGCAGCCCAGGACCTCATGTCAGCCCCCAGGAGGGTCAGCCCCCTCCCCAGTGATGCTGCAGCAGGACCAGTCTCCAGCTCCCCACAGTCCTGCCCTGCCCAGCCACCCGTGGGCCACGTCCTGGTCCAGCCTTGCCCCATCCCCAGGGAGGTGCCCGATGCCTGGGATTGGGGCTGTCCTGCTCCTGGCTGGGACGAGCCCAGCTGCCCAGCCTTGCCCTGACAGACCCCCATGGGGAGGGAGCCGCTGCTGCCCCCAGCCCACGCAGCACCCTGATATAAGTGCTGGAGGGTTAGAAACAAGCTTCCATTAATTTATTAAAATATGTTTTTCAAGGTCAGTAACTGCATGAAATATGGCAAGTTTTGATTTTTTTTCCCCCTCATAGCTGTTTTCAGTCCAAGATGCCAAAAAGACAGCCATAAAAATAACTGACCCTGTCCGTTTTCCTTTGTCCGAATCAGAAGAATTGCAAATTTGGGCGAACTTCAATGCAAGTACTTATCGCAGCTGAAAATCGCAATTTTTTATTAATGTTCTCTGTAATTATGGAAGATAGAATTATTTATGTAGCAAAATGTACCCACAAGCCCTAATAAAACACATTGTGAAGCTTTTACTTTGCAAGGGATGCAGACAGTTTTTAAAGAGAAAGACGAGAAATTATGGCTTCATGATGAGCTCCCAGCACCACTTTAACTTTAGGTACTGCTGCTGCAAGGTATAGGGAATATAGCTCCCTGTATAGTGGGGACAGGGATAGGTGAGCCCTCCAGAGAGCTGCTCGGATCCTCTAAACTGGTTCCTGCTCCAAACGTGCCTCTGGAGGAATCTCTTGACACCTCAGACGCAGTGCAAACACCCACCTTTCTTCACAGAATTTGAAATTTGCCTCTGGCCAACAGAAGAGGCTTGTGCTGGTCATCTTCATGGGACCTGAGATCACCCACCACGAAAGACAGTGAGCTTGCAAAGCTCTAGCACAGGAACGGGGACAACCTGGCGCTTGCTTGACAGTGCTCCCAGCACCTGCCAGTGCAGGCCAATGCGGCACAGGCGAAGCACATCACCCACCCTGCAACCAGGTGGACATTCTTGTCTAGTCTGTCAAAAGCGGCTCATAATGCTAAACCTGAGGTCCTTTCACTAGAGATCTAGGAGAGAGAAGGTGCTGTCCTTTGCACGCCTGCCAGCAGCACACAGAAAACCAGCCGGGATTCTACCTGGTTTTGATTGATCAGCATAGCTAGAAAGCAGCTATATTCTCTACTGCTGCTGTTTGCATTTCAGCTTCTAAACTAAAAGCACGATCAAAATGCCACATCAGCTGCAGTAGTGAGACATTAATTAACTGTGGGTTGTTTTCTTGCTCAGTCTCTTTCATATCCCTTCCTAAACTGCAGTAAAAACATTCCCCCAAACTGAAGCCAGACAGGGCAACACAATTATGATAAGAGTCGCAAAATATATTCATTTGCATATCCTTGACTGACACACAAGATCATTAATTAGGCATTCTGAGTATAAGTATATATGTATAAATTAGCATCTATTCATCATTTAAACTGTAATAGTTTTTTTTTTATATCTGAATATTAACTATGTAGGAAAATTACGAAGTTTTCTATGGAAGGGCATCCAACAAGAAATTTTATCAGCAAAAATAAAACCAGAATTACAAAAATAATCAGAAAGCTGGAGTGAACAGTGAAGAATCGGACTTCGGTGGTGTCTGTCACTGCTCTGTTCCACATCACCTGTTGCAGGCTCTCTGCTACCTCTCTCACCGCTGATGCACACAAATCCCCAACAATTCTTTATGGTAGGAGCATTTCAGGAGTTCTATCTTTGACTGAATTTAAAAAGTTTCAGGATTTCACACATCTGCTATCTGAACAATCTCTGCACCTCATTCAAGATGACACAGACTGAGAGCAGAACTTATAACTACACCTCTAACTAGCAGAGCCCCCGAAGACATGCATCTTGCACCAGCACAGACCAGTTCTTACTAGGGAAAATAATTAGAAGGAAACAGGAGTTCTAGGTTTTTAAAAAAGCTGGATGTAACCTCATTGCCAGGAAGTACAAGACACTTCAAAGACTGTATTTTCGCAAGTGAAAGAAGTCTGGTGATTTTGGAAGTATGAGGTGACAACTTGGAAAATTACCAAAGCTCACAGCTCTTGAGCAGAAGTAAACAAGACAGAACCGCTGGGAAAATGATAGGCAAGACAGAAACTAATGAAGATATAATTGCCAGTAATGATATTAGCAAAGTTTGCTTGGAGCTACAAAATGCACAAAGAGTAGATTTAAAAAAAGATAAAAAGGGGGTCCTCGGGTGGCAATTGCTCTGCTATGCCGATTTACCTTTTCCAAGAATCTGGCCTGTACATTTAAGAACAGTGATGCCTGCAGTCAAGCAGCGAAATGGAAAACCAATAGAGAACAGCATCCTCCAAAGGGTGGATATTTATCCAGTAGAGAATGGAGATGAACTTCATAACATGGAAGTTCTTATTGTGCTATCTACATGTGACAGAACTAGTAAGGCACAGAAAACAAAGCATTTAGCAAAAGACCAAAGTGTAAAACCTGTTTTCTTCTGTTATTTTTCTCCTTAAGAAATACAGAACACTGTTCCCTGTCCATCAAAGCTGTATCTTTTATATGCACGAATTGGCAGCTGCTGTCCCAGCATCTTCTGCATTGGTAGAGATGGAAAGCCCATAACCACAGTATGTAATTCAGTTCTGCATGACAACATTGACAATAATACAACTGTGTGACTGATACCTAAGTTATTTCAGCTGGACAATGAAATGAAGTAGCTGGGAAAGAAAAAAGAGAATAATAAAAAAAGACAGACATTTAAGGAAAATCTGACTAAAAAAATTAAAACATGCAGGTTCCATTGTGATTCAAGTTTCCTGAATTCAGCTAAATTTAGATTCAGGGTAGCAAGCACAAGGAACATACTCTCACAAACCCTCCTCATTCCTCCCGCTCTTTGGCTTCATCAATATACAAGCCCACTGACCTTGCCCAGCATCCCTGACTTACCCTGTAATTACAATATCAGCTTATCTGTATCTTTAAAATACCCATATATAGAACCCATTAAAAGAATGAATACTCATTGAAACATGTACACACACACATCCAAAAGGAGCAAAACTGGTTGCAGAGTGCTTAGTGGTCTAGGCTTCTCTTCTTTGACTTTAAAAAAAACACCACAAAATTGGAGGAAGAAAACTCTGGCTTAATTTTCTGCCTTTCTGCGAATGTAAATCTGTCTATCATACCTCATCTCTGTGTTTTGGGGTTGTTTTTAGCTCTCAGACACCAGGTCTGATCTAGAGTTGTAGAGCGCTGACAGCTCCCACTAAACACACGCACGAATGATTCCAGCTTTGCCAGAACGAAGCAGGGGGCGGGTACAACTTTCTAAAGGTCCTTCAGAACAAACAGAAAGAACTTGCAATTTTCTGCATGCCAGCTTTCGAGCTCATGCCTGCTGAGCATGATCCCTAAAATTACAGGGCTCAGGAGGGTAGGGAGAAGATAGGTCATAGCTATGACTTGGGGTCAAGCAAAGCTGCACTGAACAGTACGTAGATGAGGCTAAAAGGGGATCACAGATAAGATAACACAGACAAGCATAGGTCACTTCCCCTGGTGTCAGGGCAAGAATTATAACCTCTGAAGCTAAGAAGATCAATTTAAGTGTCCTTAGTGCCAAGAACATCCATCCACCAATACAGACTAACGCCTGCCAGGCAACAAGCCATAGGCACCACACAAACAGAAAATTCAGATAGTAGCTAAGTGAAAACTGATGAGGTAAATAGGTGTAACTTGTTACAGGTGGGTCTTTTCAAATGTCACTATTAAATATGAACAGGAGGAGGGTCATCTACAGGACCCAGGGCTCAAAGCAGCCTTGGAGAAGTGCAAGATTCCCATTTCAGCAGTTAATGAAAGAGCAAAGGCAAGTCTGGGTCATGGCCTTGCAGATTTTATCACAAGGACCTGTTGTTCTGTGCCTAAGAAGCTGCTAATGATCTGGTTGAATGGGCGTGAATCCCTGAAGGAAGGATCCTTCAAAGACAGAGCAAAAATCTTTGATTGAGGCTTTGATGTAAATAAAGTGGCTTCAGATAGTTTGGGACAAATTCAGCTCTCAAAGCTGAACATAATTCAAGCGTTCATCCCAAACCCTTCTAACATCCACTGGCTATAGAAAAGGACTCCTTTCTTGAAAAAATCTGTTCTGGCAAAAGGATGAGGGACAAAAGGGAAACAAAGCTCTGTCATTTACATGGAAGAAAAAGACCACCTTTGGTGTGCTAGGCCACAGCTTTTCTGCGAGGACAATTAGACTGCCTTGCACTTCATGCCGCTGCAGTAAGCCTCCCTCTGGAGCCTGGGACAGATGTTCCTCTGGGACAGATATTCCTCTGGGACAATGCAGCAACCCAAGCCTCACTCATACCTCATGCCTGGGGTGGGCTTGGAGGGAAGGGTTCACAGGAGAAAGCCTACAGTGCATGGACTCTGCTGGGGGACATCATCCCAAGGAAAAAAAAAACAAACAAAACCAAACAGATTGGAAGGAAAAAAAAAAAAAAAAAAAGGGAACCACCTACAAGGGTCCAGCAGCATCACAGGAGAAAAAGGTTACTGAAAATCTGAAACAAAGAAAAAAAATAACAAAAACCCAACAACAAACTTCCCAGCCCCACCACCCCCAGAAAAACCCAACCAAACACTCCCTCCACCACCCCAGCTGTCAGTTTGCCTGCTGGCTCTTGCCAACAGGTATCCTTTTCTGAGCCTCAAAAATCTGAATTTACCAGAATTCTGCTCTAGCTAGAGCAACACTAGTTATACAACTTGATGTTAATTGAAATATTTGGTGCCTGCTGATATGTTCAAACAAATTCACCAGATCTTGATTATGCGCTGGCAATTAAAGCCATTAAGTCAGTAGACAGACAGCAGGTTATTTCATTGCTATTTGACAAAGCCAGTCGTCGTTCTTTCCCCCTGTCTATGTGACAGCACTGTAATTAGCAGTAATCAAATACTATTTGTGCTAGGTGTTGTGAGTTTGCTTCCTTAGCTAGCAAGATACCTCTGCCAATTGCAGAACACAGAAATCTACCCCTGGTCAGACGATACACAAGATACAAAGAGGAGAAGAAAACAATGAAACACGAGGAAGGAAGGATGATTGCTTATTTCAGGCTGAAGGAGTTTGTTCTCAAAAGCAAGATTCAAAATTAAGAACATTTTTTATTTCTGCAAGCTATATATTAAAAAAACTAAGCTAAATTACAAAAGCCTGGTCAAGTAATATTGTGAAATACAATAATAATTACAATTATATTTAGCATTTATGTATTCCCTGCTTGAGAAATGCATGCAACTTCCATTAGCATTAATGGGTGTTCTACTCATGCATCAAGCAGAGACTAGAGCCTAATAGTGCATTACATCTTCAAAGTGCTGTACAAACATTAACTAATTAATCCTCATAACCACCCTGCGTGGTAGGTGATACATGAAACATATATCTGAGCAAGCCCAAGAGCAAGACAGCACCACTCTGTGCCCTTCAACACAACCAGAAATTAATCACATTTATACTGCTACCAAATTCAGATGTATTTCACAAGAGCAAGAGAGGGACCCATGGTGAGCCAAGTTCACTGAAGCTAGCAAGAAACGAAGTAAATTACACCTCTCTCCCTCCTCCCTGGGCTCTGGTGGGCTGCTTGCATCTGGATGAGCAGGAAGTATTAATGCTCACTGCTTCCCCTTTGGATTTCTGCTGGGGGGAGAAGGCTCTTGAATCCTGGGAAGGAGCAAGGAAAAGATCCATGGGAGCCTCATCACTGTAGACTTCTCTGTTAGTTCCATCTCCTTTGATATCTTGATCTTCCCCCTTTTCTGCTACTATTCTTCCTGGCAGGCTTTCTGTCTTCAAAACCTTTTGACAAAGTCTGTATATCAAAGTTGCAACAGGACCCCAGGAGGAAGAACTCTGCCCATGATTTGGGTATTCCAATTATAGCCCCCGAGTGATTTCTCTTTAAATAGTAATCTAGCAATGAACATGATTCATGTTCCCCTGATGAAAAGATACTGCATTCTGAAAACCCATTTTGCAATAGGCCATAGGCAGGAACCTTAATGGCATATAACTTCATAAGCAGCTAACTATGTTAATACCATGCAGAGCGGTCCCCTGGACTTAGATGCTCAGAGAACATTTTAGAAAGATAGTAAGACAACACAGCAGTACATAATGGGGGTGGGGGGGGGTGGGGTTTGCTCTTGGAGAAGAAAAGAAGGGAAAGGGAGAAATGTTAAATCAGAAAGGAAAAGGGAAAAGCAGACCAGGTACTTATGAAAACTTTGCACTGCACCATTTCCATTACTGCTCTGCTCTCTAAAGCTCACTCAGCCCAGGATACGCCACAGCGAAACAGTGAGGTAGCGGGTGTTCTGGCAAACAAACACAAAGATACTAAAGCTGTTTAAGTTTCTCCCAAAGCTACGGAAGCTCAGTGTCTGAGTCAAGGTCACAGCTGCAATCTGTGGGTATCCGACAAGCTGGACTTCCCCATCAAGAGAGGCCGAGCTCAACCTTTCTCTCTGCACGCGTAGTCCTGATCTCGCCAGCAGCCACAGGCACTTTTCCATGATTGCTACTTGCCTGCGAAGCCATGTGTGCCGTTTACAAGCCCCAAAGCAGATGGGTGCACAGGGAGAAGCGCAAGCATGAACAAAACCACACGTTCAAGAGAGAAAGATGCTTTTAAAAGTGTGCTTTACTACCTTCTGGTGCCGTATCAAACACAAGAACAGCCGGCATGAAATAGGAGGAACTTTCTTTGAAGAACGCTTAGAGTTTTGCTTAAAAGTGGTCCACACAACAAATTATGCTTCACATGCCAAATCTTCAGCTAAGGGTGGTTTTCAGAACCAGTTCACCCTGACTACTTTAGCATGCAGAGTTCGGGGCTTGGATGGCAGCGGGAGCTGTAGATGGCTCAGCTGGTGTGTTTGGTCTTTAAAGATAGAAACACATTTAAAACATTCTGTTTTCATTTGCCACAGGCTGCCTAGAAAGTTTACAGACATATCCTAAATACATACGTACTTACTTATATCAATCCACAGTATCAATGAAGTTTCCACAAGGCTATGTATAAGTCTTCTCAGAAAACGAACTTCCATGTGCCCTAGACTTTCCTGGTCAATATTTCAATAAAATGTACCATGGTGCAGAGAGGAAACAGTAGTGACAACTGTGAAGCTCCCAATGCTTGGGAAGGAAAGCAGATCTGAATTATGGCTAGAACAATTAAAAATGGAATCGCACTTTCTGGGTAGTGCTTTCCTGTTTGTAAATAGCAGGTTAAGACTTTCAAAACTGGGTGTTCACAACTAGAGGCAACCAAACCCAATGGGGATTACAGTTCCCCTTCTCTTTATTTAATGTGATTCAGAAAGACCACAGTGGTAGCAAATGCAGCCTTTGCCCTAGGACGGGTCCCCTCCACTGATCACTTTTATATTGAGTGATCCAGCAGTGCCTCTGCTAACACAAGGCAAGCATATGTCTGTGGAAGGGAACAATATATTTTTTCTGCATTAGAACTAAGAACTTGTGTATTATTTTTATCTGCTTTTCTCTCAAGGAAAAAGAGGTTTTCCCAAAACCTTGTCTTGGTGAGATATTAGTTCATAAGCATGAAGAGCATGAGGCAGCCTCCTCACCCTGGAAGCTTTCCTGCACACTGAAAAGCCTGCTGCCAGCTCTGCCCTTACAGGTCTCACAACTTTTGGGGCAAGGGTGTGCCAGCAACTCCCTCTGCCTTGCCCACCCCATCCCTGGCCAGGCACCTGGACCCACCTTCCCTTCCCTGAGCAAATGGAAACACTGATGTGGTCCCTGCAGACAGCTGCAACACCAACTTCACACTGCCCCATCTTCCCAAAATGAAGAGAACTAAAGGAAATTTCTTTCATGCCTTCCCTAATCCTGTCACTTGATATGGAAAGGGAGAGAGAGCAAGCACACAGCACAGAGAAATGAGATTGCGGAAACTGGTCTCATTTCAAAGAAGCCCTCCCTCTCTGCTAGTAAATATTCAGCAAATGTTGTGACCATTTAATTTCTATCCTCTCTCTCCCCTTCAGTCAATAAGTATATAATTTCCAGATATGTTGAGGAAATATTCCCTGATCAGCTGAAATTTAGTGTAGACAAATGCAAGGTAATGCACATAAAAAGTGGCAGTTTCCTCACATACACTGATGGATGTTATCTTAACTCAATTGCTCTGGAAAATTCTTCGGCATTGCTGTAGGCAGTTGAGTGAAAACACCTGCTCTGTACACAAGGACAAAGAAGTGGCAAAGAAACAAGACAACAGGGTGACAGAATGTGTTAATACAAGGAAAGAAAAAAAAAAGCAAAGCCATATGTAAAGCCTTCATGCACACTCAAGCTCAAGTACTTACTACCTCATTTCAAAAATTATACAGGAGGACAAAACTTATTACAGCCATGAGGAAGTTCCCATCTGAGGAAGGATTTAAAAGATTATTAAATTTAGAGAGAACTCGGGCCAAGACTGAAACGATAAAAAGTATGTCAAATAATACATGCTTTAAGGAAGGTCCCAGAAATGTGTCCCTCTCTCTTTTTTCTTATTTTTTTTCCTAAACAGAAGAAAACGAGGAACCAGTCATTTAATGGGAAATATATCTAAAGGGTAGCATGTTTGAAAATAATGCTCAATGCCTTGTTGAGACAAAGGTCTCAAAGATTTTAAAAAATAATACATGTTCATAGCTGTAGTGGTTTGCATGGCAAGGTGTTGGTAGCAGGGGTGGCTTCTGTGAGAAGCTGCAAGAAGCTTCTCCTATGTCCGATGGAGCCGATGCCAGCCAGCTCCGAGGGGGACCCGCCGCTGGCCATCAGCAGTGGTGGTAGTGCCTCTGAGGTGACTTAAGGAGGGGAAAGAGAAAACTGCACAACTACAGCCGGGGAGAGGAGTGCAACTATGAGAGAGCAACAACTCTGCAGCCCCCAGGCCGGGGCAGGAGGAGGCCAGGGGGGCTCCAGGCCCGGAGCAGATCCCCCCACACCCCCGGGACCCCAGGCCGGGGCAGGGGGTGCCCGAAGGAGGCTGAGACCCCATGGGCAGCCCGCGCTGGAGCAGCTCCCGGCAGGGCCGGCGGCCCCATGGAAGGTAGCCATGCTGCAGCAGCGTGTGGAGAACTGCAGCCCGTGGGAAGGACTCACACTGAAGAAGTTCATGGAGAACTGTCTCCTGTGGGAGGGACCCCAACGCTGGAGCAGGGGGAGAGTGTAAGGAGGAAGGAGCGGCAGAAACAACACGTGATGAAGTGACCTAACCTCCTTTCCCTGTTACTCTGCGCTGCTTGGAGGGAGGAGGTAGAGAAATCCAGAATTAAGTTAAGCCCAGGAAGAAGGGAGGGGCAGGGGGAAAGTGTTTTTTTCTGATTTGAATTATAATAAACAAATTCCCCCAGGTGGCATTTTGCCCATGACAGTAATTGTTGAATGATCTCCCTGTCCCTATCTCGACCCGCAAGCCTTTCATTGTATTTTCTCTCCCCTGCCCCGCTGAGGGTAGTGACAGAACAGCTTTGGTGGGCACCCGGTGGACAACCAGGGTCAACCCACCGCAACAGCCTAAGAGATTTATAGTTTTGCTATGAGTTTGTATGGGTTATCATCCCTTCTGCTTCAGCCAAAAGATAACTGTGATAACCAGGTAGGGGAAAAGCTCCTCCCTGGAGACCTCACTATTCCATCTCTCAGGACTTCCAAAGCACCTATGCAAGGTGAACACCTGCCTCCTTCTGAAACCCATGGCAGTTAGGTGCCCAGATCCCACAGTGCTGTTGACCAAAACCACAAACCTGTAACTCCAAACATCTAAAGCTATCCCTACGTGGGGCAACAGGCCAGCACCACCTGAGCCTGGGGGGACCAGACCAGCTCTGGAAGCAGGAGAGCTGAGCTCAGCGTGGGCTGTGTGGATGCTGATGTTAGCTGGCAGAGCCTGTGGTGCCGGTGCCTCCATGCAGCGTGGTGGCCAGGCAGGGGGGACGGGTCTCTGCCCGGAGCCACTGTACAGCACAGACTTGGCTGGATCACCGCGGCAAATCGTGTGCCCTGGTTCTAGGCACTGCTGGGTTGGCTGGAAAACCAGGGCCCCAGTCCAATGCTGAGGACAACCCCCTCCTTCGGTACGTCACACAGCTACTGTTTGGGATGAGTATGAAACATCCGCGTCTCCAGGATCACAAGCAATGCGACAGGCTTCGCATTCAAAGCTGAGATTGAGTTGCATCAGATATGATTCTGGCTTGATTTTCAAACAGGCCTAATTCTGGTCTCACTTTGACTTTTTCACTAATGCAAATGAACTAACTCCAGCTATATGCTAATGCCACTAAGAATACAATTCAGAAATTACAGAAGGCTATTTTAGGGATTTTCTTGTATTTCATGAAAGACGCTTAACTCTCCTAGTCTTTCAAAGTAAGCCAAAGCATTCAGATATTGCTGGTACAAACTGCATCACGCAAGACACAGACATAAAAGAGTAAAATAAGTGCTATAATTTAACATCCAGGCAACCACTGCAAAACCCCTACGTACTGTTGCAAAGAAACAAAAGTTTAGAATTGACTCCTCTTTCCAGAGAAGCGAAGGACCCCCTATCCCACTGGCTTTTTGTTCTGTTTTTTAAATTACAATCTCATGATTTGTACAGTTACAAGAAGAATGTATAAATGGAGCTGCTCAGCCTAAGGAATTTCTCATAACACAAAGCAATCCAAAACACTATGATAACCTGCTTGCTTGTTTGCTTTTAATGCTGCTGATCGCTTCCCACCACAAATACTTTCTACCCTTTACCCAATTACTCATTGCCATAGTTCACCAGTTCCTTTCTGCTGTACTTCAGCACTTTCAGGCCTGATTTGATCACAATACTGCAGGAGGGTCTCATCCTGCAAAGTGCCCAGCACAGCCAGAATCTGGGGTTCACAGTGACCATTCCCCAGCAGTCAGGACTGCTATGGCCAAGCCAAGCGCACACTGCAGGCCTGCCCTCCTAGCGTGCGGTTTACAGTCAACCAACACCCTCCCTTCATTTCATAAAGGATTCCAGAAAGACGGCAGTCAGAATGCAAATCTCTGTGGAAAGAAGCCAAATTATCCTCCCTATGGGCAGAAAGGCAAGTAGCCCTGTAAAAAGGATGACAGACTTGGGCTCTCTGCTTTCAGTGCCTGAGCATGTACAAGGAAGGAAAACTCATCTCCTGTCCCTTTGTGTGACATTTGCCTCATCGTAAGCATGCAAGCTGCCCGGAGCACCGCCCTCCCCGTGCATGCTGAGGGCGTTTCGGAAGCATGCAGGAGCAACGTTATTTCTATAGTCCAAAGGGAAGTCTGAAAGGATTTCTGCAGTTTCTCCGAGGAGAAGGAGGGGTGATGCTGCCAACCAACATATGCCAAATTCTCTTTGAAACCCAAGACCACGCTGTGGGGACAGGAGCTTCTGTTACTTTGGGCACAGGTGGTGGCATGAAGCGCAAGCTCCACTCCTCTAGCCAGACAATATTCTGCCCTGTGTGACGGCGGTCACTGTATTTTACTCCCCTTTGTGCTGGCAGTGAGAGCAGACCATAGCGCTCATTGTTCTCAGGGATTTACACGCTGGAAAATCATGTGCACGCTTTCTTTCCTTCCCTCCCACCGTCTCTCTCTCTCTCTCTCACACTTGCATGTGCACACACAGAGCAGCCACCCCCTCCTCCTTCACATTTATCCCGTGCGGTTGCACCAAGCTCCAGGAGCACATCTGCACTGCCAGCCACACCTGCTCATTACACCAGACTCCAGCATGACTCAGAGCAAAGAAAGTTGCAGTTCAAGGGGTGGGAGGTGAAGAGAGAACGTGAAAAATATCTGGCAAAGCAATGGGATTAACATGAGCAGTACTGTGTAAATCGTGATATTGTGGGTGTCTTTGCTACTCACACCAGCTAAAAGCAACAAACCAGAGCATGAACAAGACACCTCCCCCAGCACAAGTTACATTAAGACAGGAACTGACTGATGGTGGGGCTGCGGCGGGAATTGCATTACTTTAATGCAGAGTTGCAAAATTTTACTCATCCACTCAAGGCAAGTCATATTTTGATGGACAAGCAAAATAAATAGATTTTTCATTGCAAGTGTCCTACTAAAAGGCTGACAAATAAATCTTCCCGCAGTGGTATTATCTTCCATAGTAGTTTTGGTGCTCTGAATGCCAGGGATATATAACAAGAATTTAAATGCATTTTTTCATATTCATATAGAATTACCTTTCTGCATAACAATGAAAGTCCAAGTTTTTGTCTCAGCCATTCTGCTGTAAATCCCAATTAAATCTACTGCTGTTTCCTATTTAGGAAGAGCAAGCTTATTCCAAGGACATGTAACGGGATAGTATCAGTCGGCCCACTAACATTTCTTAGTACACCCCGATTTAATCTGCTCTTCTGCTGGAAATAAAAAAAGAAAAAGGGAACCACTATAAAAGGAAAACAAGAGTTTATGTTCTCACTCCTCTATTTTCTGGGTGCATTTGGAATTCATGGGGATCACTGTACAACACTGTTCAATGGGAACTTGATAAGGTGAGCTCACAATTTACATAAATGTATTTGTTAGATCCAGCAAAATCTGTCCTAACGATGGAATTTCTTTCCTGGTCATGCTGTAGAACAAAAATATTTCTGAAAGGTTCCCCAGCGTTCTGTGCCTTCCTGTTTATAGAGAGATAAAACTCTTTCAGAGCTGAAGCACAGTAAATTACTGCTTCAGAGACCTGTGACTTTCCTCTGCCCCCAGTTATGCACATTAATATCAACTGTAACCCAGGTATCATCAAATTCCAAAGGTGTACATGCTTTTAGAATGTGAAATGCAGTTTTTCATTTAAAAATGAAAATCCATCTGTTCATGCAGGGATTTCTAAACTCCTGTCATCTTGCTACCTAAACAGAATTAGACAAAAATCTGCTTCAGTGGTTAACTACTCATTGTTATGAGTATCAGATTATTTTATCCAGCTTCTTCAGAGAACAAAGGATATAAAGAGGATTTAAGCACAAAACAAGCATAGTCTCTCTGTTGCTAGTGGCATGGAAAAGAGAATACAGACAGCGAAGCTACTGCCTAAAGAGGGTATGTAATAGATTCCCTATAACCAGATCTGCACACTCGCACAAAAGCATCTGCCGGTAGAGCTACTGCAGGCACCAGCCAAGGACTATTTTAAAAGTGCAGCTTATGGAGCATTTCCTCAACCCAAGATGCAAACCCCAGAAAAGGACTTCCTGGCTGGCACCACTACAAGTGTGCTCAGGCTTTAGCAGCACCGCCCAGAGCCATGCCCCAGACTGACGCGAGATGCCAGTGGGAGCACGGCCTGTGTCTCTCCAAGGCTGCCGTTTCAGCAGGCTGAGAACCTGCAGGTGCCCCCGCCGAGTGCCCTGCTGCCACCTTCCACCCCAGGGCTGCTTGGCAAAGATGGCCCCGGCCACCGGGAAGCCCTCCACACCCTGGGTTTATTTGCAGTCAGTTCACTTGGCCAGCCTGCACGGCCAAATTTAACCTACTTCCATTGCCTGCTTGGAAAAGAAGCAAAAATAAGACGGGATTGTGCTGCCTCCATTTCGAGAGCATAGTGTCAGACACTGAACTTCAGAAAAACTCCCCTGGGACTGTTAAGACTAGGGGGGAAATGCTGTTTCCAGTGAACTGCCTTAACTCGATTGATTATCCCACTTTAGTGCCAATACAGATGCATTTTAGCCCCTCTCAGACAATACCAGCAGGCCAAGTAAATGTTACAGACTGACACACCATTGCCAACGTGGCTTTACTACACAGGCCACGAATAAGCCCAAGACAAAAGGAGCTATATTTTGTCACTAGACTCAAGCGGACAGCTATCTGTAGGCACATAAACTGTCCTTCATGTCACCACTTACTGCTTATTTACATATATCGTACCAACATCCAGCCTCTTATGTGGGCACTATGATACGAATTTCAACGCTTAACTGCGGGCATGTTAAAAACATGTAAAAGTGTCTTTCTCTTTGCTGTCCCATCTTGTCTTGGTTTAAAAGAAAGTGGTGATTGTGAGGATTCAAACACATGCTGATAGACCGTATTGATTCGAGTTACATGCCAAGACATTCTATGCAAAAATCCGCATTGCTTTCAGTTCCTACAGTTTTAACTGTAACTGCTTTGAACAAAGTCAACCAATACCTTCTCTACCTATATTAAACTGTGTCATGGTTTAACCCCAGCCGGTAACAAAGTACCACGCAGCTGCTTGCTTCCTCCCTGGAGGGATGGGAAGGAGAATCAGGAAGGAATGTAAAACTCAAAGGTTGAGATAAGAACAATTTAATAATTGAAATAAAAGAAAATTAAAGCAACAACAACAATAATAATAGCAATAACAACCACAATTACAATGAAAAGGAGGGAGAAGGGCAGAGGAATGAAATCCAAAAGGAGGGAAAAAAAGAAAGACAAGTGATGCACAACACAGCTCTTCACCACCTGCTGACCAGTGCCCAGCCAGTCCCCCAGCAGAGATCAGCAGCCCTGGCCAACTACCCCCAGTTTATATACCAAGCATGATGTCCCATGGTATGGAATACCTCTCTGGCTAGTTTGGGTCAGCTGTCCTGGCTGTGCCCCCCCCCCCCAATTTCTTGTGTCACTCCAGCCCTCTTGGTGACAGGGCCTGAGACACTGAAAACTCCTTGACTTTGTGTAAACTTTACCCAGCAACAACCCAAACCATCAGTGTGCTGTCAACGTTGTTCTCACACCAAATCTAAAGCACAGCACTGCCCAGCTACTGAGAAGAAAATTAACTCTCTCCCAGCTGAAACCAGGACAAACTTTTTTTTTGGAAGACCCCTGATTTATATGATGGAGCCAGACACCTGACAACAATCAACTTCAAGTAAAAAAATAATCCACGGTCATAAACCCAAACTGAACAGGCATTACTTCTGGGAAGGAAAACCCAAGTAAAATACCAGTGTAAAAATGCTTTCAAAGTTATGGAGGCGTTTGGACATGGTCAAATCATGCAGGCTGGAGGCAAGCTTCAGTGGTGCAGCCAGCCCAGTGAAGGCAGGTGCACACCCCAGGACACTGGAGGAGGAGTAGGAGGTGGCACAGGGGGCAGGAGGAGCCAGGGCATGCTAGAGATGCTGAAGAGGACTGCAGACCCAGAAGCCGAGTCAGTGGTGGTGAGCAGCTAGAAGCCCCATGGCCCAGTGTACGCAAAGGCTGCAGGAGGGCTGTCCATGGGCCCGGCAGGATGGCTATCACTAATAACAAGCCTCTGCGGCTTTTCCCAGGCCAGTACTAGCTGCCTACCCTGGCAGAGGAAGAAGCTGGCTGAGCAGAGAAATGACTAATGATCTGCATCTCCACAATCTCCACCCTCCCCCTACTGCACACAGGGTAACGCTGGCTGCAGTGCTCCCTTTTGAGACTGTTCACATATCCACACCACTGTACGAAATGAAAACCCCGTGCGGTTATAAAGGCGCTCCCGGCACTAGTTTGCTCTGTGTCTCTGATCTCTGTTCTCCTGAAGATCACAGCTGCAATATAAAATATATGATTTTAAACTGTTCAGCAGGATTATTCTGCCAGGGCTGGCAGCAAATAAAAGAGAGGTTGAAAGAATGAAGAAAGGCCTTCTCTTCCTCAGAGCCCTGCAGCTGAAGCAAAGGAAGAAAAACTGCTGAAGGCTTCCTTCTTCCTTCTCTCTCCCACCTTCCTTTCTCTACAATTCACAAGACATGATGTTCTCATTCCGTAACAAAGGTCACACACGTGTCTGCATAGCAAGCGCTGGCCCAGGAACTGGTGTGGACTTGAGTGACACGCACCCGTAACAGCCTTTTGAGCAATGAGCCTATTCCTCACCAAGATTTCAGCCAGTGAGGAAAGCAGTGTTGCTGGATCTACGCTCACGTAGTCATGCTGCTGCCACTGCAAACTCTAAAGCCGAGGCCGTGGAAGGTTTACAAACATGTAGTCACACCCAAAGGGAGTTAAACTGCATTCGGCACCAATGCAGTAAGTCGGTACTAGGGCCTCTGAACCCCAGCAAAGTGTAATAACACAGAAGGTTGAAAGAACTCTGAAAAACTTACTCAGAAGTCCTGTAGGCCCGATACAACTTCCATCAGGTGTCACGACCTGTCCTGCAGGACTCAATAACGACCTCAAGTCATTGACAGTGGACAAAAACTGAGATTTGCAGTGGCTAGAGTCATCCAAAGTAGTTGTAATTCTTATTAAGTGCAGGAAATCATAGAAAAACTGTAGGCTTCTGCAGTACTGCTCACGACTTGATATTCTGCATCTCTATTATACATTGACTGATAATATATGCATTGTGCATGTGAAATGTTTTAGAGAGACTTTACAGAAAGTTGCCTAGCATTGTTTGTTCAACAAAAGGTTCAACTTTCTGCAGAAAACAGAAATTATTCATTGAAACACTTATGAAGCTGAAAACTTCACTGCTGATAGAAAATTTTCTGATGACTGCTCTGCCCTGCTTGAGCATAAACATCCATATGTCCATACATCAACATACTAGACCTGTTTCTCAGGTGAGGGTTGCCTGGCCCTTTTATGAGTGCTCTCCACTTCCTTCCCCCATGTCAGCAGTAACATCCACGTAGCTGCACAACAGACTGCACTGGAGTGCTCCCACATTTGAAGTTGCGCTCCCCCAAAGCTGAACCACTCCTCAGCCAGCTCTCACGAACGCTGACAGCACACGATAAGCCATGGGAACATGGAGGGAGGGGTGAGAGACATGTAGACCTGCCTGTCTTGCTTCACCAAAGCCTCATGCCGGACTTTAAGTGACTGGAATAACCTGGGCCTCAGGGTACTCTTTGCCCCAGTACTTAGAATTATTAAACACAACTAATTTCCACCATTAGCTTTATGTAGAAATCACACTGCTCACTGCTGAAAGAGGAACCTCATGCTCATGCCCATACTAAGTTGTGTTCTGTGGTATTAAAGACAAAATGTACAAACCAGCAGCTCAGCTGTATGTCAAATGATAAAACCAGGTTCCTGAAATCTTTTTTTTCTCTTTTTAATAGGCAGTAGGCATCTGCAGAGCCTCCCAAGTGCACCAAAATGTGTACAAACACCTCACCAGCCAGGGACAGTTTCTTTTCTTGCCTTCCTTCCACAAGCAGTCTCACTGGTGTCAGTGGAATTATTTGTTCAACTGCAGGGAACACACTTTGATAACAGATGTGTTCTTCAGTGTCAAAAACGCCACAAACTAAAATGCCTGACCTGAAGGGCTGGTAGGAAATACTCTCTCCTTACACAGCTCTGGCACACGGCAGAAACACAGAGAGTTGTCATGAAGAAGTCTGCCTCTGATGTGAGGGGCATTTCCCAAGGCTAATATTACCCCCAATTGCCATGTGGATCAGGATCGTTCCTGACTGAGGTTCCAGTCCTGGAGCATCTGGTATGTTTTAGGTTCTTTCCTCCTCAGGACAGCAAATTCATCACACAGTTAAACAAACATGTGCACAGAGGCAGAGAACTGACTGGATTACAGCAAAAGAGTTACTACATCCTCTCATCTTTAAGAAATGACCTTGATGAAGGTCAAAAATATTGGAAACACAGAGAAAAAGCACACTGCCAATGCCCCTGCGGTGCCAGTTCTGTGAATAAAGGACTCCAGTGTTCACTGCTGTCATTTTTGTAGCTGTTATGAATCCGGAAAAGCACAACTTATAAATAAAAAGCCCCAAAATGCTATTAGAAGCCTTGAGCCTCCAAACAGTTCCAATAATTAAATACTACCCTAACTTTAAAGGCTGTAATTGGCAACTGGTTATTTAAAATTAATCTTTAAGCACTGCTTTAACGAAAATGGCTTTTCCTGTGAAAAATCAAGAACTCCATCCAAGTCAAACACTTGTTAAGAGATCTTGCCACCCTCCACTGCAGTGCTGAAAAAATGTATTAGCAGAAATATAGGTTGGCTTCCTCCCCCTTTTCTGCTCATTACCATCAGTTTTGAGAACTGATTAGCTGTGGTTGTTATTCATTAGTCACATCTCTAAAATCTGAATTATAAACACCTCTGTGAGGTCTTATTCTAATCAACCTATTTTGAGTCTTGCAATTAATACTAACACCAGAAAAATAATTGAACAGTGTACATTTAAAGACCACCCCTTCTTCTCACAAAAATCCAGGCTTAGATTTGCATGAAAAGGAAAACTAAAATAAGATCTACAAACTCTGCCATCTCTGCTATACATCTTTCTCCCATGTACACTGCAGCCAGTTCAGGTGGTTTATATAGGTGACATAATGAGTACACAGGGAAATACCAAGCAGCCATCAACGATTTTCCTGATGGGGTCAGATGCTACACAGCTGATAGATCTCGGGAGGACAAGAACACGCAGGCATGACAGATTAAGTGACTGCCATTGGCTGTGTGCTTGCTCTGAATACTCAGCTATGGACAATAATCAATTACGTGGGGCTGCTAATGATACTGATCAAATGTACTTAGCACTCAGCAGCTTGAGGGCTACCATCCTGACACTTGGAAAATACACAAGCTACCGACGGGCGAGATGAAATAAGAGGCTGGTACCAGCAAAATCCTCAAAGTCAACAAGAAAAACAGCTTGTTCAGGCAGCTCCCTGCCTGATATTATATACATTTTAAAATAACTGCTTAGGAGTAAGCACAATCTTTCACAATTTAGAGGTGCTATGGCCATCTGTGAAAGTTTGGGGCCAGCAGTTCACATGGAGGGACCCCACCACTGCTTGAAGAGTGACTTGTTGCAGGAAACAAAAAGCACATTACCAACATATGTATTGGCTTCCAGAGGTCTGTGTGGCAGGCCGCTTGCCTCCTGACGTTATTTCCCAGGCTTGACCTATGATCCAGGGTGATTTGGCTTCCTCATCATTATCATCAGCTCAAGATGTTGATCTCTTTCCAGCTTTTACAACCGAAGTAAAAAAAAAAAAAAAAATGCCACTGGTTTCAGAGAGTGCAAGACCAGGACAAACATTTCTTAGTTTGTCTCAGGCATCTTAAACCACAACTCCCTCTTTTGAAGGTTGGGACAGGGATGAAGGCTTGGGGGTTTCTTGTTTTTTGTTGGTTTTTTTAATAACTAAAGCCTTGTTCATGCACAAAGTATTCTACTGCTTTAACTGTACAGGTTATTTATTCCCTATTCCTATACAGGAAAAAGGATTCACTGCACAGTGATATATACATACCTGAGATTATACCCTTCATTTTAGGGGATTATAGCCTTCCTTTAAGGGGTTAAAAGAAGTATTACTCTAACTGACAGAAGAAATCACTCTCTAATCGGTAAGAAAAACAGTAAGACCAGACCTAATGTCTTGACTGGTTCTTTGCTCTCAGCTCCCAGAAATGGGATTCTGGGCATCTGAAACCAACTTTTCATCCCTTGGGAATCATCCTTCCTTCTGCTGTATGGCAGATAGTCCCATAGCAACACTCTAACTGACCACAGGGATCATTCAGCAAATGGAACATACTCAAAAATGTCTTTACAAGTACACTGCATTCAATCATCACAAAAAAAAATATTAAAATTTAAGAAATTACCAAACAGAACTGCAAGGAGACAGTTCTTGTAACAGTCCTACAGCTAACTGTATTTTCCCTGGCAGCCCTTTCTCTGAACACTGAAAATTACTGTAGAAAATGTTGGGTGTTTTGTTGGTTTTTTTTTTTCCAAATAATAACAAACTGGCAAATGAACATAGTGCAGATCTGTACCACCAACTTGTTTTTGCAAACCACATGCCAAGATTACTGTTCATCTGTTCTGAGGTTACCTCATCAGCAAGTATCATCCTAGGACATAAGGCAACATATACCATACCTGCTTGAACAGCAAGGGGGAGTTTCAACAGGCAGAATGCAATAACTATTCGGATTTTTAGCTAAAATTTGCTCATTGTGTAGAATGAAAAGAAGAAGAATCCTCACTGCAATGCACAGTGAGGATTCATTAAACTGTTAAGAAAGAAGCTTCTGCTAAGAGCCCTGCTTAGTTAGTAATTATTCATTACTGAAAGGGCTAGCCCTAAGTACGCTGGCAATGACTGTTAATCCCTTCTTTCCCTCCCTTGTTTCTACAAAAAGTGCCACAGGAATCCTTTACAACTGCCAGTTTTCAAAAGCTCAATTTTAGGGCTCAAGATACCCCAGGAGAACAATAGCTTCTCATACCTCCAGATGTCCCAGCCTTCTAGTAAGTGCTGACTGAGCCCGACAAGCTCATGACATAAAGCAAGGCTGATGGGGACAAACGCAACTTGGTCTGCACAAAAGGACCTTGTGCGGCATCAGGTCCAACACAGGTGCCTACAACTCCAACTATTACATACTCCCTCCCCATTACTGCCTACAGTAACAACCACAAACTGGGTTGATTAAAAATGGTGGGCAAAGGGGAGGTTTGCTTGCTCTTTTCAATGAATGGGAGGGTAGCCAGTCTCTTAGTGGACCACATAGTGGTAGATAGAGGGGCAAGACATGAACTTCAACCTAGGAAGCTGGAATTACATACCAGGAAAAAGGTTTTCAGCATGAGTGGAGTCAAACACTGGAGCAGGCTGCCCAGAAAAACTGTGAGTTCTCCATCCTTGGAGATATTCAAAGCTCAACTGCACATGGTCCTCAGCAGCCTGATGCAGCTGACCTTGCTTTGAGCAGGAGCTGGGCTGGACGACCTCCCAAGCTTCAACTACATTATCCTTATTCTGCAATGCCCGTTCTAGCAGAAGGACCTACATAGCTCCGGGGATTTCTTCCCCCCCATTGCTGTTTAGCCTCAGAATACAGCAGAATAGAAGAGCACTGGAAGGTGAGAATGGAGAAACAGGCACTCTCATTACGGATATTCAATTATTTCAGTTGTGATTACTGAAGGCACAAGGGTATTTTTTTTCCTGGTATATCTGTGCGGCCCAGGTGTGGATACCTTCAGCCATCACAGTGGATCCCGATATGTGGCTAGGGCTTATAAAAACTTCCACAAGCACAAGCTTGTTGCCAGCTTGAAGCATGTTAGTCAGGTGCTTTTTACTAGCATGGAATACACTCCAACATCTGCTGTCAAACACACACACACACAGCCCAACCATTCTCTGCTCAATAAAAGTACATTAAAAGGCAGAGAACGGGAAAGAAGATCCTATGCTCCTTGTGAGCAGACATTAAACCAGCAAGGTTTGTATTCTGCAAGCTGGAATGATTTCTCAGCAAGCCTGTTGGCCACAAACTTCTGAGAATACACCAGAGAGCGGCTACTTCAATGCAAACTTGCTAATGCCATGCATTATATTATTCTTGTTCTTACCATCTGCTCCATCTAAGGGCTGCTTTGAGGAAATTATTAGTAACTCGTTATTGCATTCCACTATACAATTCAACTCTAAAAAAAATGCAATAAACTAATTCTTTCCTGCAATGCACTCAGTCTTCTCGTTCTCCTGGCTACTCCCCATACCCAGATAAAATACAGATTCAAAAACATCAGCATTTTCTCCACAGCATTAGGTACCAGATACCTAAGATGCATACATAAGTGTTTGAAATGCCACAAAGAGGTCCACAAAGAGGTTATCTCCTTGATCAATTGGTATTTTGAGCAAACATTTCAGAAATAAAATAATACCTATTATTTAAGTCCTCCAGAATATTTAATTCACTGTGTCATTCCAGTTCTCCCCTCATTCATCTGAATGCTCAAATGCTGCTCTCAGAGTTGTGCCTCTCTTACCTTTCTCTGGGACTAGAAAACTAGTTTTGCATATTGAATCATTATTTATTTCCATGAATGTCTCTGGGTTCCTTTGACAGCTTCATCTTACTGATGAGGATAAATGTTCTTTCAAAAGCTACTGCCAGACTCCCCTCATTCTCAGATGTCAAAGGATGTGGTCGGCAGAATCTGTCAAAAATAACTCACATGGTCTGAGGGATCTGAAAATTACAATTCATAGTTCTGAAAATACAATTGATACACAGTAGCTTTGGGCAGGTCCGCTTTATTACTAGCACCCAATCCCTCCTTGCCTTTTCATTTCTCCTGGTCAACATGGGAATTATTAATTTGAAAAACAAATTAGAAAGCAGCAGTGATATGACTTCAGGTTTTTTTGAAAATGAGAGAATGCTTTTTCTCTTCAGATTCTGCAGGTACTCATAGCTAGAAAACCAGAAAAGTTTTTGACTAAAGTAAGTTAATTTAGACGTAAACCAGAATCCTGTTGTAATGGTTTGGAGATTCTATAGTGACCGCTTTTACTGACATCCAAATCTGACTCTGGAAGCTAATGTTTATTTTTCAAAGCTAAATGCAGGACGTACTAGCTGAGAAGGATTAGCAGAGGGAACCAGACTGACCCCACAAGTGCCAACAGGTACAGCATGCGTCACCTGAGCCAGCGAGGGCACACACAGTAGCAGGCTGGCTCTTATCCCCTTCCACCTACCCTGTGGAGGGGCAGTGATTGCCTTCAAGAGGCCCCATACCCAGACCAACCACTCTCCTCCACATCAGTGGCTGCACCGGTTAGTTCACGCATTCCCCCTCCCAGAGAAGCGGTGTCAGGATGCTTTCAGAGCAGCATCTTGGCTTCAGGCTTGCCTCCTCTGGGCTCCCAGACAGGACACAAGGGAGCAGGGGAGCTAACTGCTTCCGGACAATGACAGCATCACATTTTAACCTCAAAAGGGCTCTTACAGAAAGGAAGATGATTCTTCTCAATCCGGGCTACTACAAGTACCTGAGAGAAACAGTACAGCTTGACAGCAAGCTCTCTAGAAAGCGGTTCCTTCATTGATGGTCCAGACCTGAAGCACATTGACCTTCATGGTTTAGCGTCAGGCTTTCAGCTGGGTGGCATGAGCTGATGGCAGTCAAAAAATGCAATGGCAGGTAGTGTGCTGTATTTGGGTGTGCTGCCAAGGTGAGCACCGCCTGGTAAAAGCGTAAGCCAATTTATTTAAAATCTTTACATCCATAAAAGGGAGGATGGCACTTTGGGTGACGGTTTACACAGAGCAGTACGAGCTGTGTAGCTCTTACCAACCACCGAGCCCCATGTGTATGTTCATGCAGGCACACACACAATGCAGTGTAACTAAGCCTTGCAACATTTTATCTTCACAAGTGAGAAGATCAAGTGGCTACGGCACTTGAGAATTATCCAGCGCCTCCTTTCCAGTGGAGATAAATAGAAAGCTCGTATCAAACCTGAGCCATTGTGAACTGCATGCTGACTGACAGCAGTACATTCAGCTTGTGTGTTCTCCCAAGACACTGAATCACGGACCTTTTTTAAAAGGAATTAAACAAAATGATGTAAAATATCTTTTCTTAGGCTCTTTACAAGAACTACCCCATTATACTAGATTACAGATTCGCTTTGCCTGGTATCCTTTCTTTGACAGTGCCCACCAATGGGTGCTGAAAGACTGCAAGAAGCAAGGCCTTCCCCTTGTACACCCTACCCAGCAGCTCAGGCACCCTTGGACCTGAAAAAGGTATCCAGACCATCACAGCCTGACACAGTCCTCCCTCCCAAGAATTTGCCCAACTTCACTTTTGACCCGATTTAGGCTGCAATAATGGGCAAAAGTCTATGGTGAAGTTTCACGGCTTCATTACCTACTCTGCTTCTTCCATTTGCACTGACTGCCTAAGATTCCTGCAGCTTCTACATCTGTCTTTTGCACTCATTTGCTATTTTAGCACAACTCTCACAAGTCTTCAGCTTGCTCTTACCCAGGCTAAGCAGGGCTCAGCTATTCACAGCATTCTATCAATGGAAATCTTCAGGCAGCAGTATCTGCATCTCCAAGGGCCCCATCTTACATTTTAATTGTGATTTTACTGTATATTTGCACAAAGAGTGAAAGTGTTCATATGAAGACTTGTGAGCTGTTGCTTGCCATGTGCCTGCAGTTTTGGCATAACTGGGTGGCACTTCTGAAATGAAGATGAAAACTTAAAACATTTAAAACTTGTAGCCTTTGCTGAGGTTCATCTCAAATGGAGCAGTATGCTACTTGCAGTGATGTACACCCTGCTAGAACACACAGCCTTCTCTCATTCCCCGCAAGCAGAAACACCAAAGCAATCAAAAACTGAAATTAAACAGACATTTCCCTTCTTACATGGCCAGGAGTGCTTTCAAGCGTGTTTTAGATAAGGCCAGCACTCCTGAACCATGCATTGCCCTGTTCAGGCTGGTCTCTAGCTGCTCCAAGACTCAGGAGCCCCACAGCCAGCAGCTAAGGCACACACTGGGGCTGTCCTGTGCTGCCTGAATCTGTGCAGGTGCCCAGAATGGTCAGTTCATCAAGCAACATCCGCATGTGTCGTTATTAAGATGGGACCAGCCAAGATCCAAGCCAGTTCCAGGCTTGGTTCCTCTAAGTGTTGTCCAAGTCACCAGTCTGACTGGATGTTGTCCACCTCCCTGCAGCAGGTCTAGCTAAGACCTCTATGCCTGTCTGCATCTCCCAAGGCATCCGTTAGACAGGGACCTACTAAGCTGTCCTTGCAAACGATCAATTGCTATTTGCTAGCGGTGATACCTTGAGACCTTTGTCTGCAGCAGGTTACTTGGCGTGGCTGCAGCTTAAGAGGTATTTTTCAAGAGGCCATTCTGGGATTCAGCCAGATCTTTACAAGGTCCTGTAATTTCAATAATGAAATTAAAACCAGAATCTAGCACTTGCAAGACTGAAGGAAATTAAACATGTGGCTAAGTAATATGCCTGCTCACATTTTTTTCTTTATGACATTTCTCAATCTGCTAAATAAAAATGCCACAATTCTTCACAATCAAGAATGCAAATCATAAACCCAACTTCTTGATAAGGCAGCAAGCAGAAGGCTGAGAGGTTTAAAGGGATATGGCTAAAAAGAAAACATTACACATTCTAGAAAAATTATCTGAATTGACTCCTCTCATCCTTGGATCTAATTTCTGCTGTGCTCACTGGTTCTGGACTGGTGTATTTAAGTAAGTGAGAATTCATTAAATTTTTTAAACAAAAATAGTAAAAATGAAAAGCTGCTTAAATATTAGACAGAGAGGATGTTTTGGTCCCAGACAGGACTAGGATCCCTTTGAGAGATCTGGGAATACATACTGGTTAGGACTCCGCTTCCACTGGGGGCCGGAGGGAAGGGGGACGAAGGCCCCTTCTGCTTTATCTGCCCTTGAACTACATACAAATACATTCAGCGGAGATTACCTCTTTTAAAAGATAGCTTTTCATGCATGGGGTTTGCCTGGAGTGCAGATATGCCAATTCACTTGTGTGCGCAGCCAAAGCCCTGAAAACTGAGCCTCATAGGAAATCAGAACACATCTGGCCCCAACTCAGGTTTGTCATCAACCATAGTCCAAACATTAATACAAAGAGTCAAAATTACTTCTTAATTCCTAAATTCTGACTAATACCAATTTTAACTACCAATTTATAATCCCTTGGGTCCCTCCAATGAAAAGGAATGAGAAATAAAACCCAAACCTGCAGCAGACCCTTATGTAGAAAAAAACTGGAAACGGTTGCTGTACAAACACAAATTATATTACTAATGTGATCTGGCAGTTTTACTTGGGTCCCATAGCTGCAGCTTAATCACATCTTTGACACAGCTAAATTGCTAGGATACAATGGGACCTGTAGCTAATAACATTGCTTCAAAAATAAACAAACTCCTGTTTTTCTAAAGTGATTATGAGGAACTCCCATATATTTTACATGAACTGCATCTGCTTAACCATCCTGTTCTAAGGCAACATCACAAGTAACTGGCCTGTTTTGTGCCGTTACAGCGGGAAGGGATCAGACAGTATTTTGCAACAGGCATTCTCGCTGCCGCTCTCAAACGCTCTCTGTTGGTTTACACTGACATCTAACACAGCAGCGACGGAGAGTGGGAAGACTGTTCTTGTTTGTAAGGAGAGAAAACAAGATAGTGTAGATAGCAAAATCACCATTGATAGCAAGGACACAGGGCAGATTAAAAATAAAAAAATAAAAAACATTTAACCACTGTGCCTAACTTCCAAACTGATGTGAGGCCACAGGAACTCTCAACCTCAGACTTCATTGCTCGGTCCTGGAAAACACTGCATCCAAGCACGGCTGGGCTCAGCAAGGTACCAGCTGACTGACATCCCCCCTGGCACCACCAGATCTGCAAACTACCCCTTGTTTGAGAGCTCCCTAACCTTCTCCAGTTAAAACCCCTTGTGCTTAGTGAACGCCCAACACTTAACTCAGTTAACTGAAGCCAGCTGATTTTTGACTGAAGCGTATAAAACATTCACATAAAAAATTCACATAACAGTGGCAACACAGATTGGCGGAGGCGCTCATCTCCTGCAAGGGTTAGCAAGAGCTGCAGGTTAGACTCTTTAAAACTCATTACAGCTCTCTGAAGATCCTACCCCTACCTTGAGCTTGCAAATGCTGGCTCTGAATATGGCTCAGAATTTCTTGTGTTTGCAAAGACTGGAGGGAGAAGTCATTCTGCTATCCCATGGATTGGAAAACGTTTGGGAATGGGATGGTTTGGATAAAGATGATGTGAACTGTAAGCCAAGCCTCTTCCTCTTTACCATTCTGGAGTACTGTGTTCAGCTCTGGAGCCCCCAGCATAAATAGGACACGGATCTGTTGGAGCAAGTCCTGAGGAGGGTCACAAAGATGATCGGAGGGCTGGAGCACCTCTCCTATGAAGACAGGCTGGGAGAGTTGGGGTTGTTCGGCCTGGAGAAGGGAAGGCTCCGGGGAGACCTTATAGTGGCCTTTCAATAGTTAAAGGGGTTTATAAGAAAGATGGGGACAGACTTTTTAGTAGGGCCTGTAGCAATAGGACAAGGGGCAATGGTTTTAAACTAAAAGGGTAGATTTAGGTTAGACATTAGAAATTCTTTACGGTGAGGGTGGTGAGGCACTGTCCCAGGTTGCCCAGAGCAGCTGTGGGTGCCCCATCCCTGGCAGTGCTCACGGCCAGGCTGGATGGGGCTTGGGACAACCTGGGCTGGTGGAAGGTGTCCCGGCCTGTGGCAGAGGTCTGGAACAAGAGAATTTTAAGGTTCTTTCCAACCCAAATCATTCTACGATTCCAAAATTTACGGTGGAGACATCTAGAATTGTGAGTATGAAAGGTATACAGGATATTATAAAAACAGCCTGCTTGGTCCATCTCAGTACACCACGTGCCCATGGCGTAAGTTCAGATTGTTCTGAGTGTTTGTCTGTTTCTTCTGGAAATTTAAGCAGTTCCTTTTCAGGCCTTTGCTGATACTCTACTCTTACAACAACTTTGCCTTTACCACTAAGGCTATGCAACGTACCTGAAGTCACAAGCACTGTTTTCACCATTTTCTAGATGGGTACAGTGAAGTCTCACTTTATCTTACTCACTTCAGGGCGGCACACAGGTAAAAGGACCTTTTCTGACTATCTACACTGCAAAATCATGCTGGACACCGAGGATGAACACCTGGTACTAATGACATCAAACCAGCCCCACAACTAACTTGGGGTTTTCCCCTGCGTTTGATCAGTTTCTTCCTTGAATTATAACCTGTACTGAAAAACTTACTGTGTCAAACTGGTATTTCAGTTGTATCTATTATAGTGGCGATTCTTCTTCATTTCAGTTGATACTTCTATTTGTGAATTTTTAATTAAAAATACATTTTCTTTATTAAAGGGAGTCAATATGATCCAGTCAAGGTCAGTATAAGCCTGGAACCTCCTCCCCATTTTTAATGCCTATTCAGACAGGCATCAGACTTCACATGTGCATCAAAAAGAGCTTATTTCAACGCATTTGAGACAACACAGGTACTTCACAACGGGTTTATGGTTGTGTTCTTTTCTTTTTTAACCATAGCACGTAAAGTAAAAGCACAAAGGCAGTTCTCAAAGAGAAAAATCCCAGAATGCTTTGGGAAAAAAATATCTAAACAACTATTCTGCTGTTCTCTAATGTGTTACTAAAGACACCATCATCCCTCATCCCTCCAGAAGTGTTCTTAATTAAATAAGAATCTATCAAAAAATACAGTGCCCCTCAGTGTAAACTCCCACACACACCCTTCTCTCTTGATTTTAAAAGTGATCTATCTTGCCTTCTCCCTGCCTAGGAGCTCATTAGAACCAGCTCCTTCTGCACATATGCATCACCTAACACAGATTTGGAGGGAGACAGACAGAAGAAAGGGAGAGAAAGAAATTAGAAGGTGAATGAAAATAGTAGGCCTGCAAGACAAGAAAGCAACTGCAGACAAAGAACACCCGGTACTCACAAGGGAACAATGAAGGCTGAGAGACAAATGCTGGTACCGTGGGATTAAAACAGAAGCTATTGGTTAACTTTGCAGCAGAGATGCAGTGTTGCTCTAACTAAATCCATTATCAACAATAACCAAGGCAAATCAGACAGATCTATCACATCACTTTCTCAGAGTGGCAAAAGGTCACCATTAAACATACCTTAAACTTCAAACGGAAGCGCCAAGCACAGGCAGCGTTCCTGTTGCACGCACAGCCACTACCTGTCAATTGCTAAGTAAAGTCCAAAGGATCGTTCCCTGCCACCCTCTTTCCTGAGCACCCACTTCCAAACATAGCCCAGCTCACCTGCAGTCTGAAAAGTTCAAATTGGTCAAGCAAAAAAGAACAACCACCAGATCCTTCTAAGAGTTACAGAGGTGACAAAACCAGCAACCCAGGAGTGGCTGATTTCTCCATCCATTTTCCATAACAGAGCTTTACTCGAGGAATTAACTCCTAACAGTTCATCTCAAAATCACTTTTCCATCCTGCAAGAACTTTCCCCACCTTGAGCCAGATATCCCAAGGAGCAGTATGGCATTTGTTGCTGGCAAGTGACTCCAAACAAGAAGTTTGAGCCTCATTCTATGGCAGGATAAATTATGAAGTAATGAGCATTTATTTCCTCAATCTTTCTTGACACCAGAAAGGATGAGAGGACAGGCATCACAGGAGTACTGGAATGGAGACAAATTTAAAACGCAGTAAATCTGCCTGCCTTTACGCTAGGAGGGCGTAACTTTTACACCTAACTTTCAGCCATTGCTTAAAATATCTGCAAAGAACAATCTGAACTCCAGGCTCAACTGAGCCCTTTTACATAACTCCCCCCAACACATCTGCCTAAAAGGTCACTTTGCCCTCAGGATAGCCTCTGCTTGTCCTGCACTGATCTCTGGACATAAACCTGCACCTCCTGATACTTGAGCTGTAAAATTACAGGAGCCACATGCCTTTATTGCATTTTTTTAAATAAAAAGTTGTTTCTGCAATGGATTAAATAACTTCATACAGCTGCCCAGCGCAGCTGCCTGGCAGTCCCTTCAGTACTGTAGTAGGAAGATCCTTCCATCTCTATCCCTTGGAAAGCTGTACTAGAAGGGACTAGGAGAGGAGATCCAAAATAAGGCCCATAACTAAGTGTGACTGCAGGGGTTTTTGAAGTGTTTTGCTAAGTTTCCTCCTCCACGGGATGGATCTGTCCTTCACCTAAACTACAATGGTATTTGCTCCAACCTCAATTTTAATTAAATAAATACCAGGCATCCCTCTTCAAGACCAGTGCTTTCAGAGGATGATGCAGTAATTCGTTCAGGGAGACCCCTAGGAATTTGCTTGCATGTGTAAAAACAAACGGAGGCAGCTTGACAAAATGTCTTACTGATATGAAGAAAAAAAAAAAAAAAAAAAAGCATCCAGAAAAGATTTTGTCTTCCCCAAAAAAATTAAGAGTGGTTCACCTTTTTTCTGAAGTTGCAGAGTCACCCCCTTGCTGAAACTCCAAGGCATTTTTATTTGATGGCTTTTTTCCAGCACACTCTCCTGTGAGAGTTTTGTTCTTTATGATTGCTAAGATCACACTTGTGAGAGAGGACAGATAGCAAAAGCTGTAAACCAGACCGAGGTAACTGCAGTCACGCTGAGTAGCAAGCTTGATTAGATTTTTAATAATGCCAACATATTAAGCAGAACTGTGACAAGAAGAGCAGACTTGAAGCAGCCAAGGAGGTAGCTACAGTTTTAATAAATCCTTTGCTGATCTGGGAAGTGGGAGGGTGAGAGAGCACTGATCTCAGCATGTAAAACTGAGGCAGTAGCTTAGAAATTAGACCTGCCATGTTACTGGACTACTGCTGGGAAACCACATGGAGAGATGTAGCTTCATATTCTAAAATTTAAGTAGTCAGCAATTTGTTTCTAATATGTTTCTTCCTGAAAAGTATTTCTAAAAATAATAGTAAAATTAAAAAAAAAAGAAAAATCTCAGATAATTTTAGGCAGCAACCCAAACTCTGCATTTGGATCTATAGGCTCGAAGACTATAGAATACTCCAAGTCTTGCCGTGCACACAGTTGTTTCAGAATGGAAGTTATACACCACAAGTTACATTCAGTCTTTTAGCCTCTGCCAGGCTGCACTCAGACCATGGCATTGCTGGCAGCTATCTGCTTACAAACCCTCTTGGCAGATTCTGGGCCAGAGTGCCTGCCTTAGCTGGGTGCCTAAGGGAAAGGACCACCTTGTTCATGTTGCCGTTGCACTCCAGGTGCCCTTCCTATCGCCTGTCCCTGACTATCTCCTCCCCGTGCGGACTCCCTTGCTTCCTGGCACTTGCACATACCTTCAAATAATACCTTGCCTTGTGCTTTTGCTTGGTCTCTGACCATGCTTTCACCCGGATCTGGGTAAAGGCACGCCTTTTGATTTCTCCAGTTCTTGATCTTGGTCCACACTAACTGCTTGCTTTTTGTTCTGTTCTGGGCTTAAATGGACCTAAGTGAAGCAAACTTATTTGTGATTAGCTAATGCGAGCCTATGCCTAGCAGCTACAAAGCCAGTCTCCTTGCAAAAGAAAAACTGCAGGATCAGAAGCTCTGTCAGTAAAGCAGAATATTTTGGTTAGCCCTTAGAAATGAGATGAGGAAAAGGAAAGAAAGAATATCACAAAGTATCAAGAGTCATTAAAGGCAACTAATATGTACAATTTTGCCAATGCCCTCTTGCAGTTCACAACAAAAATATAATTTTATTTTATCATCAGCTTAAAATGCAGGACACTTTCCAATGAAGAATCTTACCACTATCTTCAACAGGAAGAAAAAAACAGGAAAGAAGACAAAAAGGCCTTCAAAGACAAGGTTTGCCCTTTGACATGCAGACCTGTTACGGAGTTGATGGAATTTTTAGCTGAAAAACATTTGGGTACAAATCGCATCAGGACCTTCAGATCTCTTTGGATGATCCAAGTACCAGAGTCTGAATATGAGATGCTGCTAATACTGTATTTCATACATATAAACCTTGCCTTTCATAGGTTTGTAAAAAAAGGCATGTAACACTTATTTGAGTAATTGCAATCCAATTACTGCCCCAGGACAGACCTGCTCTTTTTCAGAAATACATCCGGGTATTTGCATGTATTTCAGAATGAAGATAACAGAAAGCATCTTGCTCAGGTACAGAACAATCCTGCTTCTAACCTACCTGGTTCATTAACCAACATAAGCAGCGACATTGTCCCCAGATATCCAAGGCGTGAGCTGTGGTTACTGCTTGGAGTTGCAGGAAAGGAAAATACAAGGGCAGCAAGGGGCTACATGTATCCAGCCTCCCACTCAAGGCAAAGGAAGAACACTGTCTGGGTGTGCGCTAAGTTGAATATTAATGTGCATGATAGTTACTGGAACCTTTACTATTTACATTACTTGTTTTTATGTTATAGTGAAGGCCAACTGACAGAAATAAAACATTGCTTCTCTTGGTACTCTCAAATTGCTGCAGTAAATATTCTTAAGAGTAATGTTGTCAGATCTCGAGTACAGGTTCATCCCTCCAGATTGTACGTCATGCTGGCTTGTTATCTACCATTTCATTATGAGCTTCCATAAATAAACTGGGAGCTACCTCTCTCCTGGGCTGTCCATTTCCAGAATTTGTTTCAGTAAAATTCCTGCCCTTCTAATCTTCCCACACAAGAAACTGCTTTATTTCTGCTGAAAGGAAGCTAACTCTAAATACCTGCCCTACCTGCCTGTGAGGATCTCTTCAGCAGAATCATAGAATCATTTAGGTTGGAAAAAACCTTTAAGATCACTGAGTCCAACTGTTGTTTTTTGGGGGGGCGGTTCAGCCGAGGCAAAGCAGCTGAATGATGAGCTAACATCAGCTGTTCTGTTCATTGGCAGGAAGCTCTGCATATAACTTGTCCCATTCCAGGCTGTCCCATGACCACTCTCCGGGAGAAGGGCCATTCAGCACATTAAACATTTGGGGAGGACAGACAGAAACAAGACAGGAACAAAATAACAGGTGACACCACCTTTGCAAGTAGCTATACAGATCCAACTTAATTTAAACTGCATTTAAAAACATTAAACATAATGTAAAGATTGGTTCTCACATACTTAGAGAAACATGAGTCCTTCATAACCCACATTTCACATAAACTCCTATTGCTTTTCTCCAAAAGAGAAATAAAAGTGACGATAGATTGAAAATACAAATTTCTAATTTCTCAGTCAAAAAAGAACGAAACCAAACTGATTTCCAACCAAGTCTGAGAAAGGATGAAAGAGCAATAACTGAAGAATATGCTTTCCCTGATGTGCTAAGGCTGTGATTACCTAAGATGATTTCCCTTTCAAAATTCTCCATTGCTGTGAGTCACAAATGTCTTTAATAGTGGTTTGCTGACAGTCTCCCATATGCTAGTTGTCTCAAAAATGCGCACAGCTTGTCCAGTGAAGTGCTAAACCTCAGCATTTTGCAACCCCCAAGTTTATCTAGCAATTACATTTGCTACAAAAAAAGCTGCTGTTTGCTGAAACACATTTATAATCATTTCAGCTATTTCTGAAAGCATATACAAGAACAGAATGCCCTGGCATATACAGTAACTAAAAGAGAGGGACAGCTCTATTTTGTGGTTGTTACATGTGCTGCTGACAAAGGAGATGCTGTTTGGTAAATAAATATATAAAAGACTGATATTGGCCTTTATTTCTGTTTCCTGATTTAACTTTTGTTTCAAAACATTACCGCTTTGGCTTACACACTTTGTCTTCCAGTAAATCACAGCACGCACTTACAAACACAGAGGGAGTCTCCAGCTTTTCCCAGGCACTCTAATGGTGATTAGAAAATCGTCCTGTATCAGGTTCAGACCTGCAGTTTATGATGAGTGACACACAAGCTGTAGAAAGAAGGCAGCTGAGGGTGAGAAAGGAAACTGTTGCGTAGACTGCAAATAGATTTATTGTCTATTTAATTACTTTTTGTGGTTTGCACTGGCAGAAGAGACTTTACCTGAAATTGTTATAGGTTTTGAGTATGCAGGATGCCATAAACAGGCAAGTGTCCAAGCAGTGACACAAACTCAAATCGCATTGCAGGGACTGCCTGGTTTGTGAAGTTTTCCATGAGATGTTGCCTGCTCACAGCACAAGGGTACAGAACTGCACACATGCTAACCTGGCAGCGCTGCAGAACACTTCAGCCATGTATACCTCTGCTTCAGCAACAGAGGACAAAAATAGATTCAAGTTTTACAACTTGCAAACCCAGCTTCTCATTCTTTTCCTCCAAAGCTCTTCCTACACCTTTAGATCTTTCTAAGTCGTTCACCCATCCCCCCCACCCCCAAGACCTTCCCTGCAGCATAGCAGTATATGAATTTGCCTGGCAACCTGACATAAATATCCAACCAACCAGCAAATAAAGCCTGGCATGCTCTTAGCTACAATGTTTCTGTGCACAGCCTTACAACAACAAATCAGAGCTGTCCACCAGACAAGGAATTAACTCATTCTCTTTAGCTCAATTTATAATCTGAAGCTGGAGGGGAGAGGTGGACGTTTGCCTGTCTTTTACTCTGCTGCATGCAATGTTCAGAGCTCTGCTATAGACATCTCTCCATCTTTGTTGGGAAAATATAAAAGCACTGTATCTCCTCTACTCGTTTTTAAACTGGTTAGATAAGGAAAGGTGGGGTGTGAATGAGCAGAGAGGCACTGGAAAACATACTGAAACAAACTACGTTTGACTGACAGCCTTGGGTCCAGCCAGCAACCAGCACCCCGGCTCTCATCAAAGCCCAGCACAGAGAATCCAGGCTGTGCCCGGTGCTGAGGGGAGCCCCCAGGGAACGGGGCAGAGCTCTGGCACTGAACAGGAGGACCATTTCAGAAGCAGCACGTCACAACAGGGATTGCTGTGGGCCAGGAATCTCTGTAAAACGTCATGGACAACCTCCTTCAGGATTTTGGCTAACACCGGTCTTCACAGAGCCCTGAGCTGCCCTGCGGGGAGAGAGGACTACCTGCCCTGAGCAGCTCCTTGCATCCGAGCTTGAGCTTGCAGCCGGTGGCCTTTCACGGCGGTTCCAGCTGATAACGGGAGCTATGCCCTGTGCAGAGAGCAGTGCGGTCTCCAAGCACTGCCAGCTTTGTCCATCCATTCTCTGGGGACATGCGATACATAGTGAGCGTTTCAGAGGTCAGCATGTCCTCTGGACTTCAAACCAGCAAACTCAAAATAACTACACATAGCAAGAAATCCCCATCTCATTTCTTTCAACTTACAAATGTGGAAGAAATAGATGAGACCTGTATCCCATCTCAACTATGAACAGAGTTGAAGAGAAGGTGACATTAATAGTTTCACTGTAATTGAACTGTTACATTCCATCCTGCCCCACAAAACAGCTTACTTGAGACTGGAAAATAAAACACAGGACCAAGTCAATTCACTCCATCCTTATTTGCCACTGCAACTGCACCAGCTTGTACCAAGGTCTGAGGCACTGCTGAGCACACGGGAGTCCATCCTGCTGCTGCTACCTTTTATATGTGCAATAAGTAAGAGATCCTCTGTAAAAGAAGTAGACAAGGAAGGCTGACATGAAATGCCATGCTTTGACACATCACAGAAGTCTTTTTTACCCTTTAAGATAAGGCATTGCTAATGCAAATAATTTTCAGTAATAACGCAGTGCAGTAATACTAGGACCTTGTCTGTGTGGGATAGAGGCAAATTTAAATGACATGCCTTGTAAAAAAGAACAAATGGAGATTAGCAGCCAACAGGCTGTTCCACATGTACTGTTCTGCATAGTGGCATGGCTGGAGTACAAAATGAATGGAAAGCCTTAACCCGTAACGTGCTGTTGTTTCCCCAATCCACTTGCCAACTAAGTGGTTAGCAAGAGTGCTCATCAAGAGAGAAAGGTCAAGAGAGAGGAGCACAACTCAAAGATAAAAATATTTTTTACAACTGAGACCAGCGCAGATACTGCAGACTTGGAAATCCAAAGGACAAAAATAGCTTTGCAGACTCTCCCTCATTACTTAACTTCGACTTGCAGGGTCAGGCCCTTCCATTTGTGGCTGGTACCGTAACACTTTTGTCTGGCTGGCTGTACCTGATCATTGCTGTGGCACATACTGCAGCAGGCTTAACACCCACCCACCCCTTTCCAGCCTGCACGGTTTGCCTACATACTCAGCTTGTATCAGGACAAACACCGCATCCTTTGGATTCTCGCTCTGAGCTGATGTCCCTGGCTGCATGGCGCACACAGCTGCTGGCTCTGTTGCCACAAGCAGAGCCCAGGCTTTGTGGGCAAGGAGCAAGACACTTCTCTTTCCCTTTCAAAGCCCCTGGCTTACCTGACATGGCTTGCTGGCTTACACAGAAGAGAGGAGACAGAACTAGGTCCACTAAGATATCATCTCCATCCTCCCCGGTGCAAAAGGAAATGTGAAGCAAAGGCTTTCTTCTCCTGGGCTTCCACCTGGCTAAAAGCTTGGTCTGTCACATGCACAGAGCATCACTTCCTTCCTTGATTTTTTAAATTTATTTTTCCCTGTCAATACCATTTCCCCACCAAAACTGTCTCAATTCTGATTACTTCTCAAACTGACAGTACACCCCTTGTGTAAGTCTCTCAGATACTCAGCTTTTCCTCTCTGAAAAGAAAGAGACTAAGCTTGTTGGCCACATCAGATACCTTCATGCTTTGTCTTTCCCCACAGGAAATAGTAGGAGCAGTCAAACTTCAGAAGAGTTGGCAAAGCTTAAACGAAGTAGAGGTACACAAAAGCAGAGACTCATCCACCACCCTGGTTTCTAGAGGTAGATGAACGCAAACAGACAACAATTTTTATGATAAGCTGTCTTTCTCCTCAAAAGCTTCATTCTATACAGTATGGTGTTTTATACAATGTGACTTCTACTACTTGTGAAGGCACACGCTGAATATTTGGGAAAGTCAGTCAAGGTACCAGCTGACATTTGGATTCTTATTTACATAACCAAAGGAACATAGGTCTCCTTTCCCATTTTTATTATACTTTCTAAAACAAAGCTTACATTGAGAGAGATCCTGGAACATGTGGGAAAGAGGCTGGTGACACGGAACAGTCCTGAGGTACAAAAACAGGGTAGCTTTATTTATTCTTCTAAGAAAAAGAGAGGAAAAACTAATCCAAACAACCACATGCATTCTGCCCTGTTGGTCAGGTATGGAGAAATCGCATGTCAAACACCCGAATTATACAGCATGTCTCCTGAAACCTGACACACAAGCTAGTTTGTCTGAATATGCTCATTTTACAGCTTCACTGAATAAACCAAGGAAATAAATGCTTTAGGCAGTTACCCAATGACAACTGCCAAATCCCAACAATTAAAATAATGTGGTGAAACTGTATAAAAAAAGCCCTATTTTGACCAGACCCCACATAAATGTAATGCTCCCAATCAGCCTGCAGTCACGCACTATGCCCAAGCTCAGGGCTTTGCTTTATCACTGCCCATTCCTCTGAACCAAGACGCAACTACGCTGTCCTGAGCACAGGCACCGTAACACAAACAAGATGTAACATCTTAGCTGGGCATCTGAATGGGAACACATGACACTGATAAACTGAGTGAAATCAACAGGTTTTAATCCAGACCTCTATACAGCTATTTCAAACTGTGCTTTAAAATATTCAGATAAAATTAGAATGTTCATTAACACCATGACAAACAGAAGCACATGAATTTCATTCTGCTAATTCTGGTAACCCTCACCCTACAGTCTAAGTCTTTTACTCCATATACCTCAGGAAAACGTTTGAACTGTTGACAGTTCATATTATGACAGGTACTACTCAGTATTATCTCAGTTACTACTGCAACGATATATATCTATATTTTTTAGGTATATGCTTGATCTTTTTCCCCAGAGAAAAACAGAAGTGGCACACTTAAAGCATATGCGTGAAACAACATTTCTGAAGTGGCAACCGTGACAGTAGCAGCAGCACTGGCAGCAGGTTAGCATTTGGCTAATTGAGCCATTCAGGTTAATGAGCTCCACAATTGTGAGGATCCACTGGAAAAAAAAAAAAAAATTCCTTTCTTTATCATCATTATCATCATAAGCATTCAGAGCTTGCTCATCCAGGTTTCCAGAAGAATCCTATTTGTATCAAAGAGGAATAAGAAGGACACAAATCAGGGATGGAAAAGAGCCCCTCCCACACCCCCACGTACCCCCAAGAAAGCAGGACTCTCCAGACACCACCTCTTTGAGATGCCAAAGTGGAACGCTGAAACAAGACTCTTACTGATAGCAAATTGTACAGACTCTCCAGCTCCTTCCTTCCAGTGGAATAATTAACAATGCTGGCAAGTACATTATCATAAACTTCAGCGTTAACACCCCCACTGCAAAGAACAAAGGCGGTTCACATCCCTCCCTGAGCTCCTGCTGTAGACTGGGTGCCGATTCTGACAAGTTGCTCTGTGCCAATTTAGATTCCGTTCACATTTGTAAGATTATGCTCGTAACCACGAGCTAGAGAACACTTCTTAAATGATGCCGGAAAGCACAGAAAATAGCTCTGTGAAAACCCACAAGCCAGCCCGGATCACCTCCTGATTACACTGTTGATTTAGCTGTATTTATGCAGAACTCAAACAAATCATTTATAACAACCACAGATTGCGTCCTTTATCTCAACGGATGCTGAAGTGCTGCTAGACCGAGGCTGGATCTTGCACACTTATTACCAGGCACCCTCTCCCTTGACAGGCCTACAAGTTGGAAGCAGCCGGACACCTGCAAAAGCAGGTCCTAAACACTTACGTGAAGAATTTTTTTCCACCTCTGATACATAGGCAGCAGCTGACAACGTACAGTAACATTTCAGCTCACAGCAAACCTTAAGTCCTGGTGAAAGTGAGTTGGCTGATACCCACTCGGCACTAGGTAGAGGTGATCAGGAGGACTAGTTAGCACAGCCTGCATTAGCTGACCAACTGGAGCCTGCTCATCACTTCATTTGTTAGTAAAGCCCACAGCTTGAAAATCTAGTGAGGATCTGAGTTGTTTTAGAGCCTTATTTTGTCACATAAGCAACAAGGGCACGTTTGTACTCATGTCTGGTGGCTACACTGCTTTCATTTGGATACAACATCATCAGCACGATCCATCTCCAGGCCATTTTGAGATTAATGACACATACTTGGCAAGACATGTCCTACGCTACTGTCAAGACTGCAAATGCTGTAAGGTGTTGCAGCTGGGAAAGGATATGCAAGCAGTGTCTCTGGTGTTTCTGATCTATGGTCCTGAGAGCAGACCTCAGGTTACTAACACTACTTTTAATTTACAAACTCCAACTGGCCTGAGAGCCACCCTAACACAAGCATCATACTTTTGCATGCATCAAACTTCTACTCTGTGAAGGTGGAGGTTTACAACAGAGGAATAATTTCTGTAAAGGGGCCTTGGGGATGGGACTCTCATTTTTTTCTCTTGCTGGTCTGCCCCATAGTCAGGACAAAGTCTCTGGTAGTGGGGTTGGCACTTAATTTCTTCTGGGATAGCTAGGCATGGAAGGGGGAACACCTAGTTTGTATTTTTAATCCATTCTACTAAGTGAGACTAATGGAAAGCCAAGATATGTATAGCACCATTTCGATGTGCTGAAACAAGCAGTAAACAAACCCAATCCAAGGAGCTTCACTACAGATACTTTAAAGTTCCTGTGGCTGTTAATTTATTCTGCAAAGTTGTCTTTCAAACAGCTGTCACAAAGTCTGCAAGTGTGACAACAAAACCTGACATTTCTAGGAGACAAGTGATGTCAAAGTGCAGCAACCTTATCCACAATTTACCAAAACAAAGAAGAAGATTATCATGCACTGGAAAAATAGATGGCCTGTAAAGAAGCAACTACACTGTAAAAATAAACTGAACATGATTCCAACTGAAAACCAGGCCATCCCTTACCTCTTCTGACCCTTTCAAATACCTCTGCTTGGTAGCCTCCAAAATGGAGGAACTGCGGCACCTGGAGCTCGCACTTTAACCAGTAATTAGTACATACAGCCTACCTCGCGCAGTATGCCCTGCTTAAACAAAAGCCAGCCCTCAAGAGCTTGAGAATCTGGTGTTTCTGTGTCTTTTACAGGACAAAAAAAAAATCCCTCTCGCAGAAAGCAGACCTGTTTTTCACCTGACCTTTGTCAGCTAAGGATGCTGCACTACCTTTGGACGTAAGTAGTAACAATGGCTGTGACCTGCCTTGTTTACTCAATGTTAGGGATTAACAAGGCCTGTGCTATCTCAGCCACGGCCACATTTCGCTAGGCAAGATCTGCCTGCGTAAGTGCCTTTATGCAAACAGCGGCCCAGCCTCTGGGAAGGATAGCACATCCCAGGAACAGGGAAAAGAGGCCAAAGGTATTTTCATGCTGCTTAGAAGAACCCAGTGGTAAAATAAGGGGGGAGGGAAGAGGGGGAATAATCCACGTTTGTAGAGAACTCCGCTGTTTGTCATTCACAGAATGCTCATTTCCATCTTCAAGAAATACAGAAGATTTCACCTTTGGAGGTGACTTCTGGGTTTCTCTCACAAATAAATAACTACTTCTCAGTAGACAAAGAAACAATGGTCCTCAGACTCTAGTCTGTAGGGATTCATCTTTTCAGTTCCTTACACACAGTGGAAATGTAAATTTTGTTATCTGCTGCTGTGGAGAGGGAAAGCCAGTGAAAGTTTATTGCAGCACATTCTCAGGATTCTAAACATACCGTATCACATACACACTGTAATGAGTTTTATTTTAACTGCTTTTGGAGATTGCTTTAGTGGACACTGAAATCGAATAACCAGCTCTGCTCACAGAATGAAAGAAACTATAACAATATACATAAAAGGTCTGTCATTATTTTACAGAGGGCCATGCACATAACCCAGGCAGGGGGGATGCAACGGACAGCTGTTGTTCTTGGGTGTTTAAAAACAACAACCCACCAAACCCACCAAAACCAACAAAACAAAAATAAACCCCCAAACCGAACAAACCAAAAACCCCAAGACACACACATCATGGACCCATCATTTTCATGCATACGTACTTTGCCAGGGACATACAAAGATGCCATGGTTACAAGCTGGCAATTCACGCAGCAGCACTAAGGTAGCTCCCTCGCCACCCAACATCATTACAGGCAGACATCTGGCCCTGGAATTTACATTTTCCATTTCCTCCTATTTTAAATACTCTATTTTACCCTCCTTTCCCACCTATAACCTCTCATTGATAATTTTGGTCTGGGGAATCGATGCATTAGTAAAACTATCCAGCTTGCTCTGAAGCAGAGAGAGGAGGGGATATTCTCCACAGCTTGAGGGTCAGTCATACTTTCCACACTTACTGTACCCAATTACTTGGATCTCAAATACTGACCTGTCTCCCAACTTTAGTTGTTCCACGCCACATAAATGAGCTGCCTACCCATTAAAAAAAACCTACAGTGACCTCTCCTTCCACCACCTCTTCTTTTCCACTGCTTTCAAAAGGCAATTCAGGTTCAATCACACTTTCAGTGATGCTGGAGGAAATTTTCTTTGCCATTTCCTTCAGTGAGAGCAGAAAGAGGTTGCACCCGAGGCCTGATCCTGGCTTGTCTGCATAGTGTTACTAAGTAATAAGCCTATAGGCGACACACATTAAAAAAACCAAAACAAACCCCCAAACCACCCCAGAACACAACACAACTATTAACGCTAAGTTTTTCCTAGCAATTTTGTAATGAAGGAGAAAACTTCCTTTTTTTCCCCTTACAAGATCTACTGCACATGAAACACTACTTTTACTGATTGCCCTGAGCCTGCCTCATTTTGTGTTAGTCCATGGCCAATGCCTCACTAACAGAACTCTAAGCTAGTGTTTGATGTTGGTAGGTCCAAGAAGTTACTAGTTTTGCAGTTCAAAACAAAGCACCCAAGACTGCCAATATCTGAAAACACTCCCCACTAACGACAGGGAAGAGCAAGAGTCACATTAACAAATGCTTCCAACATCAAAATAAAACCACATTGCTGTTACGTTGCTTCTACTTTGTCCCTACTTCTGAAAAAGATTTTTCATCCTCTTTACAGACATAACAAGGAAGACGTTGCTACAAAGAGTGCATTGTCACACGCAGATTCCACCTGCAACCATTTCACTACTAACAGATGAAGATAATGTTAGTTTACAACCACTGTAAGCTCATTCAGCTCCATTCTGTCCTTCAGTTTAACATTTGGACACTGTTTACATTTGTTCTGTTAAAACAAAAACCATGTAACAAACACTCAGACCTTAACTTGCCTATGCACAAGAAAACAAAATGGAAGATGCTAGGGGGAAAAGTTTTTGTAAAATAAAAGACCGCTAAGCGGCAAAGCACTCCTCCATTAGAATTTGATGAGAACAAAGAAATATTTTTCAGGAACATTTATGCATTATCGATACTACAGGTTATGGCTACCTGACCGCTGGTCATTGTGTGACAGATGTTAAAAGTAGCAGGAAGTCAGAAGCTATTAAGAGCTTCCTTGGTAGGTCTTAAAGCATGTATTAAAACAAAAATCAGCCAGACCTCTAAACCACCAGGAAACAGAATCTTCAGATGTTACAGGCTGTCCTGGTTTCAGCTGGGATGGAGTTAACTTTCTTCTCGGTCACTAGTACAGTGCTGTGTTTGGCTCTGATGTGAGAACAGTGTTGACAGGACGCTGATGTTTTTAGTTGTTTCTGGGTAATGTTTATGCTAAGTCAAGGATTTTTCGGTTCCTTGGGCCCTGCCAGCCAGAGGGCTGGAGGGGCGAAGGAAACTGGGAGAGGACACAGCCAGGACAGGTGAGCCAAGCTAGTCAAAGAGGTATTCCATACCATATGACGTCGTGCTGAGTGTATGAACTGGGGGAAGGAGGAGGGAGGTGGGGACATTTGGCATTATGGCGTGTGTCTTCCCGGGTAACCATTATGCGTGATGGAGCCCTGCTGTCCTGGGGATGGCTGAGCACCTGCCTGCCCGTGGGAAGTAGCAAATCCGTGTTTTGCTTTGCTTGCATGTGTGGCTTTTGCTTTACCTATTAAATTATTATTATCTCAACTCTTGACTTTTACATTCCTTTCCGATTCTCCTCCCCATCCCTCTGGGTGAGGGGAGAGTGAGCAAGCGGCTGCATTGTGCTTGGCTGCCAGCTGGGGTTAAACCACGCTGAGACAGCCCTTTAGGCAGTGCTGGGGACAGCCTACAAAACAGTCTTTCCCAGCAGCTCCCCAGCGCGTATCATACCTTCTTCCTTCAGCTGGTCTCAACACAACCTTGGTACACAGTGCTGGCAGGCCTGTATTCATCTACCCTTACTTTGCAGGTGCAAAAACTAGTGAACTTGGAGTTTGTTAACGTCTAGGGAGATCTGAGTAGCAGAACTTACACATGGAAAGCCATCTGTCTGAAGAGGTCTGTTTGCAGGGGAGTATAGCACTGCTGTACCCATAGTTTCACACTCCTAGTTCCTCCTCCTTCCATGGACTTTGTTAGTACCTTAAGCATACATGACGCACATTACCCTTTTATTCCTCATCTCTTGCACCATTTGCCATTATTCTCTTCACTATCAGGATGTGCTACAGTGATTTTACTAATCCATGACACGCGGCATCACCTCCCCCACCCCTCTTTCTACATGACCTCCATCCCCTCCTGCCAGTTCACCACCAGTGAGAAGCCCCTCACCCGGCTGCACTTCCCACCCACCCACTCACCAGGCAGGCAGCGCACGTCCCCACACGTCTTCCCCAGCCTGTTACAACTCTGTATTGTTTTGGTACATCTGCTTCATTTCGCCTCTACACACTCGTGACACCCACCCAGCAGCAAAGGACCATGCTCCCAGGGCATCAAACCATGAAAGTGTGGCAGAGCATGCCCTGGGAATGCTCTTGGACAGCAGCAGTGAAGGGTAAATGGGGGGAAAAAATATGCTTGAGAAGCAAAAACATGTAGGAGAGAGAAAAAACAGAGAAAGAGAGAATGAGAGAACTGCTCATTATTACATTAGCAAACCTAAACTATTTATAAGCACTACATCTATCTATCTATCACTTCAATTACATGTTTCTAAATGAGGCTGAAGCAAGATATCCATAATTATTACTGAAATGCCATTTTTACATTAGCCCAACAGTTGTGCGTGTTCTTCACAAAATGCAATAAGCAAACCACCAATTTATTATTTTCTGTAAATTACAGATAAATCAATCTAAATACCTCTTTCACAATAGATTTGATTTTTAACCCAGAATTCCTATTCCCTTTGAACAGCACAAGCTGCAGAAAGCATCCATTTCCCTTCTATCTCCTCTTTTAGGGAGCTTTTTCCTCCTCCATTCTCTTTAGTCTAAGGATGCTCAGAGGGAGAAATGACATTAAGAAGGCTTGTTTAACTTGCTTGCTAAGACGGTATTATTCTTTATTCCTCTTCCCCCCTTTTCTTCCATTTGTCCTTTTGTAAAGCTCCTTCTTACAGCCCCTTAATGCTATCTGCTCTTTTCTGTCACTGTGCCCTTTGCCTCTGGCTTCCTTAGCTGTAAGAAACACTGCAGGTGACGCTTGCAGCCCAGAGATGGGCTTCCTTCATTTGAGCCTGGGAGCTGAACCAGGCCACATCACAGGCACATGTTTGCAGGCTCACCCCAAGTCAGCATGTACCATGGTCTGGGGACCACCAGTATTGTGCCCTTGTGCCCCACACTATTCTCCCATTTGCACATCCCTTATGCCCAGGTGTTTGCTATCCTGCTCATTCCTTCCTTCCCTCCCTTGCTGGTAAGACCAGATTCTTTCCAGGTCTCCTTTTCTGTCTCATCACTGCCAGAAACACTTTTCCATTTTCATAAAGGCACCAGGGAGCTTTACAAACCACAGACTTTGCCTTCAGACCTCCTCATGAAGAAGGAAATGGAGGCACGAAGAAGTGCGATACCTTTTCCAAATCAAGCTGACCACACTGAGCAGGCCTGAACACAGATCCTTAGAGGTACCAATTTGCTATTGTATAGTTTAGTTTGCTAGAGATGTAGCTGTGGCCTAAATATTCTCTCTCACCACATATAATTTCCCTGCCTGTGCTTTTAAAGGTTTAAGCCACATGCAAAGTATAATCTATTCTAGGACAAACTTTTTTTTTTTTCAAACTAAACTGTTACAGCAACAGAAGTTGTTTGAAATGGTTGTGCAGAAGCCCCCACAGACACTCCCTGCTATCAAACGCTTATTTTCCATCACTCTCCACACAAAGAGCAGCAACAAATCAGATGACGACTTTTTACCAAAAACTGTACTTAAACTAGTTTTAAAAGTTGATGAAATTTCAATCAGCCAAAATAAAGACTAAAATCTGTAGCTGAGCCGCAACAGCACTGTAATTCGCTTGTTTAATACACAGTGCTGGCCTAAGTCACAGAGAAGTGTGGGAAGATGTCTAACTATCCCATGGTAAGGCTACTGCAAGCTTTCACCACTGCCCACAGCCTACTAGTAACCCAGCAGCCTACAGCCTTGTTCCCAGCCTGCGAGGTTACTCGGCCCTTGTGCTGGAGGTGCACTCACTGGAGACAAGAAAACAGATCAACCTTCAGGTTGGCTCCTCTCCCACAGACTGCTCCAACAGTCAAGAGCCACAAGAACAAAGTGGCTCAAAGCAGAGAGCCCCAGACAATTCTGAATAAGCTCAGAGATACGCTGTCCCCCTCATGGCTGCTTCTCTTGCCTTCCCTCAGGCCGGCTGGGAGCCTCCGCTGCCCCGTACCCCTTTACAACATGCTCAACCCTACAAAACACCAGCAAGCTGCATCCCAGCCACCACCTGAGCTTTTTGCTCTGCTTCAGTGGATTAGACACAGCAAAGCACAGCGGCAAGGAGAGGAGTCCCACGCTTGCAGCAGCATCCTGCTCTCCTGTCCTCCACAACTCTGTCCTCGTTTTGTATTTACCTACTGCTATTTCTGCCTGTTCGATAAGACATCCTTCTTCAACTATGACAGCACCACGTTTCACTTGGTGCCGTATAACTTGCAAAGACTTTTTTCCCCAGTCAAGATACCTGGTCACTCTTTCCCTGCCTGTGAGGCCACGCTAATACTCTTTCTTGATTACTCTTCGACAGCTATCCATTCTCTTCTCACCTCACGCCCGCAAGGATATACATAGAATCACAGAATGGTTCAGGTTGGAAGGGACCTCAAAGATCACCTAGCTCCAACCTCCATGCCATGGGGGAGCAATCCTCCACTAGACCAGGTTGCTCAAAGCCCCATCCAACCTGACCTTGACTACAACTCAAAACAAGGTATTACTAAAATTAAAAAGAAAGCAAAACAAGAATCTCCTATGTTTACACCTGTGTGATCTACACATTTGCATGGTCCTTGCCTACATCCAGTCACCCACAGTTTTTGACTGACTCTGTAATCCAGATAGTCAGCTTTCTGGGGAAGGGAACTTGCCACCTGGGATTTACTTTGAGAATGTGATGCCAATCCTTGAATTACTATTAAGTTTTCAAAAGCAGAGACTAGGACCCAGATACAGATCTACATTTTCACAGTGTACGGATGCCATAACACAACAACTTTAACCTGTAAGACCATGTTGTTACAAGTATGGCAGGAGCCTGGATTTTGTTTTTATTGGTTTATTTTCTGCTGGATGAGTCCTACCAGCCAGTTTCCTATGCAGCTGTAGGAAATTTGGTGCTGACATGAGAAGGCAGCAGGAACAAGTGTACAAAAGTGAGACCACCACTATTGGCAGCAGTGCAGATTTGTACTAGATGAAAGTGAAAAAGTGAGTGCAGCCAAAAGCCCAAGGAACTCGCCTTGTAGTTAGGACACTTGTAAACTTGTACTGAAGAGGAGGACAGCAAAATGTGACTGCAAATGTGAAGGAGGGATAATCTAATTCTTACATAAATATTTTGAAAGAAAGAATTACTTTAGTAATTTTTAGCGGTAGTATGTTCTAGCTCTTTGCACGCCTACTTCTGCTGTGTCTGTTTTCACCTGATTTGACTAAATAATCAAGGACGTATTTGCTCATTCTGAGATTACTGAAGCCGTGAGCTGCGCATCCCATGGACAGGTGTTTTCGCATTATTCCAGGAATGTTCAGTATGTCACACGGGTGCCTAGAGCACAGAACTCCACCCTAAGGTACTGGCAGGTCCTATAGATATTCAGTTTACGTAACTATATAAAAAAATCAAGCCAACGACAAACTTATTTTAAAATCAAAACCTGATCCAGTACAAGCTGGACACAGTGAAATAATTGGTAGAATTCATAGGTCTGAATCAGAGTCCAAATGCCTCAAATAGGACATCATTACCTGTTCCAATAATTACAATTTTTGATTAATTGTGACAGAAAATACACATAATTAACACTTACAAGAAACACGCACACAAAGCTATTACAGTCACATTAGGGCAAACAGAGAGCATGTAAGTGAAAGTTAACTCAGCCTCAGCATTATCTCTCTTAATTCAACCTTGGTAACTGTCAGGCAGCAGCTCTCTCCGTGTCTGGCAGATGCAACATTTGCTGGGACACTGCAGCACCAGTCTGGGGCCACTCCATAAGCCAGAGCTCCAGCAGTGCACTGGGGCTGAAGAGGCACATCGTTCTGTCTGAAGGGAGCATCACACTGACATGTGGGCGGTTGGCACGTTAAGATCTCCCAGAAGATTTATGTCATGAAACCTTGAATAATTCTTCACATGCAGCATGATCCTACCTACAATGAAGGGCTACATATGCTAGAATCAAGGCAGGCTGGACAGAAACTTACAATGATATCTTCAATTTTTTTTTTTTCAAAGTTAAGAAAAAGGTTGGGATGGCTCACCCGGAACAATGAGAAGCAGATGTTCACACTGAATAAAACCCCACTTCGGCTGGCTATGCCTAGCATGTGGAAAATCGCAGTTATTAGCGGGTGAAAGAAGCAAACATATACTACTTTGCTGACTAATTTCAGCCTTGGCCCAAACCATCCTTTTCCTTACCCAGGAGTGCAATTATCGCATCTTGGGTTGCATCTCTTAATAAAATATAGCTTTTAAGAGACAGCTCATTTCTTTACCTTTAGGGAATGCCTGGGAAGTCTTTTCATTAAAATGCTAATAGAACAATAAAGTTTAACACCGAATTTCCCCCACTTGAGTTTGAAAGCAAATGCTTTGGTCTAATTCCGATCAGAACACTGTCTATTTTTCATTAAAGTTTTATTCTGATGTATTTATTATTGAGGGGCCTATGAGGAGATGCATTATATTCAAGAATGAACTGAAATGAACTTTGAAGCAAGAAACAAAGCCTGTCTATGCAAGGGAGCAAACTGCACAAGGAATTAAGAGATGAGGTTTACTGCATTTCTAAGTTATTTGTCACCATAATATAGCAGCATTTTCTTGTTCTTGGGGCTACTAACTGCATTTATCCCTTTGGTCTACTTTATTTGGTGTATTCATTAAATAACAAAGCATCAACACTTAGCATGCATATTCGCGATGTTTCCTGGACTGGCTCTCGATTAATCTACATACTAATGCAAGAGGACACATTCTGCAATACAAACAAGCCCTGTGTCACGTTGAGTTACATGTTCTCTGGCTTTTCCCAGTGTGTGGGAGGGTGCAGCCTCTCTACAAAGCTACTGCTACCCAAAAACCAGGGCGAGAATCCTTCCAGCTTCCATCGTCCTTGTCAGTCAATAACAACTGAGGATGACAGAAATGCTTAGCTTAAAACTTGTCTTTCTCAAAATAGCTGTAGATCAGCAGTGCCCAGTGCCTCTTTTACTTCACTACTGCAACCGTCCAAAGACATAATTTGTGGGCCAGCCATGCAGAGCCGAAGTACATGATGAGATTTAAAGAAGATTCAATGTTCCAACACATTTTCCCTCAGCTCTGCTCAGCCCTCTTGCAGTGCTCTTTAAGAGCAACCGGTTATACGCTCTCAGTAACAAAATACTTAAACCACAATCCATGCACTCACATGCACACACAGCCATGTGATTTTCTCATGGTAACAGTCTCCTTTCTTCGCTACCCTACTCCCATCTCCCTTTCCTTCCCATCCATTCAGGTGACAGACTCCGGGGGACAGAGCCCACACTCTCTCCCAGACATCCTCAGTGGTCCCCTTCCGAAGGAGCACGAATATGTAGTAAAGTTAAGAGAAAAAGGGGAATACAGTGTGCACGTGCTTTCCATTTTGTATATGAAAAGGAATCCACATCCTCCTGTGTCACCTGCCCTTATTTGAGAAATTTCTTTTCTTCTGGTTCTCATTATAGTTTTAATGAAGCAAGGAAAGCTTATTTAAAATCATTCTGCTACAAATGAGCTGACTTACAAAAAAAAAAAAAAAAAAAAAGGTAATGCATTACTAGAGGTGAGCTTCCCAGCCAACTCTCTAAAGGCATGTTTTTACAGAATCCACAAGGAGCACAGTACCAGGGAGGCAGATCTCTGCTTCCTGGGGACACTGGAGCAGCACAGAGGGCCTGGCAGGACTGCTGTGCTGGAGGAAGAGGAGGGCAGCTCTGGGCCTGGCAGGACTGCTGTGCTGGAGGAAGAGGAGGGCAGCTCTGGGCCTGGCAGGACTGCTGTGCTGGAGGAAGAGGAGGGCAGCTCTGGGCCTGGCAGGACTGCTGTGCTGGAGGAAGAGGAGGGCAGCTCTGGGCCTGGCAGGACTGCTGTGCTGGAGGAAGAGGAGGGCAGCTCTGGGCCTGGCAGGACTGCTGTGCTGGAGGAAGAGGAGGGCAGCTCTGGGCCTGGCAGGACTGCTGTGCTGGAGGAAGAGGAGGGCAGCTCTGGGCCTGGCAGGACTGCTGTGCTGGAGGAAGAGGAGGGCAGCTCTGCACTGTGCCTCCCCGAGGGCTGCAGGGCTGGGCAAACAGTGCTGAGGCAGAAGACAACAGGATGAGGAGAGGAGAGTAGCCCCACTCAGCTGCTCTTCCCAAAACTGCGAGAGCAACCCCACACAGGGGCGTGGGTCTTCCCAGCATCTTCTGTCCTGGTCACTGGGCCACTGGCGCTGGGTGCCAAGGGCCACAGGGCAAGCCCACGCTCCAGCGCCCACGCTGGCTTCCCAGGCAGAAAGAGAAGGAATTCTAGTTTTGCTACCGATGCTGGAAAAACAGCGAACGTTCCCAAAGCGCTGGAAACTAGGCCTGTGAGAGGATTTTACAACATGCTCTCCCCTTCTCCACAAAACTGCATTTTCATTTCAAGCAAAGATTTAAAAAATTGAAGCACTAACCACAAAGAACAAAAAAACCCTCACAACTTGCCATCTCAATTACCGCACAAACATTCCTGTTAGAGCTACATGAAAGGAAAACAAGCACAGAAAGAATTTGAATAATGCCCGTGTCTAAGGGTTACTATCTAAATAGCACATACCCCAGCACTTACCAATCACAAGGCTCATTCAGGTATAAATCTCTCTAGAATACAAGCTGTTAACACCTCATGATGCCTCCCTTTGTTTTTAACCTGCCACACCCACTTAAGGTCACTTAATGTCAAAGCAATAACACCCCAACCCAAAATCAGTACAGGGGTTGCCTGACTTACAGAAGTTTCAAGGCATTCCGAATTATGCTTGCATACACACAAAAAACCCAAACAAAACAAAATAAACAAACAAAAAAACCCCAAATCAAAACAAAAAACCCCACCCAAAACCCACAAACAAAGAAACCAAACCAAACATAACCCCAAAACCCCAACCCAAAACCATTTAACAGTTTAACAAAATCTCAGCTGGCGCTGACTAGACATAATCTTATAAAGGTCTTTTGTCTCTGCCTGAAATCTTCGGGTATATAGCACTCTTTGCTGTGATAATTGGTTTGGCTGTCCATTCCACCCATCAGGTGATAGAAAACTATCAATCAGACTAAATGCAATGTGAGAGAAGTCTCTTTAGCCAATTAGTTGGTAATGAGAACATTAGCCACAGTATCTTCTGCAGAGGGCACCTTAGCAATTCCAGTGGAGCCCACAAAGATGACAGTTCTATCTGTATGATTAATAGCGAGCGTATGACACTATAGGAATTCTACACAGTTGTGTAAAATCGGGCAGGAATGATCCACTTTATGCTGTTAAATATTTTAGGAGCCACAGATGATTTTATATTACATTCTAATACATACACTTATTTTGTGTCTTGAAATTAACTCTCCTGCACCAAGAATAGTTTTTAAAGCATTTGGAGTTCTCCAGACAATAGGAATTGTACAAATTCAAGTAATCAGGAGCAGCAGTTACAGAATGATAAGACTCCTCTTTATACAGTGCAGGTCTGAACACTAGGAGGGCAAAACTAAGTCAGCCGGTGTCTCCACTTTCACTTTAAGTATATTATGACTCTATAGAAAGTGACTTAACTTCCAGTCTAGCAGGTCCAAAACAACCACATGCAAGGCAAGAGGAAGCCAATATCTATTTTTCCCCAAAAGATTTCTGGAGCAGAGGGTACCTTCCATGTGAACATACATGCACCCATGCAAAGGTATATTCAGACGTGCTCTCATCTCAATGGGATCGCACCCCAGAGTCCTTCATATTGATATAAGAATTATTTCATTTTAGAAAGAAAAAGATAACAGAAAAATGTAAATATCTACAGTGAAAAACATGAAAGAATTTGCAAAACAGAGGATGTTAGTTAAATCATTACAAGCAGTTAACAAAACATGGCCTTGGGAGAAGGAACAGGCACCATAAATATAACAAGCTGGGAACTAGATAAGCTCAAGGAGAACCAAATAGTTAATGAGACTAAACATAAAATTACTGAAACTATGGCTGAACTATCCTAATTAGCATGCTAAAAGATCCACCCTCCAGCGAAGAAACCCCCCTACTAACAAAGCCCCCTTCCCACAGAACATGCTGGTGGAAAAAAGAATGTACCTTTAAACGGAGAGGAGGCTGGTAAGAACCAACGGGAGGAACTATGTGTAACTAAACATAATTGCAAACAATTGTTGGAAGCCTGTGAGTTTTACTCTGTGTTAAGAGGTGTGCTGGCTGTGTGCGTTTACCCCCCCAGCAGCCAGCTCTGTGCAGACATGCAACAACCAAACATCTCGATGCTGCGCATGGATGGGCTCTTGCACACTGCGGGAAGAACCCAGGTTTGGGATAACAGTATCAACCCCAAAGCAAGGGGAACTGCGTGCCTTCAGCTGGACTGTGGCGCCAGCGAGGAGGGGACATGGGGACCACCACACCCAGAACGGTACCAGCAGCCACAGGTACCGCTGACCTGTGAGATGCCTTTGAAAACACCGGGAGAGCACTGCCAAATGCCAGCGCCCAGAGCTGCCCGCCCGAGCGAGCTGACGCTAAGCTTCAAACGTCATCTAGAGACCCATGTCTCTACTGCCGGGCTGCACAACAGCTTATCTGTGCTACAAGAAGAAAAAACCATAGCAGCACTTGAATTGATTTAGTTACACCAGTGAAAAATCTTTAAATTGGCACACTGCAAGGCTATATTCCAGATTAGCCTAATTGGAGTTAATTGCGAAACCAACTTAAACAATTTGCGTTTCCTGTTGTGCCAGAAGGGTGCTTGCAAGAGAAGTGTACAATGGGGCAGCTATTGATACATCAATTTATTTACACTGCAGACTTGCCTAACACAAACAAAGCCTGAGCGAGCTGTGTCAGAGCAGAAAAAGAGGGGAAAAGCAGAAGAGATTAGCAAACAGCTCGGTTATGGGAAGTGACAGGGCAATCAATAAACTCCAGGTTCAGAGGGTAAATTGAACTGACAAAAGTCGGCCTTAGTTTGCATACCAAAATTTCATTTGTATAAATCCTCTGCAGGGAAGGAAGGAGTAGTGCAACCACTAGAATTATCTGAACCTATTTTTCTTCCCCAACTACTCTTGCAAACGTATTTCTTCCGTAGTCCTTCCTCTTATTGAAGCTTTGTTAAGCTTGAAACGCGCGGCAAATTTCAGATGGAATGTATTAAAGAGTGCTTAGATACCATGGTGATAGGCACATAGGGAACACCACGCAACACGACAGCTGGATAGACAAATGGGTTTGCACACAGTGAATTTTGTACAAGAGAACTAAAATAAATCTGCAAAAGAGGGAAAACCCACCAGTCTTCATGGGAATTTTACAAAAGCAGTAAAACATAACAGGCCTACCATGCAAACTCACACCTTTGGTGTGTGAACAAGCCAGAGCAGTAAGAAATATTCTCATGCAGCATTATACAGAGATCTCAACTTAAAGCAAGCAAAAACAACCTTTCAGAAGTGCATGGACTTTGCTGTGCGAGCCCTACACGTACAGCAACGGTCGCTCTGGGGCAGGGGAACAGCCAAGGCGCTGGGGGCAGGACAGTGACTGCGTGTCACCCAGAAGGGCGATAGGTGCCAGGTGCCTGCTCTGCCCAGCTCTCAGCACCGGCCCCGCAGAGGCAGCGAGCCACGGGCAGGAGCAGCCAGAGGATGGACGTGGCTGCAGGTAGCCCAGGCCCAGAAGAGCTCAGCGCCAGTGGCCTTGCTGCCAAGATTCATGAGGGAATGAGACTGCTTCCATGGAACAAGACTCCCCCAGCCTGGGCCTCAGGCTCAGGTGCCTGCTACACCCCTCAGCTTTGCTAAGGCTTTGCATGAGGGAAGAAGACACTTCTGAGAGCAGAGCCTCTGAGCAGAGACACAAATGAGACTTTACCCTGAGTAGTTTTGTTAATTTTCTGGAAACCTATGGATCTGAACTCTATTTTTATCAAGCACCCTTCTGTGCTTCTGTGTAAAAAAATATTTTTTTTATGTAAGGGCAGTTAATCTGGTAATACTGCAAAGGCAGTTGTTCAAAACTGGAAAATTAAAATTGGATTGACAATTGTGGATTGACAACATGCTATCTGTTAATTAAAGGTGACAGCTGTAACATTATATTTCATTGTACAATGCAAAATTACTAAGTGTGGCAAGCTCTTCGAAGTTTTATCACTCTCTTTCAGTAGTCAGCCGGGTTAAGAGGCAAGAATGGTATTAGTTCTACAAAGCACTAAACAAATTTGCCAGATACTAACAAGACAGTTTCTGTCGGCTTGAAAGGGCCTGTGTCACGTCCATGCTCGGTGGCACAGCAGCAGCTGTGACATGTCAAGGCAAAAGACATGAGTGATTCACATGTTACCTGACTGTAAGCAGAGCAGCCTTCAGTTTAAAGGAACACCCATCAAAGCACTGCTGACCCTACATTAAACTGTTGTATCACATGGATTCATTCAAATTTCAAGTTTCTCTTCCTTAGCAGACAGGAGAACAGTCTTTGTCCCCAAATCTTTGCCTTGACATTGACGTCCTCACCAAACACCACCCTGCCTTCAATGTCCCACAGCAGGCAGAGATGCTGAAGCAGAGCCACCCCAGCACCACAGGTAAAACTCTCCTTCATGCCAATCTGCATGTTTTGTTACCCTACCTACAACCTGTAGGTTACATTATGCACTGTGGTATATTATGGGCTTCACTGTTTGCTCATCGTCTTCGGGTGATAGCTGAAGAAAAGAGAGGTCTGTGCTGATCCTTTTCGATTATCAGGAAAGCCTTCACTGCTCCTGCTCAGAGCCATCAATGTATTGTCTGTTAACAATCATGACATGGGTACAATCTTTGTAAAAAAACTCATTTCTTTAAAGGTATATTTAAGTTTCACAGGCTCATTCTGCTCATCAGATCCAACCACCAGTTCCAAGGGGTGATTCACCCCACCCAACCATTATCCCTCCATATATCTCTCGTTTATCTGCCCACCATTTGTCTTGAGATTTGCAGCTGGGGGGAACTCAGTGGCTGTAGCACCCAAGCAGCGATTGCTGAACATGGCCCTCTCGTTTACACTTAACAAGAAGGTTACGTCTTTTCCTTCCACATCCAGAACTAACTGCAATCTGCCACACTGCTGCTTAGAGGCAAGGCCAGTGCTATATTCCCCACACACAACAGCAGACTCAAGCCATCCATAGGGCAAACACAAGTACTTAACACTGGTGCTTTGTCACTGGCTCTGATGGTCTACAGATAAAATTTACTCACTTCTTTGCTGTGCCTAGACAACTGTGATCAAGGTGCAAACACATTTAAACAGGGAGAACTTCAAATACAAGAAAAATAACCTACAAGAAGGCTTCACAGTAGGTTAACACTGAACATTAAGCTACCAAGCACAAGCTTTAGCTTATCACTTGAATCGCAAAAATCCTGCGCTCTATTTGAGAGAAGTGAGCCATAACCTACTTCTTTTTATGAAACATGACTACAAGGTGGCCAGTTCCTACAGCTACTGACTGTGTGGCTGTTTGCTCGTTGGGACTGCAACAATCACACAAGGACTGCAGTGCACTGAGCAACCTCCCTCTCCCCAAATACTCATGGAGAGCAGGGAAACAATAGTTGTAAGGTGATAAATGTGTCATAATTAGCAAGGGAAAGGCTGAAGCCTCACTTAGTGTTCCTCTGGCTGAGGGAAAGATAAGCCTCACAATATATTCCAGAATCAGTGATTAGTAGAAGATTAACAGCTATGAAGACCACAGTATTAACTCATTTCCTAATCACAGCTTGGACCTCACAGCACAAGGAAAAACATTTTTGCCTGTGTGTACGTATAAATACAAAGGAGCATCATATTCTCTTTCTTTCCCCAGGTATTACTGCGTTTATCTCCAGAACATGAATGGCTATTATGAATTAGCTCCACCATCCTGCGTTCTCCCTCTCACCTCCCCATTTCCTTGTGAAAGGGGGGTGAGAGCAGAGCAAAGAAAAGACAGCACCGTTGGATTCCCTTTCTTCAGCTTTTACCAGCCGTTGGAGGTCAGGATGCTATTGGCTCCGCTCTGTGTGTGAGCTAGAGCTGTTCACTTAGCAACAGAAAGCAGAAGCAGCAGACAGCAAAACTATCTACGTGTGCGTGCGCCTCTGACAGGAGGAAAAAGGGAGAGAGAACGGTTTAGACTATGTACTCTGCTGCTGCGTGCAGAGGGTCCCCTCCACAGAAGTGCTGTGCACCTCCAGGGATGGCAGCAACAGGTGCCGGTGCTCTGCATCCCACTGGCTCCCACCCACAGAAAGCTGCTCAAATGCTCAGCATATTGCCTTTTTAATATAGGAGCTTAATTAGAGTCTACTAACAACAACAACAGACAATCTCAATAAAGCCTGCATTTAATGCAAGTCATAAAGAGTGTCTTCTGTGCCTGAAACAAACAATAAGGATATAAAATGTGATGTGTTAGAAGGGGAAAAAAAATGAGAAAGGAATGAAAAGCTATGGTTATGCAGAAAGGACAAATGAGTTTACTTTCATCTACTTTTTCTCCCACTACTAAGGCAAAAGAAAGTGTCAAAACTTAACCAACTTTAGTAGATGCTGTCTGTAGTGTTAGTCAACCTCCAGAAGGATGAGCTTGTATCCCAGCTACTTCTAAATAGGTTCTTACTGAGAAGAGAAAGAAATAGCAAAGGAAGGTGTAAGACAAGAGAAACACGTATTTTGCAGATCTCAGTTCCTTTATGAAACACAAGAGACCTGTGTTGAGAGATTAGTGAGTGGAGAGATTTTTTTCACGCTGCCATTCAGAGTGACATAAGAGATTTCATGCAGATCATTCCGCAGGGAACATACAGCCTGCAACTCTCCCATGTGACTGGCATCAGATATTTTCCTTCCCACCACTGCTATAGAAGAGCTCTGAGCACACAGCAGGGAAAGCATCATTTTCTTATATGTAAGACATGTCTCCCTCCTCACCACCCACCTCTAAATACATTAATTTTGGAGCCAATGTAACTGACCCTATTCTTTTCCCAACTGCTCTACATTTCTGTTCAACTTGAATGTTAAATGTAACTTCCCCTATGTGTGGAGTGTATCACTGCTAGCCTTTCCGTATTTGAACGCCTAACATCTCAAATCAAACCCACTCTGCAAACTGCCAAAGCCTACTGAAATACAGCAGCTGAACAGCTACTTCAGGTCTGAACAGATGGGGTCAAAAAAACCAACCAGGACCCTCCTGCTATTTAGAATGCGGGGCTTAAAATCAACCAAGTGTGTTGTCTTATCCTTTTCACCTCTTTTGTGTGACAATTCTATTACGCTTTCCTTACATTCAACAATACAATGGATATGTAATAAAGGAAAGGAAATGGTACTTCCCTAGATTCAATATATCCAAAATGTATATGTAATTGTTAAAGAGGAACCTGTATTTTCCAAGGAACAGAACTGCAGCCTGGGTTACAGGCCTAGATCTCCTATTATTGCCTCCATAGAAGGACTTCACCTTGCCAACAAAGCCTACAGCTTTCAGGAACTGGACAGAGGTGGAAAAAGTTGGTGATCCAGAGTACCCAGTTAGTGCTACGGGGAGCAGTCTGGTGTAAAGAAAGAAAGAAAAAAAGGAAAAAAAAAAGGCGGAAAAAGATTAAAAAAAAAAAAAAAGAAAAAAAGAAAAAAGAGACTGAGAGGTTTACCTGCCTGAGCAGGACCAAAGACCACTGCAAGAAGCCAATAGCCCCGAGATGAAAAGCGATCCACGCAGCAGGTAGGAATCGCAGCCACGCAGTGCAGCGCCAAAACCAAAGTTTGCTGTCACATAGTTTCAAGAGATTGGAAGAAAAATAAAGTATTAGAGCTGGTCTCCAATGAAAATTAGCATCTATGAAACGTGACCTGAACGATATCGCCCCAACCTCCACCCAGAGGCTGAGGAGGCGCGGGGCACCGCGGCCTCCATAGGCAGCCCCATGGCGCAGACAGGCCATGGCCGCTGTGGCAGGGCCTGGCAAACACCCGCTTTGCTTTCTGGCCCTCCTGTAAATGCGAGCAAGCAGCAAAAGGGTCGATTTTCAGGACGCCCTGGCTAAGACAGGGAGAAGTCATCCCCGAGGCGAAGCCTTCTTCAGCAGCCGAGGCGCCCGCAATGGCCCGGGTTACAGAGGCGGCTGCCTACCCTGCTGCTCAACCCGCTCCCGTCAGGGCGGCCTCTGCAACCACAGCTCACCCTTGCGCCTCTGTCAGTCTGCAGGAAGAGCAGAGACGAGGGCCGAGGCCACCCAACGGCGCCCTGCCCGGCTCGGCCCGCTCGGGCATCCAGCCGACCTGCTGCATCACCTGCGCTCTCACCCATGGCTGCTGCACAGCCGCCTCCTTTGGCTTTAAAGCATTTCTAATTGGATTCACCAGCTGCTTGGGGTTTTGTTGCTTCATTTCTTTTAAAATCTCTTCACCTCTTCTTTCAACTCAGCTATGGTTTTGCTCACCACTGCTTTATATTAGCGCCTTCCTCGTTCCTGCCATTCCTTTGCTTTCTCATGGCATCTTCTTCTTGCGCTAGTGACGGGTTTTCACCTTTGTTAGTTTTCAAATCATTGCTAACATACACAAATAAGTTCAAGGCATTATAGGAAAAGGTATGAACATTTGTCCTGAAGATGCAAACATCAGTGATCCTCTCAGTTTGCTTCCTGTTGTTCCTGAAATTTATGCATTCACTTACACTAGGTCCATCCTTTTCACAGCTCTAAGACTGAAAAAGCCTGACAGAAGCGAGGCCCTGGTACGGTCACCTTTTCCGCACCTCAGTCAAAGTCTTACTAAAACCAGTGGGATGGGAATGCTCCTTTACTGAAAATTGCTTAATTCTTCAGATTTTGTAATATGAAGAAAAGAAATACTGATCACCTTCACCAGTAACATGAAAGGCATAATGTAGAAGTCAGTCACATCGATGCTAACCCTGGACACAGATGGAATACAGAAAAATACACATTGCAGCTAGCTTGGATATTAACCAGCGAATGTTCTATGCATCCAAAACCTGCGTTCTGTTTGCCTGCCATCACATGAATGTGATGACCTGCATTCAAGGGACAACCAAGAGGTGTAATTCAATTTCCTCAAACTCTCCTGGGGCCTTGGCTCTGCAACATCACCTACAGCTCTGGCTACTGCTTGCCATCGTCTTGCCAGCCACCACGGTAGCCCATGACTTCCCCAGGGGTTTGCCTGGCTTGCCCTCTGCAGAACTGCTCTGGGAATGCACAAATGTGTGGCACCAAGGGCAAAGCTGCCAAGCTCCAGGGAAAGGAGCAGGGATTTGAGGACTGCAAAAAGCCTGTCTGGGATTTTGGTGGACTTTTCAGAAGGTGCCTTTGAACACTTTTTGCAGGAGGTTACTTGAGGCATTTGAATTTGCAGTCATCTTTATTAGTGCCTAAAGAACTGACTGAAAATGTAAACTTAGGTATTAGATGGCTTTGAGGATTCCCAGTGGGATACATTTGTAATTTTAAATAAAGTCATGGTCACTGTTACAATCTCATGAATGTGAAATCTGTTTGTGATATCAATGCAGTTAGCAGAGATGAAAGCCCAGACACAATAATACATTTAGCCTTCCAACATCCCATTTTCATATGTCTGCACATAATGCTTTAAGTAGAGAAAAAAACAAAAAGAGCTGTGATAGTGGGGCTCCAAGCTTGGCAGCACCGGAGCCCTCTGCCTGTCAGTACATCTGAGACCTTTTCCTCATCTCTCATCCATTTGCAGCAGCGAGGTGTTAGAATTATCCACTTCTTTCAGAGACCCAGTGCCCACCTCACATGGAGCACCAAGGTGCCAGGAGCTGGGAGCCAACAGCAGCAGCCCTGCGGAAGGCAAGGACTCCGTTCTCCTGAAGGCATCATCTTCTATTTGTCGCTGAGCTCTGAAGTCAGGAAGAGCTGGGAGCCAAGAATAGTATCCTGCCTTGCAAGATGTAGCATCTCTGAAGGCAGCCTGCTCCACAGTGCTTGTAGGTATTATGGTACTGAATGTACTTTAAATGTCATTCTCTCTCACTGGTTTCTAGCCCCCTCCTCATCCCCTAATAGTGGCAGTGCTCAATTTTCAAAATAAAAAGCGAGTGACCTAGTATATCAGGCTGAATCACCGCATACTGAGGTAATCTTCTGTTTTACCCTGCAGTTCCTTGTCACAGCACACAGCCTTGTGTCCCACAGGCCAAGCGATGCCAGAAGGACTGGACCACAGTGTTCATCCATCTTGCTCACACCGTGAGGAGCGGTTACGTTTGTTTGGTACTTATCGTGAGCAGCATGACCCCAGTCCTTCCTGTATTCCAACAACCCTAATCACACCAAGATGGTCTGGCTGAACAACTTGCAGATTTTTAGTTGGATTTCTCAACTGACTAAAGTCATGCAGCTGTGCTCAGGGAGGCACCAAGCCCTGAGGAGCAGCAGAGCCCCTTTGCTGGACCTTGGGATGGTGCTAACACGGCCAGCACGGCTCCAAGCAGGGACACATCAGATGAGCTCTCGCCCACCTGCAAAGCAAGCTGTGGAGATACCAACTGTATCCCACAGTGTCTGCACAGGCTCAGGGCTGTCCCATAATTTCCACATTACACATACGCAGCTCAAAAGCTTTGCACTTTAAGGATTGAGTTGGATGCCCAGCTCCGAATTGGCATGACCTGAGGAAGAACTATGTCTGCTAACAGCCCAGCTTTTAATTTGTACTTTAAGTTACCGGAATAAGCAGGGGGGAAGGGAGTCATTAAGCGATTCTTTTTCTTTTCTTTTCTTTTTTTTTTTTAAACACCACAAACATCACATTTCCTATATGCTTCAGCAATTTCACTGTAGGAGACAAATCAATACTCTACTTTTGGAGTTAAAGATTCTCATTTGGTAAGGGAGAATAGGGGATTTGCCTTAACGAAAACAATATATACGTCTTTAGAAAAAAAACAATGACCTTTTGTCTAGTTTCTATTTTGTTGATAAGAACTAAGCATGCTAGAGGGAAGGGTTTTTCTTTACAGACAAGATTTTCATAAACAAACTTGCTCCTTTCAACACATTGAAGGAAAAGCAGGAACATATGCCGAGAACAAGAAAAAGCCTACAGGACAAAACCATTTTAGAAATGGCTTGGATTTTTCCTTCAAAACCCAGCTACCTTCCATCCTTCCTGCACAGCCATGGAGGAACAGCTTATGCCAACAGGACTCCACCACAATAAAACCACCACCAAAGTAGACGTCCTCACTCTCTTTGCACATGATTTAGTTTCATTTGTGTTTTGGAAGGTTTTTTTTGAGGGATAGAGGAGGCAGTATCACTCTTCACCCAATCCCTAGCCCTGCATGACCACACCACAATCCTTCTGTCTGTGATGAACATGACAGCTAGCTCTAAGCTCTCACCTTTTCGTGTCACTCATTTTAGCATAACTGTTTTTGTAAACTAAATGGAAACATTTACAGAAAGGTTTTCTTAGTGTAAATAATCTGGAATTCTTAGCAGCCAAAGGAATTCCCCACTGCTTCTCAAACTAAGGTTTACTTCTATTTTATATGGATTCTCTTTAAGCAACAGGTTGCTTTTAAAATGTCCATATTGGTTTTGATAACAGAAATAAGGCCAATACACAGAATGATGGCGTTTTGGTGACAGACAGCTGATAAACAAAACGTAAGGAGGTGATCTTGCTACCTAGCATACCCTATGCACTCTCACCGAGGAATTCTCAGTAAACGTGACCCGGCACTAAACCACGTGCTTTTTGCTTTTGTAATGGACTTTCTAACTTCAGGGGGTGCCTTTCCTCTGCCTCATTTTATCAGAGCAACTCTAGACCTTTCAGTGGGGTCACACCCTTCTTGCACAGGGTGGATCACCAGATCCTATACAGTCCAAACGGTTTTACTGTTTGACCAACTCTCACAGCTCATTTAGGGCACACCTAGGGCAAAGGATCTATAAGGGATACCGCCCTTCTCTCCTACAGATGAGAACTGAGGCAGCTAACGTTAACTGCTAAATCAGACAATATGTAAATCACAGCATGGTAATCTGAAGCCCAACTAGTCAATTCCTGGTCTTAAACTTATTCTGATTACATCATTCATTATATCTTAAAAAAAAAAAAAAAAAAAGTCTTATGAAATTATCATTAAAACACGTTTACAAGCAACTGGGAGCCATTGCGTAAAACTGCTGCTTTATGTCAATCGCATCACTGGTAACAGAACGCCAGCTGAGAATCTCGCTGCTGGTGTCAAGTGGTTCCACCAAAAAACAGAATTCTTTTTCAAAGTCTCAGCGGAATGATGGCTCTTATCATGGAAACAGAATTTCACAAGGCAGAAGAATAATGGTGAAATGCTCTGTGACTGGCAGAGCGAAATCCAGTCCAACAGACAGTCAGGAAGGCAGCAACAGTAGGTGGTTATCAAGACAGTTTCATCAGACAGTCGAAGGCCATGCAAAGCTTTATAAATCAGTATGAAGAGTACACAACTGACACACCACTGAACAGAGAACACTAAAGACTTCCCCTGTTCTGAAAAGCTGATTTTTGGCATCAGCCTTTTTGCAGCTTTTTAGATTTTGCTTACAAGAGTTAAAGAGTGGAAGCAGGTAGAATCAAATAACTCAGTCGCAAACTCAAGAAAGCATGAATTAAAATCTGTCTCCATGACTGAGGGAAATTATCTGTTGCTGATGATATTCCTCAGATAATAAAAGTCAGGATGTGAAACAGCCTAAGTACTGCAGGGGAATCAAAACAATAAATCAGGGAGCTAGACAAGTGTGACATCCTCTACTACCTAAAAGACATTTTGCCCACCTGAGGTTGGACCTCACTGCCAGGGTCCTACCCCCTGGTGAGAAACCAAGGGGGGAGGTCTGGCAGATGCAGGTACCCCAGGTAGCCCTGCCCGGGATTCTGGCACCCACAGAGGCAGCATGCAGACAAAAGAATGCCCCTGAAATCAACTTCAAATGGAGCAGAATGACACCTGCAAACAACGGCTAAAAAATTTGAAGTTTTACAAGATGACAAACATGGTATCTTCCTGCAAGCCCAAGATGTGATTCTAGTGACAATTGCAACAATTCAGTAGTCAACCTTGTAAGTTTGTAAAGGCAAGAATTGACAACGCACCCAAACAGCATTTACAATTACACATTTCACTAATCTAAGGTCTAATATTACTGAGGAGTAATTGAAACTGGAAAATCTAAAACAACTGATAGGTGGCAAAGGATGCAGGAACAGCCATATTGTAGACTACAAAAAAAAACCAACCCAAACAACGCCCAACCCCCGCCTCCGAACTTTAATCACACACATACACACACCCCAACAATATCACAGTCACTGAAGAAGAAAACTTCCTCTCCACCATTTACTATCAAATGGAGATAACACAGAGACACAAACAAGAAATCCCCACAGACTAGGGACACAGGAACTAGCCACGGGCTCAAAGATCTCATATATACTTCATTAGCCGAAAACCATCCAACGTATGAAGGGGGGAGGCCTTTGTTTTCCAGCGGAAATACAATGAAGCAAGAATAACCACCATGCAAGGTAACACTCATATATTCATTTTAGCTATGTGGGTAAAAACATCTGTTAATGAACCCCAAAAAGAAATTCACAGAATATTCTTCTACCTGTAATTCAAAACCTATTCCTGTACTTCAAACAATACACCAGGTTTTTCATGGCCTTTGTATTATTTTTGGGGGGTGGGGAAGACCGCCACCAAGACAAACAGAGAAGAGAGAGATAAGAGAGAGAGTCAGTTCTCATTTTAATACCCCGAATCTTGGAAAGACTGACCCTCCAGAGAAAATAATTAGCAAGCAGGCCAGTAATTCTCTTTAGCCACACAAGTACAGCTGTTAAACCTTTCTCTAAAACAGGGTTAAGACACTGAGATAAAGGATAACTGCAGTATGGATCTTGTGTGACATTCCAACAGCCCAGTGTTTTCTTACCAAGTTTGACTGGTCCTTCTACATCAAGCAGATGATGTCATATAAGAGTTTAAGATGTCCTCTACATACAAGGAAGTCCAAATGAAGAGAAGAATGCAATAGTTATGGAAAAAAAAGCTCATAAAATAAAGGAAAGCTCGTAAAATATTTGAAAGAAGGAATATAAAAAGTTTCCCTGTATAACAAATCCTAAGTTTGGAAGTGAATTGTGACAGATACCCATGTTAATGTGCTAATCACATGACACCAAGAAACAAAGATGTCATTTTAGCAAATCTATGGTAAAACCATGAGAGATCTGAAAGAAAACCTGAAGTGGGACCGAGAGGGCAATAAATAGCCAAAATTAGAAGAGGATTTATGGTGTCACAAGAAACAATAATGTGTTCGAGAGAACTCTTGTGAACTGAGCGCCAAATGAAACAATTTGAAGAACAGAGACGTAACAGAAGTGTTACCGTTGTACCCAAGAAGCAGAGATTTATGGGCACCACAGACATCAGTGGGAGTATGTTTTGCCTATTATAAATCACTACCTCTTCACCGTTTAAAAAGCATTTTGGATTTCACAGTGATGTGAAACACTCGTAGGGCCACAGGGAGCTATGCTGATTTACATCTCCGAGGAGAACAGCATATGATGCTGATGAAGCAAGAGCAGTGTATGCCAGCTGAGGCATGCTCCAGTGACTCTGGAGGAGCTCTGTTAAGTCTAGGCCACTCGAGGGGCTCCCTCCTCACTTAGTTTGAAGGTTCAGACCCTGGGACTTCTCTGAACACCGAGCAGCTCAGAGTCCACCAGGAGATGAGATAGACAGACTACTTACTGGAAGGAGAAAGTTGACAGACTTTTTTTCACAACGCTCAAACTGATCTCCTGCTGGGTGGGTCACCATCAGGGTCCACATTTTGTCCCATGAAATAAACACAGGCTTCTTCCGGCAAGAAAATTAAATCCCATTAGACTTGGAAGAAGGAACTTGTAAAACACACCAACAAAAGTAGCAGTAACACGATGACATACCCTCTTCCCCAATTCAACCAAAAGCACGGACAAGGCGTGCTCCTCAACACCCAGGGTGTCCCCCCACTGCACACAGTCATATTCGAGCTGAGACAACCAGGAACAGACACACCGAGCCACCCTAAGTCGTTCAGGCATTGGCAACAGCCTGGTCCTACCTTTACTCATAAGTTTCTGTGTTATGCAGCAGCTCTCATTAATGACTGAAGGGTGGAACCATTTGTTATTAAGTGGCTACTTCAGACCCTAGCACCCAGTTAAACTTCAGCGACAATCCAAACGCATTACACACAGGGAGTTTTGTGGTTCATTAACAAACCTTTTTACGTGAACCCCTCTGAGATCTACATGTCCCTTCTAGTGCTGTTTTGCTAGCAAAGAGCATCCATCTTGTCTAAACTGCTGGAACAAATCCAGAAAAAAATGCATAGTAACTGAAAGCCATTACCATCTGGTGACTGTTCAACATCCTATGTGGATGCTAGTCTGCATCCAGCACTGGGTGAACAGGTGTCCACATAATACCAGCCATCACAGTTGTCACTGGTTTGTAATCCCATTTGCAGACTTGACACCCAGGCAGAATACTGAAAGCCTATCATCCTTCAGCTGATCCCCGGCATGCTCGTGAGAAACCTTCCTCACTGCTCCTCCGCCTCACGCTATCAAGTGGCTGTTGGTGAATTCTGTGCTGGATTTCATTCACTAATACCTCCATTCTTGTTCGTTTGAAAAGAACAAGCAAACAGCACTAACAAAAAGGAACGCCCTTGGAAATCCAGTGTTGTGCAAATACGCAGGGACCAAGACCTCTCTCTTCACCATTAGGACTCCAGAAACGCTATTACTCCCCACAAAATGGGACTCCTTCACATAAGCAGTAGTGAAACCAGCTATTACTTATGCCCCATAGAAAAAAACATTTGCTATCTATATAACTTTAGAGGAAAAAAAAAAAAAAAAAAAAAAAGAAATAACAGCCTCCTTCCCTGGGTTCAGTGAGTATCTGAGAAAAATAACCATTTTCTTTGAAAATGGCTGACCAACCATAAAACCTTCTTACTAACCTAAGAAACATTTACATTTGATTAACAGACAAGATGTCAAATCAGTTAAAATAAAATAAAAAGTCACACAGAATAAGGCAGTTTGGGGGTTTCACTAGTGTGAGTTCACAGAAGTAGCCAAGTTTACAAGCACAGCAAATTACCAGGACTCAGACGAGCCACAGTAAGTAATTGTTTGCGCATTCCTAGATCATAACAAATATGAGGTAAAGGCTCATTAACTTACAACTTTCCCACTGAGGTATAAACTAATACATTGTACCTGGTATTTTCTAAGAGCTCACACAAAGTCATTTAACTCTTCAGCTGGGGCTGGGTATCTTGCAAAGCCATGAATTTCCCGCAGGCGCAGGACCCCTGAGTTGAGTGCTAATAACTAACCCCCATGTTCACAAGCAAAAGCATCCTCCATGTGGAAAATCCCTCACTGGTAGCCACCGCTGTGCCGTGTGGCATAGGAGCAAAGGCTGCCTGCACAGCTCTGTGCCAGCCACCTTTGTTATGGCCATTTGAATCCCCCCATTCCACCTAACAGAAGCACTTTGAACCTTTGAGTGCCAAGCTGGTTGGAGCAGTCTTGAACAGAGAAAGAGTTAATGCTGCAGAGAGCGAGGGATGTCCTCCAGCAACTTCACAGAGGTGAACATCCAGTTCCTAGCTGGTTTAGTTTGCTCCCTCAACAGTCTGCAGAGAACAAGAGCCACAAAGAAACTGCACTCCAAAAAACTCTGTGTTTCGCTCTTTATATCCAGCAAAATGAACTACAGGTACTCACATCATTAACCTGCTCCACAATTAGCAAATGAGGAACATGCCTGGCAAGCTGCCAAAGAGCCTCCTCTGAGCAAAGGACAGGCATCCCAGATTCTTGCTCTTTTTGGCAAGTGTTCCCTACTATCCAAATATTTGCAGGCCACAGTCAACTCCGTCTTGCTCCTCAAGACTAGCTACTTTCCTTGTTCTACATAAACTGGACCAACATTTCCACGTCCAGAAAAGCATAGCCACCCTACACAACAATCAAAGTGAAGCTTTCTAATTAATAAAGCAGCACTGCGAAGCTTTCTGGAAGGATAAAATATGGTTACTTTCCTAACACCAAGAGGAAAGCAGCTTCAGAAATGCTTTGGCAAGGTCTAGGAAGCGAGATTCTTGAAGTGAATCTGGAACGACCAAACTCAGTAATTACATATTTTATGACAGAACATACATATCTAAATCTCAGTCTTTGTGCACAGGGCTTTGCCGTGCTGTTGCTCCAGCCTTATAACAGAGCTATTACCTTTACATCATGAAAGTTAATTACACCAACACCCGACTACAAAAAATGGAGTAGAGAATCTGGATTGGTTTTTTGGCCCATGCCTGCCTACATATGTTAATATATGTCTGTGTGCACACATACCCATGAACACACACGTTATGCTGACATAAAACACGAACAGAACATTAAGGCTTTTGTCATCTTTAATATAGTCCCGTTTATATATAACTTTGCAGCTTAAATATAAGCTTAAACTTGAATCTCTCACAGGCATAAAGATATATACTTATTTATAGCTACAGCAATAGGGAGGCTGCTGAGAAAAGTAGAACATCTTTGGAAAAAGTGGGTGGTGATAATGCAAAACAGAATCTGCTTTTCAGTTTTACCGGCATCTCTGGTCTACGAAAACTGTGAACATGAATCCCCTTTTTCTGCCCAGTGGAATTCTTTGAATCATCTAACATAACCCTATCTTTGGGGTTTCTTATCTGCCCAATCTCCTCAATTGCACTAAAGGAATTTGGCTGCATTCTGGTCACCAGAAAATTGCAAAAGGAGAAATGGAAGGGGACTCCTTCATATATTTTGCATTCTTATACAAGCAAAAATGCAACAGAAAGCAGGCAGTGCTGGGCACAAAGATGAGTTGAGTTCAAAGTTACCTTGCCCCACACCGAGTGACGGTCTGTAAACTCAGCTATGACTGCTGGAAATACTGGGAAACAAACTCAGATCTGAGGGTGCCTTACAAAACGCAGAACTGCCCAGCCTCCCTCACTGCTTAATACCTGTGGTATAAATTTTGCTTCAATTTCATCATTCAGAGGAAGAGAACAAGTTCACTATTGGGAAAGTCAATCACTCGAAAGAGTAGTGACTCAAAGTTCATTACTCACCGAAAGGGAAGCAAATGCTTAAGAACAGGTCATATGCTGCTGGGCTGTACCCAGGAACACGCTGCCGTGCGTACCAGCACGGCAGTACGAGATCAAGCACAGGACGTGGTCTGTCTGCAGTGAAGGTACACTTGACTGGAATCGTGTAAAGCTTGATGGCAAATGCATTGTGGTTTGTGGCTTATTCAGCTCCATCTTCATCCCTATGTTGTTGTTTTTTCCTCTAGCCTTTCACCTGTAAGGCTCTTCAGGGAAAATTTGTGTGTTCTGCATTAGAAGCTTTAGCAAAGAGTAATTCAACATGTTTGTTATATAGCTTCTAATAGCCGGCAACCCGTCACACATTCTGGTTCAACATGTAAATCCTGTGTCTGTAATGCATGTTTTACATGTTATATTTCTACATGCAACTGCACAGACTGTTTAGAGAGGCTCTTTTCACGTATCCTCAGCCCTCTGTTGTTCCTCTCAGCTCCCTGTAACTGCAAGAAAAATAAAGCTGCATCTGTCTCCTCACAATGACAGTGATGGGAAGTGGGAAACAACGAAAGGTTCAGGCCTGACTTGCAACTTGCCAAGCACTGCAGGTAAAATTGCCTTTCACTGCAGTCACCACAAGGCCTGCCGCTTGCTTCAGCAGCGCCAGAATTTCACCTATGCACGTTGCCTGGGCTTTATCCAGACACACCATACCAACCATGCTTGTTTTAACTACAGCCTGCAGTACTTTAAAGCTAACTCCATTATTTAACATTACATTAGAAAGGCCCAGTGAATGCGATGAACGTGGAACAGACTTCCTGTACCTGCCTTGTGTAGGCAGAGACTTCGTAAATGCAGTTTTTACTTGGGCAGGCTGTGCAAACTGTTCAGCTGTTAAGAAATTTTGCTAACCTCTTGTTTAACTGCAGACTTACAGGGAGATTTGTAAAACATCGCTGCTTCTAATATGTTCAGCTTATAATCTAATAACTTGTTCATGGCTCATCCAAATTGGTCAGGCATGAAATGTTTTCTGTGGATAAGACAGATAAAACAGTTGTAATCACTCCAGTTCCCTGACCTTAGTTGGGCTGTTGGGATTCTGCATGTTGAGTCAGGCAGAGAGCGCACTTGAAGAATGGGGTTAAAACTAAGTCAGCCTTTCTGTTCTCTCTCAATGATTTTCGATCGATTCCAACCTCTGCTATTGTCAGCTCAGCACAGATCCACTGTGAAGTTTGCTTTTCTCTGCCTCTTACATTACAGCCACTACCAAGGACTTTGCAGTGTTAGAACCACCTGATAATTTTGTTCAGGCAAGAGACCCACCATTGCTGCTCCACTGACACAGCAACGCTAATAGGAGTAAAATCTCAGTTGTGTCACTGAAATGACTAGTTATGACTTGCTGGATGTGCTGGGAAGAGATCTGTTGAAACAGAGGGAATAAAGTAGGTGGTTTCACCTTGGGAGCAGCTGTATTCCAGTCTGGAAACCTTGCATGTGGTACTGATGTTCTGGTGTACTCATCTGTGGGGCCTTACACGCATACAGGAGAAGAAAAAAAAAAAAAATCCTTAAACATAGAGATGGCACAACAAAGGTTGGCTTTCAACACAATAAACATGGGAGGAGGTGTTCCCACATCCTCTGGAAAAAGTAGGAGGCAACACAGAAGCACGCGATGGGTCTAGTGCAACATGCAGACCACCAGCTGAAATTTTTCATCTACGCTGGCAGACTGGCAGCATGACATATCATGTTATCATGACTGTGGTGATAAAAATACATCTTGGGGATATATCAATTATGTCCTACTGTCTGAAATCTCTGCAGGCCCAGTAACTAAGCAACCTCTAAACCTTTGCATTCCTCATTAGAGTAATGCAAGCCCATTAACTTTGCTTGGACTGATAAAGGTCAGAATTTAACCCAGTATTTCCAAGTTGGCTTTCTTTTTCCAGTGCTGCCAAAAGTCACGATTATCCCACAGGGTACCAACAGCCAAATGAACACCCAAAAGAACCCAGTGTTAAAGGAGACCTGGTTTTCCACACCTTCCATCTATACGGGAACTAACATAGTCATGAACTTTATTTTGTATGTGTAAAAAAAAAAGAAACCAGGAAAGTCTGATCTTCATTCACACCTCTGCCATTCCCCCTAGAACGGTGCTGGGTACGTCACCTACGTCACCCTTTTGCTTCCTCTCTCTTCCCTATGCCACTGGTGCTGCATCTGCACACCTCCCTCTAGCCCGGCCCAACTCACTGAACGGTAAAAATGGAATCAATTAAAACAAAGTAGAAGATGAAGTGGCTTCCATCAGAAGAGATGGAAGCAGCAAAATGCTCGCCAGGCATCACCAGGTGTTTCACTAATGCACTCCATACCTTGCCTTCAGTTTTTCCCTTTAGCCCCATTCAACAAAGCATCCTTATTACGATACAATCCAAACAAGTACTTAAATGCTGTCATTAATACAGATGGTTTAAATACTTTTCTGAATGAAACCCTTTGACTGTAAGCTCCTTGGGATAGAAAGAATGCTTTAGTTTTGGCTTACACAGAGCTCAAAAATCAGATGGAAAAATGAATACTCTTCATGGCTACATCGGTGGCTTGCTGACAGCACACACAAAAAAAGGAAATATCATCTCAATTCCTCTCAGCTTTGTGCTTTGGATGTTAAAGAAGGAGCAGACAACAGAAAACACTTACAAATCTCATCAGACAGACCACTAAGCATATGCTCACAGAAAATCCATGGAGCTGCCATTTCTGGAACAGAATTACAATCATTCAATGTCAGAGTCTTCACTTGTACAACAGGAAAAAGTGCTGCTCCATCTATCCCGAAAGACATTAATATGATTTGTTGCTTGCCCAGTACTTCAAGATAAAGAGTCCTCTTTATGCCAATACTAAAATTACCAGAACATCTTTTTTCCCCCCAGTCTCCAAGCGTTGTTCATGGCCTCCCACTGTGGGTGGACTACCTCCTCCTGACAAGAGCAGAGTACAACCTCCACCAATGCCTGTGAGCAGCACCCCTACAGAAGGCAAAGGGGCCACCACAAAGTAACCACAGATAACCCAGAAGGGCTTCAGGGACCCTACAGCACTCCTGAGCCTCGCTGCCCTTTAAAGGAGTTCGCTCAAATCAGCATTTTTTGAGTTTTTGAGTTAGGAATTGCATTTTTCCCTCCCTTCTCTTTCAATCATTTAATTAAATCTTTGGTAAAACAATAACAAACAAAACACCCCCACCCTCCCATCTTCTATTTCCACGGCAGAAAGTACAGCACATGTTTTGATTAGGCAGCCTCCCTCCCAGCTGTGAAACCGAGCGAGCTGAAATTCATGCATGCAGCAAGGCCACAGAGAGTATGTCATATTGTACAGTCTTAAGCACACACAGGACTCTGATCGTGGTGGCACGTTTTGTGTCATTTTAATGACGCACAGCCCTGCTAGCTCCCCCCCCCCCCCCCCAGCTTTATGTAGGAGGCATAATTATGTAATAAAATTCCTGTTTCTGCAGCATTCGCCCCATACCAACACAGAAATGCAGGCTTTATTATTCTTCCCAGCTGGCAGGCGCTGAATTACTAGTGTTTTAACCCTCTTTGCACTAAACCCTCAGTTTGATTTCTGACTTGCAACGGCAGGAAAAGCAGCCACTGATCATTTCTGTTCTCTCCACTTGTGTGGTTGATTCTTGGCCTTTGAGATCCTTTTTTATCAGCTCATAAAACACCTGCTTGTTAAGGATCCAATCTATTTCCCAGGGAATCTTTTAGTCATTGTGGTTGAGCTGCTTCCAGGACTGGTATGCCTCAGCCTCAGGACAGAACTACTTGACCTGGTTTTACACTGCGACTGCACCGAGAAGGATGGCACGCACACTGCAAAAGGGCAAAGGTACAACCGAGCGGTACGTTACGCCGCTCTGCTGACTACAAGGCCTCTGTAAAGGTGAGACCCTGGGTATGTGATTGATACTGAAAGGGTAACTTACTTTGACATCTTGGTTTCATTCTTTGAAAGAGCAGGGACCACGTGATCGCAGGACACATCTCCCCTTGCTGCGAGGAGCCTGGTTGTTAGGCAGGCTTTGCTTCTGAATAGCAGGGCATGGGGCTGCTGTTCGGTACCTTGCTTGCTGCTGCTCAGGGGCGCAGCCGTTTTGGAAGAGAAGTTAAGCAAAATGCAGACTGAAATCTCGCCAAGACAGGAGCCAGTGGCCAACACACCTTATCGGTGCCTTTTCCACCAAATGGGAGCGCCTTCTCTACTGTCGAGGGGGTGTCCACACCCAGACAGCAAGATGGTGATCACCCAGAAAGAGAAGGCCTCCTACATTCCCAGATTCATGCTCTCTCAGCCAAAACATTAAAGAGACTTTATGATGGTTTCTGAGCCAGATGCTGCCAAGCCTATGTCTGAATGGGCAGGCGTTTACAGTTAATTACCGTATAACCCATCTTGTGGTACTGGAACTCCCACGGATGATTTGGAAAGGCATCAGGTACCTGGGAACGTGCACGCTACTGGAGCGGCCTTCAAGCATGATCACGACTTGACGTCTCCCTCTAGTGCCTAGCACCAGAGACCAAAGCATGCCCCAGGACAGCTAGGCAAGGAGGTGCAAGGGCGCTCACACAGCTCCTCCGCCTGTGCCTGTTCCAGCCCTGCTAACGCTGTCCTGGAGCCCCAGTTCCTCCGCCTCTGGGAGAGTGCGCTGCCAGCTGAGGTACATCACATCTGACCCCTGTACTTTCAAACTCTTCTCCCTACAGAGCAGCAACTTCCAGAGCCTTCCCTCCACCCTTCCTTGTGGCAGCAATTCTGTCAGCTCAGCTAGCAAGAAGGGACAGGATCTGGTCCCTCGATGAGGTACTTGTTGCAGAGAAAATTTGCCACCAGCAGGAGCACGCCTGGGAGCAGAACCTGAATTCTGCGGGCTTCAGAGCCAAATTATGCCCCAGCGCTGTGCATCTGTAGATCATTTCCACAATTACGATTCACAGCAGCTTTCTTACTAGAGAATGTGGCTGTCGCCACTTTAACAATACTCGTTCATCAACCCTGACTGACCTTCATTCGCAATCTCCCCGAGCAAGTATTTCCAGCTACCTGTCTGTGGTTGACTTGAAACACCCAGCAGCCTAATTCTGGGATACAGATACCTCTCCAACATTCACAGGGAGCTGCAAACACGACACAATCTCCCCAGTGACCTGTGCTGAGGAAGGCCTGCTGAGTCACCATCTTAATTCTTCCGTAGGCATAAATTTTCACAGCCCACCATGAGCAGAGCGTAAGCAGCTCCACAGCAGCACAGACCAAAAGAATAACCTTAACACCAAGGAAGGAGGGGTGCTTTATCATCGTTACCCGAACGCCTTAGAAACCAATAAGGAGTTGAGGACAAGACCCTCTTCCCCCAGCCATGCCCCCTGCACGCTGACGCATCTGGCCAGCCTTACTGCTTCCACCAGCTCTCCTCCAGGATGGCTACTGGGGAGAAGGATCCTGTGTTGGTTACTGGTGTCCCGGGACATCTGCGCTGCTAGTGAATGGAGTTGTCATCTGCTTATGCCCAGATTGGGTGCTATAAATACACTTTCTGCTTTCACCAGTGACCCCAGTTGAAGTTCCCCACAGCATGGAGCTCCGAAGAAATTCTGCCTTCTTAAATAAAGTTATAGACAGAGTTGTAAAATCTCCAGCTCACCTCTCCTTTCTTTCCTGTGACCATTTGTTTTGTTATGTAAACGCGTTCAATCGGGACGAAAGGGCGAGGAAAGAAAACATTTTTAAATATTAGGAAGATGAATTTTTCCCTTTCTCATTCTACAGCTTCCCCTTATAAGCACACACTTAAATAAAAGGTAGTGGGGGGCTGTGTGTTGGGGGTTTTTTTCCCCCCTGAGCCATGCCACAAGAGATAGTGTGAGAGGGAACAGGAAACAGCAGAAACGATCTGACCTTTGCCTATAAACAGCTTGGGGGGCAGCGGGGGGAGCTCAAGAAGGTTTTTCCTCCCGTGAAGCTTCAGGCAGCCACAGGAATGTATCTCTAGGAACAGGCTGGCTGCGTAAACTGGCTAGAACAAGTTCAGATCAGCGCTGCAGCTCGCTCTGACGCCATGTCGGAGGGGGCGGGGGGGGTTCAGCGGCAGAGGAGCAGCTGCGGTGGGGCGGCCGCTCACGCCCTCGGCGGGGGCAAGGCAAGCTGCGAGTTCTGGGGGGGCTGCAGCAGGGAGGGGGGACAGGCACAGAGAGCAGAATGGCAGGCTGTCACTGCTGTAGCTGCTGCATCTTGAATCCCTGTGCGGGAGCAGGGCCTGGTGCCAAGGCTTGGCTGTGGTCATGAAGAAGCTTGGGTAGGGCAGGGATCAGGCTGAGACATGAAGCCGTGTCCCTCAAACAGGGCTGGGATAGCAACGTTTCCACTTTCTAATGATAAGTCTTATGAACTTTGAATAACAGGAAGATCAGCGCGTGGGTGTATTTATGTTGAAATTAACTTAAGTATAATCACATACAGCAAATAGTTGGTTTTCTGTCTACTTTTACAGAGTCTGTTTCCTCCAACAAAAGTACTTGCCTGAACTTGAACATTAATTCAGATTAAGGTAGGAATTGAAACTAAAGTACGACTGTTGATCCTGAAGAACTGCAGCTGTGGGTATCCCCCTGTGGAACAAGAATATCCTGATCCAGTTTGGTTTAGCTTAGCTAAACTGGATGACAGTGTAAGTCACGCTTCTGAGAAGTCCTCGAAACCATCAGTTCCTTACATGGCTAAATTCTTATTAACAGATTTCATTTCCATTGCATACAGTTAATGAAGTAGGATTTTTTTTTTTTCTTTTGAAGTGGTAAAGAAAAAGGAATTTTTTCCCGTAGAAGTCCAGATTTACTTTGTTGAGTGGTATTTTGAGTGTGGTGGGGTTTTTTTTGGCTGAAGAACTGCCCACACTTGCGAGTGCGGTTTCAGCAACAACTGCATCCTCTCAGCAGATTAGTTTGGTCGGGCTAGGACCATTGTGCAAGAATGGCAGCTGACATCCACAGCTCTGTTCTGGGATGGCTAACCTCAGCACTTGCTGGCCAGGCCAAAGTGAACATACATACTGCAAATAAGCAGTCATTTATGGCATGGAGCTCCTTTTATAACGCTTGTTTTACACTGCCATTACTTGACTAACGTCCACAGAGGCAATATTGCTGTAAAACAGAGAAAATGCAAGGTGCATCAAATCCAGAAGCTCTTAGATGGAGCCTAGTGGAATGTTTTTCCCCTCTCAGTTGCACTAGAGAAACTCCAGAGCATCCCCGTACAACAGGCCCCTGCAGATATGGACTTACCCTGGTACTAATGACTTTCAACTTGGTCCAGATGTTTAAAACACCCTCCAGGAAGATAAATTTGTATTCATTCTACAGATCCCATTGATGATACAACCTGATGCACCAAGAATCTAAATGACATGCCCAAACCTATAAAAGTCAGTAGAGAGAAGGTAAGGAATAACGAGTCTCTTACAGAAGAGAAGTTATCTGAATTCTCTATGCTGTCTGTTCTATGCATATTCCACATAAAAAAGCCAACCCCCCACAACAGTATTTATATTAATTTAGTTCTTTCTAATATGGAAAGCAAATCTATTAACTCAAATAATTTTTCTTTCAATTTACAAAAGTTAAAGATCTGAGTAAGTAGTGTATATCTGTAGTCGTAAGCAAAAGTTTTTATGTTGTAAGTATATTTGTGTGCAAATACATTTCTCCTGCAATGGTTAATTTGCAGGAAAGGAGGAGGGAACATGTGTAATTAGCACAAAAGTAATCAGCATAAAATGATAGGAAGGGAAGACAAATGGAAGTGCTTTGGAAAGGCTGTTGGTAATCCTGCGCTCTTTCAGATAAAGATTTTTCCATGCTTCCCTTCCAGGTTAGATTGCAATTTCTCTCTCAATAAGTTTAGAAAGCCTAGGCAAAGTTCTTCCTCAGTGTAATTCCACTTGGATTGATTATATCAGGATGAATTTAACTCAGTGCTTCAAAATCATGCTTAATTTCTTTCTCAGGTAAATCTGAATATAAATTATGTAGCCGGAGAATGAGATAGAGCAGAGCTAAGTAACTTGAAAAACAATGCATCTCATCCTTCTGGCTTTAATCAGGCAAAACTCCAACACAAGTTGTACCTAATTAGAGAGAAGGTTTTTCTTCCCTAAGACCCACGCTACCTGTTTCTTTCTTCTGTTTCACACTTGCTATTCTTATAATTAACATTTATAAGCACTATAATGGAAATACATTAGAGATGAAAAAAAATCTCTTCAGAACAGAACGCTCTTCCAGCTGTTTGTGAATTGCCAGCCTCACTGTGGTACTACAATTTCTACTACAACTGCAGACTCACTGCACAGAAACAGCCAGCTACAGCGTAGTGACACTGTGGTTACAAAACACTAACTGGCAGGCAAGTTTGGGCAAGTGCTGCCTCCAAAACAACTTTTACTACTATTACTCTTTCTTTTTCAAAACCTAGTTCACAAGATTTCACATTAAAGGCCGTGGTTGTCGAAGTGTTTGTTTTCTCCTTTTGTCTTATTTTACATGCTCTGGCTTCACATTTTCTGCAAAAATTTAAAAAGGCTTTAAGCATTAGAACTGAATTTTCTTCCCAGCTGTGTGAGGATATCCTACTGACAGGCATGTGTTAAAAAAGCAACCACCCCCCAACAAATCCAAAACAATCAGACAAGAGCAAACAAACCAAAAAAACCTAAAACTAACTCATTAAAAATGTTTACAGAGTTGAAAAGAACTGTTCAGTTGAGAATCAAAAGGTGCCCCACCACCACTTTAACTTTTTTTTTTTTAAAACTCTGGCTGATGTACAGCCAGACAATGAATGAACTTGAAATACCCAAGATAACCATTAAGTTTTTAAGGAACAACGGTGAAATTAAAAAGAAAATATTCATTTTTGAAAACATTTTTTCCAAGTCATTAAAGTTTGTTTGCAGTGCTATGTAATATTGTTCCTTTCCACTACAAAAAAGATACACACATGTACTGAGTCACACATGAAAAAGTGATCTCTGTTGGAATCACGATGAAAACTGAAGGCACAGGAGGCGAGGCAGGAACACAGGGAGCGCAACAGAGAAACGTCCTGGGCTGACCATCACCCTCTGCTTCGGTCCAGCCAGGCGGTTCCTCACTCCGGGGCCACGTTTGGTTATTTGGGCTGGAGTGGGTAACGCCACGCGCGTAGGCAAACTGGTGCTGGTGCTGCTAGAGACTGCAGCGCTGTGCCGGGAGGAACCAGCTCCGCTCCAGCATGCATCCCCCAGGAGGGGAAAGCCACAGGAGGGCAGAGAGCAGGAAAGGGATTAAGTCCATAATGCTGCTGCTTGGTAGAAGTACACAGCGAATTCCGGCAGATCAGATTTCATCACTGCTCTAGTAAATGGGGCCTATATTTGCCATTTCACCTAGACAGAAGCCTAAAATACAGAAACCATGTTCTAGGCACAGGCAGCCTGTGCCCTTCCCGCCTTAATAAACAAGGCATATCACCATCAAAGGCCCTCCTGGAATGGGGCTGAAGTTGTTTAAACTATCCCTCCTTCTATCAGATCTACGTTTCCCACACTAACCTTCACCTCATTTACTGCCAGGTGCCTTTCTGCAAAACGGGAAGTTTTGCTTTGAAGGCCCGCTCCAAGAAATCTAGAGGGGCAGTAAAGTTAAAGCGGAAGCCATGGCAACAAAGGGATAAACTGAAGTGACTGCTCCCACAGGAAAAAAAACCCATAGCCTGAGAGTAGCTGTCCAATGAGGTTTGCTGCGTGAGCATAAGGCACGGGCTGGGAAGCTGCAGAATATAAAGAATTCCTGCTGTGTTTCCCCCAATGTGTCTCCTTTATATTCAGGAGTGTTCACTAAAACAGCTTCTGAATGCATTAGCTTTTCACATCTGGAGGCGCGGGTTCCATCATGCATTAGCCTACAGATCTCCATTTCTTCCCTAAAGAAAAAAAAAGTGTATCTATAGATGAGCAGGTATCCAGAGGAATGCCACAATAACCGTCAGGGAAAATAACACACCTTAACTTCCAGAGAGAATCTTGCTGCAGGTTTTCAGCATCTCATGTCTTCTTGTGAGTTGCACACAAGCCACAAAAATTTTTTTGCATCTTTGAATATGAGAATGTACAACCATAGAGAAGTACGGATGGGTATTTAGGAGATCTGAAGTCACGCTTAGGGCACAACCCCCCATACCAGCTCACAGCTACTGAAACACAGAGCTCCCATGTTCTCGTGCGGCCCGCAGCCCCTCACCCCTCCCAGCCATAGCTCATAAAGCTCACTCAGTGTTGTACCCATTCTTCTAATATCTGCCAATGAGCCATTTTAACTCATTAAAAGGGGCGAATGCTAGGGGTGGGCACAGATTTCCAGTGGTTTAGCGAGTTAATAAAAAAAACACAAACAAAAAAACCCTCCTGAGATGGCCTAACAATTGACCAAAAAAAAGTGAGGAAGCAGAGACCAGGAGAAGCTGGAAATGATGGGGAGAGAAACTTGCACTCAGAAAAACAACTTCTTTTCTGAGGAGGTTTTTTGGCAAGCCATCTTCGGGCCTTTCGGAGAAGGTTTGAAACCTACAGAAAAAAGCCGCCCACCATGCAGCGGTGGGAAACCGGGCAGCGGTGTGTGCAGGCCGAAACTGAGAATGGGCTCAACCAGGGATTAAAACAAGTTAATAGACTGTTCATCCATCAGGTTTTTCTAAACAAGAAGGTTTTTGGTTGAGGAAATCCTTTGACCACCAATTATCAGAAACTGGACGGCTGTAAGGCAGGATAGGAGGAGGATCCCTCTCTGCTGCCTTGAGATTTGCTAACAGCCGCTGCCAAAAATCAGAAAGTCAAATACAAACTTGGCCCCAAACCACCCTGGAAGATGCCGATTTTAACCCAGAACGGCGAGCAGACCTACACGAACTAGCTGAAACTGTTTCCAGAATGTGGCTATTTTCCAAGCATGGATCAGAGCCACACACAACCAGGGCTGACTTTCTCATGCAAAGGTGACGGTTTCACCATAGAGCCTCTTGAAAAGGCTTTCACACGACTATGCCACAAATACTTAACATATTGTCAAATATTTATTTTATGCCTGGTTTTGCTTTATCTTTGGGCACCACCGTCACACTCCTTACACTTCAGTCAATGTTTCCCCACACAGAGTTCAGCCACACTAAGCACTTTGGAAACTCCTCCTGGAAGGTTTCCCAGTTCTTCTATACAGGCTTGATTGACAAAACCAATGTCTTATTTCTATCAAGGGTTGGTAATCAGGCTGTTTAGCCCCTCTTCCAGATCATTAGTACTGTTACCGTTCAGTACAGTAGTATGACCCCCAAGGTGCTCCACGGTTAACATTTTCCCAGAATGATAAATCAGCCTTTTCCCCTGATAAAACTTTGCAATTTCTTTGCTTCCTATCTAAAATAGTTTTTAAAGCTGTAGTTTGTCTATAAAAGTCATCCCACAATTACCAGCTTTCCTAATGGCCTCTTCCAAGAAACTTTAACAAAAACCTTCTAGGAGTGTAAATAAGTTACAGTATATCTAACATATCTCCCATTATTCACTATTTTAACTTTTTCAAAGAATTCTAATATATTAGACAGAGAAAGCTATGCTGGTTTGTGCCTCAGGAACTTTATAATGACATCTGTAATGACTTTCTCAACAATTTCTAAGGTACTTAAAAGAGGGTCATGAGTTTATAATTCCCTGGATCACCCTTATCATCTTTCCCACCTCAATAAGAAGAACACGGGCAATCTTCCAGATTCTTATTATAGCTGTAATGATAAATTAAATTACATTTATTTTGGGGTTGTTTTTTCCTGGGAGGTAATTCAGCTAACACCAAACAAATGAACTACTGACTTCACAGATTAGCATAGTCCAAATATTAAAAATACTAACAGACTCTACATTTACATAACATACCAATCTCAAACTGCTTCAAAAACAAAGCTGATATATCTTTATCCCATTCTGAAGACAATGAAAATGAAGCATAGACCAGGGCATTACAGGGCAAAACTACAAGCAGAGTCCAAGTCTCATGCTTGTATTGTTGTCTGCTAAATAGTGTCGTTCAATGAGGTCTTATTAACAATAAAATTATCTCTACTCCTGCCAGTGCTTTACCTTTACCAAAACTAATGCTAAGCTCAAAAGGTATCCCTCTGCTGTATGGAAGACCAGTGTAAAAAGTATTTTACATTCCAATTTACTCTTCTTAATTGTCCCTTGAGCCTCCTGAACTATTCAGGCTCATCAGCTCTCCAGTGGATTTCTAATATAATTCTGGAAAAGATTACCTTTTATATATATATATATATATATTTGTCCTTTTAACTTCATTTCATCCATCTTGGTGTCTAGCTTTCCTACAAAAGCATATACTTCACTCTACTTGCATGACTCATGTTGAGTTTATTTCCCTCTCACCAAGCTATTCCTCTAACCTGCATAAATAGTATTTGTCCCTCCTCATTTAAACATATTTTAAAATTTTCTCTCCTTCTGCTCCTTTCTCTCCCATTTCACTATAAAGATAAGTGTCATCATTCTGTGTGACACTTTTATTCATATAAACATCTAATCACATTCAGTAGTACCATGTTGATGGATGCAGAGATACCCTGCAGCCATCAGTTTTCCATGGAGTAAGCAATTAGGTGTTTGGGTTTTTTTCTTTTTCTGGGCCATATCCTCAAAATGGGCTAAACCAGAGCTGTTCAGTACAGCCAAAGACCAAGAGAGAAGTTGGTCTTCCTCATATTAAGTCAATGCATTACTCCATCTTGTTTCCTCAGTCTTCTATTCTAGTAATGACAACCTGATATTCTTTCATTTCAATTTCCTGAAAAAAAACCCACCTTCTTGACACTAGGCATCATATTAATATTAATAACTTCAGTGTACATAGCATTTTTTATCTAGAAGGATCCCAAAGAGCTTTGGAAACTCTACACAGTTTCATTCACCGAAGTGACTCATCCATGAACAGAAGGAGGATATACAGCAGCTGTTTATCAGCACATGGAAACAGGGTGCACAATAGGATGGGACCGGCAAATCGACAACAGAGTGTGAAGTTAGGTGAGCAAAACGTAATTATTGCACCTGGAATTGGGTTGGACATTACTGTTAACACCCTTTTTCTGGGAGAAGTGTCATGGGATAGCTACTACTTATAATATTTTCAAATTCTTGAGGAAGCACTTCATCTGAAATACATACACAAGGTGAAATTTCAGCTCCTGCTCCAGTGCTTCTTTACCAGGGGAAAAGAGAAGGGAAGCTCTCTTGCATGAAAGCTCCCATGATGTTGCAACAGTAAAAGCCAGCTCAGCAGCTCACTTCATGGTCCTCCTTGGAGGAGCTTTCAAGCTGCGATATAAAACAAGCATCCCAAGAAATGCATTTCAGTGGGCCCCTACCAAACAGGACTGCAGACCTTCTGGTAGTGCTGTGCTCCTGTGGCCAGTGCAAAGGATCCCAGGTCACACACTCATGAGTATATGGTGCCTTATGTGGGACAGCTGATCCAAGTTACTTGCTACGTGGATGGCTGTGTCTTGCAGGGTATCCTGACTTGTAATAACAACCCCATTTTTACGTAGGTAGCCACCAGATTCAGCACGGCTAAAACATTGGGCTGTAAACCACAGGTTCAAAAGCTACCCTGAGCAGCTCTGCCACCCATAGAGCAGAAGTGCAGCAAATAGCTCAGGGTGGTATCTTGGCCAGTTATCCTATCCAGTCATCTCTATTCAGATGAGAGACCACTAGACTGTGTAAATAATGTTGAGGTTGCTTCAACCTGCAGATCAGCCCAAGACCAGGAGCATGCAAGAGCAGTTTTATTCTGCTCCATCCTGTACCTTTCTTGAAAACAGACATTCCGTGTAAGCTATCCTCTTCCTTTATTCTTCATCGTGCAGCTAATGCTACAACACCTGGACATGGACTCAAGGCATTTAAGCTGTAGGCACCTGAGTGTTATGCTTAAGTGTGTCATGTTCTTCAGCAAAATTATCACTTTTCCCTCTCCCTCTATAATTAGTCATATTAGAGACTCCCACCAGCGACCTGCCCAGCCTAACAGTTCACAAAGATGAGACAGCATTTTGCAGTACAGCACAACTGTATCCCTTTCTGAAGATAGCTACTGGAAGACATAAAACGAGTCATCAAAATGGGCCAGCCATATTTACTTCTAGAAAGAAATCTTGCAGTGAAACTCCAGACAGACTTCCTCTTGAATACTTGAGAAAACTAAACCCAACCCCATTCCAAAATGTTACTGTTTGGGGTCCTGACAGATTCCTTACCCACTCTACAAGCTATGTCCTGTATCATTTACAACCTGTTTACATTAGTAGGCAGATGGAGCCATTATTGCCCTTCTGGCTAATTTTGCTGGCTCTTTAAACTCGTCTTGAGATGCTACACTTGCTCTCACTGCTTTGATCCAGAGACTGACAGCGCACTACTTACTGCTGCAGCTTTACTGTCTGTCCTGGAATTTTTATCCCTGCCATTTCTCTACTTTATAGTCCTTCACGCTGAAACACTCTTGCAAGCGAGCTCCTGGAGTCCTTTATGCAACGCATTACTTTTCTACAGGTAAAAACAACCTGCGTTTTCTATAGAGTTTGTTATGTGCCAGTATTACAATATTCATTGCCCACACTATGTCTCAGCCATGCCAGTCCGGCCTGTTCTGCAATAGCAACAGAGTCTCTTGTTCTCAGACTCTCTTCTACTAAAGTCTTTAAAATCTTGTAAAGAAGGAAGTTTTGGTTGTCACTTATGAACACTAGCGAATGAACCATTTTCACTTGTTTCTACGGCAAGGCAGGATGGAAACACTGAGGAAGCCCAGTCAAAGTCTTCCACATGACTAGTGTTGAATCTCAGGCTGTAAAAAATAATTTCCAAATTAGGGAGGAATTGTGTAGACACTGAAAATTAACTACTCAATACACATGTATATTTTCTATCCATTTACTGCCGGTAGAGTTTTTCTTCAGATGCAAAGGAAATACGTCATCCCTAAACTGGTCGGTGCAAAACATACGTTTTTAATTTGTAAGCATCAAGATCTACGGTTTATTAGGAAAACTAAAACCCATTTCTAACTTGCAGCTAATTCTACATCTACCTTGTATTATTTCTCTCCTAACGGCTCCTACCTTTAAAAAAAAAAAAAAAAAAAAAGGCAGCTAGTCAATCTTAGGAGACGACATGACAAATGACACACATTTCAAGAGGATTTAACAATAAACAGCCACCTCAACAAAGAGGAGCCTTCCCCCACCTCCCCACTAAAGCAGAATCAGACGAGAAACTAAGTGAGACATGTTAACAGAGAAGCACTCCAATTAACGTGTTACAGCTCCTTTAAAGCAGAGACCAAAGGGGGCTGCTGCTCAGGATGCTGGAGGATGCAGAGCAGTAATTGTCACTTAGGCACTTAACTCCCCGGCTCCCTCGCAGCCTGCTTTATCTCTCGCCAATTACTGCTGTCATTTGCATTTCAATGTGTGCCATCAGGAGCCCGGGCAGAGGCACCAGCCACCGGGAAACACAAGCAAAGCCAGCCGCTTCTCCAGGCGGGCTGCGGGCACCGGGGGCCAGCCCCCCCCCCTCCCCGCCGCCAGCAGGCTTGTCCCCAAGGTGGGCAAGGCACCCAGGGCCCAGAGGGGGCCTGTCACAGCCCTCCGAGGAAGTCTGCAGGAGTTCACCCACGACAGACGTGCGCTTGGTGCACGCTGCGCAAGCCTCGCTTCTGATGCACCTCCCGAGCGTGGTTTTTGCCGTTTCCACTCAAAATCCATTCGCGCGGCGAAGCGGCACGGCCCGGGATTTGCGTGCCTGGCCACGGCTGTGGCTTTGCGTGCTTGGGCCCGCCACGCCAGGGTCCGTACAGAGCAGCCCCGAAGCACCCCATGCCGCACAGGCGAGGGTCACGGTGGGCTCCCCAAAAAGCACTCTGGGGCCGGCTGGCTTTGCTGCTGCGAAGAGATCCACCTCAGAGGGCAGCAATGGAAGGTCCTGCCTTGAAAAGTTAGCAAGTGAGAAACTGAGACTGCAATATGGGGCCAGTGGATGGAGGAGACAATCTTTAAGGAAAACAAAAAGGACAAGGCTGGGAAGGACCTTAGCCACAAATGCAATTATTCTGTGCCTGATGCAAATAGCAAAGAGCAGCCAGTGAGGTTATTGAAACAGCATGGGTTACATTCAAAGAAACAGGATAAATTCTTTTTATATATATTCATATATATATATATCTGCTGCTGCATTCTGCATGAGAGGAGGCAAAGGCAGGGCAAAGGCATGTCACAATAATTTAAAGTGACATTATGAGAGCCTCAACAAGCTCTTGTTGAGATGTCCAGCAAGATGAAAGTGTATCAGCTCAGTGGTCTTAGAGGGGTAACTACAGGCTGTGCCCAAACCTTTTCCATGAAAGATGCCAGAACTAAATGCCAACATTTTAACTTGGAAGAAAAGGAGGCAGTGTATCACAAAGGAGCGAGCAGACACGAAGGTTGTGTGTTAGGGACAGTGACTCCAGTTTTTTCCTGCACATGTGATTTGCCCTGATACGAGGTACAGGAGATAAAGGACATCTGCACAGAAAGCCTGAGTGGAATGAAGATGTTTCTCCAAAGCACAAATTCAAAAAAAGCAAACACAGAGAGAGGAAGAACAGGGAGTAGACAGCATGGTGGGAGACAATGGAGTCCCTGTTGAGTAATAGAAAGCATACATAAGCAGGTTCAAGGTACTGGACTGGTCGAGGAGGAACGAGGATGGAACAGGGGTTCTCAGCTTCTTGGTGAGGGAATGGTCATGATACATGTTGATGGTGCGCTATGACTTGACTGCCTAGAGCTGGGAGTGGATGTGAGAGGGTTTAGGATGAGGCTGGAAATCCAGAGGGCAAATGCTGACTGCACGCTCCGTGGAGGACAGATGAAAACACTGCACTTCCAGCTATTCATACCTGTTGCTTTGCTTCCTAGACGGCGCAGCTTAAGCCAGTATCATGTTAAACATATCAATACTTAATGGATTCCCTTCCCTAAAGGTTGAAGCCTGTCTATTTGCAAAGCAGCACAACGAAGTTCACCACCCAGTTGTTAGACGGGTTTCAGCTCTTTAAACAATCCGTGTACTTAATAGTATTTGGAGCTCAGGGGGATCAGTCTTCCTACCTGACAGAAAAGTCAGCGCTGCCTCCATTTGTCAGCCCGCTCCGTGACATCTCATCACCACCTGAGGTGCAGCAGATACCCCTGAGGAGACGGAACCACTCTAGCTAGATCCAATTCAACATGGCCTCTGTAACTGAAATAGGGTTTCTTCTGATTTCTGAAGCCTAAAAGAATCAGATGTACAGAAGCATCGGTTTTATTTGCTGACAAGACGCATTTCCATGGGTTTTCCCCATGAGTGAGAGAATTAAACAAAACTCTGTGGGCAACTCAGACTGTCCACCCACTGCACAAATGGAGTGAGATACAAATAGCCAGCAAGTGCAGAACAAATGTTACCTCCTACTTGAGTGTGTTAAGGAAAGGTTGTTTGTCACCCATGAGCTGCAATCACAGGGGTACAAACTATCCATAGCATATCCAAGAAACATTTCACTCCATGCTAACCAAAGTCAGAGGTAAAATCAACTCAAAACAAAAATACACTGCATGTCTTTTCTTACCTTGCCACCAAAAAAAGCAATGGAAGACTAAGATTTGCTGTGACACCTAGATAGCTGCTCCCAGTTAAGAAACGCACATACATGTTAAGCTGACGCATGCAGAGCTTACTTTCCCCTGCCATCAAGACCTCTCCACCCAAAGAAAAAGGAAAGGATATTTAAATAAAGCCAAAGCAGCTTCTAAAAAGTAAGAAGCCAGATTAGGAACTATAGTTAATTGAAGGCCAACACAAAAGTAATTCCCCCGTTTCGTTTCTTTTTAAGTGTTTTTAAATGCTTTTTTTTTGGCTGACTGTATATTTGAAACCCTCTGTATTAATACGCTGATCAGTTACTGGCTCTCTATCTGCTAAACTGAGCCAACAAACTGCTCTTTTCTCTTTTGTCTCCAAGCCAAAAGAAACTTTTATGGGGAGTAAGTTCTCTCCCTCCCCCTGCACTGAGTCACAACACAATGGTGATTTGGAAACCTTCCATTTATCACCAGGAACAAAAATGCTAAGCCAGACAGCAAACAAGGGTTTGAAAAAGGGTCTCTGGAACAAAAACTCCCACTGCCACCACAGTCCACACAACTCCTGACTGAGGCACCCTGACTCCGAACACCGCTGCTGCACAGATCTGTCTTGCCATTTCAGTTCACACCGGTTTGACTGACCTTGCGTTCTCCTGCAGTTCTGTATTATTAAAGTATGGGGGGGTTCTGCTACAAAATGTAACGTAGCCTTTTGTTTCTTGATTTACTGATCTGGTTCTGCCAAACTAAAAATCCGCATTTGTGAAGTACGCATTTTCCCTGCGCTTTTAGAAGTGGAACTGTAGCCTGTTGCGGGCATCAAATCTGTTAGGTGGAGAAGTTCCACAGAGGGAATTTCTTAAGACAAGCTGAATGACAGCTGGGGAAGAAGAATCTGCTGGGATCATCTGGGATGAATTTACTGACTGCCACTGCTTCTCAAAGTAACACAGCAAGACAGTCTGGACAGTAGCTAAAGACTAAGGCTGGCTCCAGATGACCCTGGCCAAATGGTCCACTGCAGGCTTACCCTGCTAACCCTGCCTTTAGCAACTGCTCCAGCCAGCTCTCAGATAGCTCTAAGACCTTGGCCACGGAGGGCTCAGCTTCCTGTCAGCAGAGCAGCTCAATTAGTACAAAATTGTGGGCAGCCTGTCACCTTTTTATGGAGCTTTGACTAAAACCTGCAGCTGCTCCTGATTTCACTGTCCTTACCGTACAAACTAAGGGATGTAAGTGCACCCGTCCTACCCAAAGATGGTTGCTCCCTCAAGAACACAGTATCTACCCTCCACGTACCAGTAAGCATGAAACACTCTCCATGTGTAGTTTTATAGAAGGATCTTAGATCTTCTCTAAGTCAGCCTAATTCACTGTTTCAGTATCCATCGCTACCATCTTCACATGCACAAAACCACTTCATACCAAATTCTCAGATAATTATGCTACCTGAACCACAGACAAAATAATAGGTTGACTAGTTCGGTTATAAAAGCTGTATATTGGGTCCTCCCAACTGAGATAGACCATGGCCTTGGCTGAGTAGCAGTAATTATTTGAATGTTAAACTATAAAAAGCAAGACAAAGTTCACTGAAATCCTGGACCACTTTGAAGGAAGATGCACAATACAGCCAGCTTCCTTTATGACTGCCACACATCCCCAAACAAATACAATGAGTCAGATAGTAAGAAAAATCCAGCTCTCAGATTAATATTGCATATAGTCTTCCAGAAGATAGTAATAAGAAAGACACAGGCAGAATTGCAACAAATAACTATTATTTTTTTTTTAAAACCCACACAGGACAGAACGCTGCTCTTTTGGGACTGTGATTTAGTGTTGCATCAGAAGCAGAGCTTCTCGTGCATGCATGTGCACATATTGTCTGAAACAGCTGAGGATGTATACATTTCAGTTTCCCTCCCACTGGTCAGTTAACTCAATTAACAGCAATCATTAATTGCTACAGCAGGCAGAAGCAACCTGACTATAATTTACATCCTGCCAGTAAGCAATCAGCCAGATTTCCAGAGGCAAACAGCACTCGCCAGTCTTGGAACTTAATTGAAGTTTGGGTGCTTGGCATCTACTAGGTTGTATTTCAGTTTCAGACTCTGTTTTCCAGGATTTCCTGCTCCCTGCCCTCCGCCCCCAGTCTCTTACCCTGTGGGTCTGCAGCAGCTTTTTTTGCTTGAAGTTCCTCTCCCTGCCATTTTCTGCTCTTCTGCATCTACAGTCCATTTCCCCCTTCCTGCATCTACTATTGAAACCCATACAGCTTGTCTTCCAGGCAGTGTAGCTCAAGCTGTAACTAATACAGCTTGATCTTAAACGACTGATGTAGGTCTCTAGCTTGAGCTATGTTGCCTTAGCCAAACTGTCTGGACCAAAGTCAGAGGCTAAGGTGCATCTGTTAGACACCGAACACGCTACGAAGATCTAGTTATTTAGTGCTATTACTCTAACCACTTCAACTGATGAATAATATTTTACAAAGTAGCACTGACAAGAAGTAGGCCACCCTTGGAGGAGTTAGCAACTCAAGAGTATAGGTATAGTGACCTCCGCTGCAGTGAAGAGTTTGAATATTGATCTCTGTAATTAAACCCTTATTTCACACTTTATTCCAGTTCTGCAAAAATAGGATAATATGGAGATGGAAGATGATGAGGCTTATGAAGCATATGGAGGGTTTGGAAGCAAAAAGAGGCACTGAACACACGTCTCTGCTACATACTCCAACTCCCTCACTGCCCATGTGTTCAGTTCAAGCAATACTTGACATATAGTAGATGAAATATTTCTTCAACCCCAATAGTTCATGCACACTCATAAATGAAGAAGAGATGCCTTAGTAACTCCAAATCCCATAAGCAAAGAAGAACTACTACACTGTACACTGTAAATTCTATTAAAAGCAAATTGAGGATGTAAAGTCAAACCCTGGGAAATGTAGGGTTTTTTTCTCTCTACATACAATATTTGGCTGCCAAAGTAGCAAATGCACCAAGTACACCTTTTTAAAGCTTCTCTTTTTGCTGTTGTTGTTTTGTTTTCCCCAAATGTACAGTTCAGCAGAGAATGCGCCTGCTTTTCATCGTCTAGTTCCCTGTCTCAAGAGAACTCCGGAAAATTATTTTTTCCTAGGAAACACAAGTCTGTACGAATTTCCAAATAAACCATATGTAGTACAGCAACTTGCTTTTATTACAGAAGAACATACCAGCATCAATATTCCACTATAAAATACTTCATTCAGGAATTTTCAAATCTGGATGCCTGAAGTTAGGTTTCCAGAAGTTCCCAGAAGCGAACACACTCGAACAGGAGTATTTGCCTGGAAAAAGTATCCTCTGCTTTTGGAGCAGGGGAGGCAGCTGAGAGCAGCATTCTTGCCTCCCACCTTGACAAACAGCCTAGCCTCACTGCACCCATCCCAAATGAGTTGCAAAGAGGTTGTATTAGCTTCTGGATTGGTTTGTTTGGGTTTTTTTTTTACCACATCATAGATCATGTTCGCTTCTCTAAGAAGCTACTTCACGGCTCTTCATAGCCTATCTCTTCCTCCCAAATCACATTGAGACTCTCACCTCTCTGATCAGCCCATGGCAGACACTGCCCCCTCTCCACTTGTTAAACTATCAAACAAATCTCTTCAAGCTCTTTCATGTGCTCTCCTTCGTGCCTGTCAAGAGTCCCTCCATAAACTCTCATAATTCCTTAAATTCCTCCAGCGTTGGGATGGAGAACATACTGAGACCATTGATATCATGTTGTTCAATATCCCGTCACTGCCACTTTGCTTTCTGCCTGCTTTCCATCCGTTGTCTCTCTTTATACCTGGAGTACAACTGTCTTTTCTTGTACAGCACCTAACATGCGAGCTTAGCCAGAGCCCGAGGCTCTTTTGATACTCTGGCAATACAAGAAAGTTAAGAGCAGCAGTAACAGGGAAACTGCAGAAAGGTTTAATAGATTTGGCCACTTACAACACTAACCTGTAGGAGCACTTACTTGTCCCATTACCTGTGCTGGCCTTCATCAAAAAAAGTTGCACAAAAGCTTCAGAAATCATCCCTATCATCATCACCTCCTCCACCACTTGGGCAGCGGCCTTTTTACCTTTCTTGCATTATTGCTAAAAGGAATGGAAAAAAACTCTGCTGCTGGAACTTTTACCCTGGTCCCCAAGGGGTGTGTTTTCTTTTTCTTCAGCACATTTATTATTTCCTCTAGTGTGCGAGGATATTTTCAAGTAGAGAGAAAGGAAGAGCTGCTCTCCCTAGCAGATGATAATCCAAAGGCATATGGAGGACCCATCAAGCAACATGACAGCGATGGCCTGCTAAAGCCCAAGCTTTGGTATGTGCTTTTGAAGAGAACAGAAACTCTCAGACACCAAACGTCTGTCAGTCCTGGGAATGGACTATGCAGTGACTCCACCTTCACTGCAACTTTTTTACCCATGCCAGCTATACTAAAGCCAGGATAACTCGCGCTAGCCTATACCACAACTACAGCTTCTTATTAACATGTGAATAGTTTTGGCTTTCCTCTGGCTGGTCCAGGGCACATGTTGATCAGTAGGATCATGCACATGTAAAAGCACATGCTCTGATCCCCTTTGTTTTGTGGCACAGCTGCACTCAAACTGACAGCATGTCAACGTTGGCATCACTGGCAGAACAAAGGAGACAAAGGCTGACACAGGAGAGGGAGACTGTTGGGCTCCCAAGGCAGCAGTGTTAAAAAACTTTAAAAATGAAAAAAAAAAAAAAAATTAAAATCAAACTTCAGGAAAGAATGCACCCGGAGGAGGAGTAATTTTTAAAGGAAGAGGCTCTGCCCATCTGGAACCTGTGAAATTGAAGACTCACCATTCACAAAATCCAGTCTTTCCTTACAGTTTTGTGCAAGAAAGCATGGATTTGGTGAATGGAGACAAATCCAGTGGCTCATTTCTTATGCTACTACAGCCCCAGCAATGCACGTATTGCCTTATCTCTTTGTAAACAAGCTAAACCAGGCTGGGCTAAGTGCGCTGGGAAGTACACTAACCACGAGTGGATTTAAGGCTCTTGGCACTAAACGCAGTCACTTGGTTTAAGTGGCATGTGTCCTCGTATTAAGGCTCATGCTAAGCAGTTGCAAATGGATGTGGCAGACACACTACACTCAGCACAGAGTTTAATGCAGGAAATTGCGTATGCTCCAACACAGCAACATAATAAATGATCTCAGAGGCTAAAAGTGCATATTGGAGAATTAAATCTCAGATCTTCTTCCCCACCATTCCCAAATCACAAGTGCCCATATCGGCCTTTGTATAGCCTCATCTCCAAACATACCCCAATCAACAATTATTTCCAGTACTGTCTAACATGCAAGGGGCATTTCCAGGGAGACAAAAGGCTGTATCTCCATCCCAAGCAGCTCATAAACGCAGGATATGCAGAGAGGACTGATGTGCCACTTCAGTCTCCCCCTTTGCAGAGCATCAGAGCCAAAACTTACTTCTATCCGCCCAATTAAAAGTAGTACATTGCTGCATTTATTTGGGTGCTAGTACAGCAAGAGACATCATCAGTTGCACTGAAACTGTGCAAGTGACTTTTGCAAATGCCATTGTTCTTAGAAGATTTCAGTACATGAAACCTGCCCACAGAGAAATACGGGGGTGGGGGGACAGGAAGGGGAGGAAGGCTTTGAACAGAGGAGGGGACAGAAACCCTCAGAGATCCAAAATAAATGATTCTTGATTCACAGGGAGGCAGGAAACACAGCTCACACCCAAACAGAGACACTCCCCCATGGCAGACAAGCATCCTGAGGATTGTTGGCTTTGTTGTTACAACAGGAAGCCCCCCGCCCTGCTCGGCAGGGCTGGATGGAGGCAGTCACCCAGATTTTGCTTCCCTGCTCCCATCCACCCACATTTTGCTTCCCTGCTCCCCTCGCAGGAGCTTTCAGCTAGTAGTCGCTGGAAGACGCTACACAGCAGTTGAAATGAGAAACGTTTCGGAGATGCAGCATCTTTCAACTCACTCAACAAATACCTGCTTTAATTCCATGGACTTTGTGGATATTACAAAAAAATACTTCCTGTGGGTTCACCCAGCAAACAGTATAGTACCAAACTTACTATACACCACCATACAGCTTCTGTGTCTTTACTAATAACGTAAAACAACATGTACAGTTGTAACTGCAACAGCCACAACGCTAGCACAGCTTGTTTGTGCTGGGATTAACGCTGAAGTGGTTTCTTATTAATTATTTAGGTATAGCATTGCATAAAAAAGAAAAAAGAAAAAATGAGAAGGGAATAATAGTATTTTTACTTAGTTATTGTTGATGTAGAGTATGATTAAACCCTTTGAAAGCCAGGAGTCCAATTTTACAGAAAATCTGGGATGTGAAAACACTGCTTACTTTCAAAACTGAAAGCACTACATCGGCAACCTAATAAAATACCTCTTAGAAGGTATGGGTTTACAGCAAGCAATAGCTGCAGCCACTCTTCTGAGCTGAAGAGACAGAACCAGACAGATCTGTCCTGCTGCAATGAACTGCAAACTTAATCAGGATCCGTATCGGTTTGAAATATGTAATCTGTATTGTCCGTTTCCCTCCTCCTCTCTGCGTGCGCACAGATGGTCAAAATCTTACAGCTAACCCTGAGCAATGGATAATGAGGTAATAACTCTGCCCAGCCTACAGCCTCTGTGGTTACTTCCAAATTAACATCCAAACTGCATTATCAGATTCACAACACCAGAAACAAGAGTCTAGTTCACCAGCCAGACCATCTTGTTAGTCAGGAAATGGTTATAAGCAGCTACATTTCTGCACCTATTTTTGCTCTTTAAAGTTGCGTACAGCTACTGTAAACATACACATCAAACCATCTCTATGTTCCAGCTTCAAGAGAAAAAGAACAACAACAAAAAAAAACACTGAAAAAAACAAAAACAACCCCCTCCTACCCAGACTTTTCCTGAATACTAATGCTAAAACTATTACAAATGCTAATTTGGTACCAACAACCTATGATTAAAACAACAATGAAGCACCTCAAGCACATGAATTAAGGCATCATCTTAAAACAGGCTCTTTTCATCTTAAACTAGAAAAACCCTTATATATATACACCTGCGCCTTTTTTTTGCTCTCCATGATCTCAAAGCTATATTAAAGATGCAGGTCTTTATGCAAGATAATCTAATGCATCCTGGGTCTGAATGAAAGCTAAAGACACAAGGGTACTTTTGAAGACAAACACAGATAAAGCCAAAATCTCAGTTAATTTTTTTTTTTCTTGGTAAGCACATGCTGAAGGCAACCTCATGGATTACTGGGATGCCGACTGCGTTACCCAAGTACCACTACCTAACATCCAGCACTTGGTAAAGGACATCACTACTTTACATACGTTTTCTGTCCCTGAAGTACTTAAGGAGTGGGAAGCATGCACTTCCACAACACTTTGAGGCAAGGATCCCAAAGTTCCAGTAACACCAATTCATCTTCACAGTTTTTATTTCTGTTTTAAAGTATAGGAAACCCAAAGCTTGAAGGGCCGATTTCATTCTCCATGTTGCACTGCTCACCAATGGCAAAGCTTGAAACAGGAAACCTTAGTGCTCAATTCCTTTTCATGTGCTCAAACCACCAGACACTATTCCCTCAATATTCAACTTTTTTATTCTGATCTTGTATTGCGCATAATGTTTAAATCTACCTAATGTCTTCCATCAAGAGAATGAAAAAGCAGGCAACCCCCCCCAAAATTCTTGCAAACATACTGGCCATTAGAGAGAAGGAACAGAAGATTACTTGCCCAGAGGCAACTGTTGAACAGCAGGACCTCCCTTTCCCATCCCATCCTTCACTTCTGTCTAAAACTGCAACATTTAGAACAGGGGCACAGACTTAACCTTGGTCAAGTGTGTGACAAAAAAGTCTGTTACCAAAAACAGAACCTAGAAGGTCCTCTGCTCTCACACAGGCCAGAAATTGCCTTTATACAATGTGTCTTTGCCAGATCTTGTTTTTATTTTTGCTAATTCATTATAAATATTAAATAACTCCCTACATCAATAGTAACTTCGATAGATTCCTGAGTCAGTATTTGATTCCCTCCACAGGGACCTTTGGTGAAAAATAAAAGCTCCTACTACCACCAGTAGAAGCATTTGTATCACCTAAAAACCCAGAGATACATCAAACCAAAACACATCATGCTGGACTCTGGAACATGGAGAAGCCAAATACTACGTCAGAAAGCACTAAGCCAGGAAGTTAAAAAATAATTGTATTTTTTTTTTTTGAAAACCGTAGCCACATCAGATTGATCATACTTCTCAACTGATAAAACTTCTACATTGCATGGCTGCTGTTTTCCAATTCACAGTTCCATGCAACTAACAATTCCAAGCGATTCCAACCTCACTGCGGACAGCTAGGGTGTCACACTGAAAGCTGTTGTGATTATGATTCACTTTTGGTGCTTTTTTTGTTTCGGATCTTGCAAGAAGTGCCATGATTCCAAAGGTGACGACACAAAAACCCCACGATGCCTAGCCAAGCGCAGGATTAGAAGCGCTCTTTCAAATGCCTGCCTTACTTCCAACGCTAGTTTTTCTAGCGGTTTTAGTCTTCAGTACTCACAGTAACAGAGAGGTGGTGATTTTTTCCTCATAAACGTTTCCCATGCCTGCCTCTACAGTTGAAGTAGTGAGACCTGCCTCACCAAGGCAGGATGAGTAGATGAGAGCGGGGCTTGCCAGATGCTGGCTACCCCTGTGAGAAGTCGTCACTTTCCCCCTCGCTGTGTTACTGGTTGGGGACCAGCAGTGTAACAGAGCAAATGAGATGCAGGATATAAAGTTGGAAACTGAACTATTGTGTGCACACTGAAGCAACGTTGGTTTTTCTAGGTACAGTTTACCCAAAGGAGCATGGAGGATATGAATTTATGCTTCGGACAGACCACAAATGGCATATCTGAGCTAACAGAAAGTGTATTTCAAACAGTGGAAAGAGGTAGGCAAGTCTTCCACAGAAGATTTGCCTTCAAATCAGAGTAAGCTACCAAGACCAAAAGCACCCCCAAAGCCACCCAACTAAATTCCCATGGACAAACTATTGCAAGAAACAAATACTTAAGATTTGACTAGAAGAGAAGTTTAGGGGGGTGTTACCATCGTTTTCATTATTCTCTTTGCAAAGAGTTTGTCTACATTAGAGAATGAAGGTAGGTCAATAGCTAGTACGAGGCAGCGATACTTCGCAAAATTATACAGATTAACTAATTTTAGTGCCAGGAACTACTGTAAGTCTCAGCAGTTTGAAAGGTGCTGTCAGCTGGAAAGGGAAAGGGATGAGACTCAGAATCTATTTGGAACTTCATGGAATATAGACTACAAACCCATCAGAAAGGTAACTGCTCTGAAAAAGAAATTACTTTGTAGCCAGTCTAACAGATATTTCCTATAAGACATCTTGACTTTAAGATGCTATTTCACAGTGTAAGTTTTGATATCACTTTAACATCTCTACATCTGGTCAACTTTCTATTAGCAATTGCATCCCAAGATACAGCAGTGAACACATTTTCCTCAGTATTGAGGTTCTGGGGTCTGCTCCAGCTGTCAAGTAGAAGCATTTGCCTTTCTTCCCATTTCTTTTCCATTTCAGCCTAACACCATCATCACCTTGACTTTGAGAAAGCAGAAAAGACATAATAAAGATGTGTATTTGTATATATTTTCCCCTTTAAAACTGTTTTTGCTCATATGAAGGCATAAACACTCTAAAGAACCATCCCTGAGCCATCTACAGTTTTCACAAAAAGCTGCTTTTAAAGCTGCCTAGCTCTCTTCCACCTGATCCTATAAACACTGCTGGCAATTTTTCCCCCATGCCTCTAACATATTTTCACTTAGCACCAGTTTGATGTATAAGATCTGACAGCCAGGCAGTTATAGGCCACCTGCATCACTGTCGCCATGACAACAGTGAAAGACAATCCATGATCCCATGCCCTGGTCACACGTTTCAATACAGCTTATCTGTCCAAAGCCACTGAGTCTAATGGAAGAGAGTAATTACAATCTTCCACTCATTGTCAAAATTCTCACCATATAATGCTCTTCAAAATTATTTTATTCCTCTCACATGGCTGCCTTGCAAAAAAAAAAAAAACAAAAAAACAACCACAACCAAAACCAAAACCCACCCAAAAAACAAAACCACAACTGAAAACCAAAACCAAAGCAAAAAACCAACCCCAAAAGAAACCTGAAGTGGGTTTGGGAGGGAGAGAAAGAGAGAAAAGCAAGGCTGTGACTGACACAAAAGTGTAGCAGTGTGAGCAAACTGCCTCTTCGCAGTGTTAAAGGACTAATCAGAAGCAGGCAAACGTACCAACCACTAAGAGGGATAAATGAAAATTTCTCTTCTATTCGTAGAGCATCACTTAAGATCCTTTCAGCTTTGCACTGAAGGTGAAGAGAGGATATGAGCTGCCCTCTTTTCCCCTCCCCTTCCTGGAAAACTTCTTCCTATCAAAACGAACATGCACCATACTGCACCATGCGGCAGCCACAGCTTCACTGAGCAGCATAGCTCTTCAGATGATCATGTCACTATACACGGAGAGGGAACCCTGTGCCCAAGACAGCTGAGTAGCAGCTCCTCCTCTCCATTTCACCGTAACAAAGTTCCAGGCTACCCCTTTGTTTTTCATTTTTAAAGCAGAGGTGTGGGAACAGCTTCAGAATTGTACCCCTTCTCATCACCGTCCCTAAAGGATCACAATGTTCTCTTCGTTTCCGGCAGAAAATGATAAAGCGTTATTCGTTTGTCTATGGCCACAGCCATAATTAGGATGGACTGATTGAGCACTTTTCCCCTGACCTTCTGGACTGGGGCAAATTAGACTCAGTTTGCACCTGTAAAACATGGACACAACTTCCCTGCCTTATAGGGAACCGAGAGAACAGCCACACTAGAGAGCAGAATACAACAGAGACCAGTAGCACCTATCCTGAACGATGGCAAGTGTTGGACAGCAAGTGCCCTGCACCCTCATCTTGCAGTAGATATGAATACAGTACCTTCTGGCACAGAATTTAGTGCTGGAGGATCAGGTCACAGCTACGATCAATGACAGAAGGCTCGCTTTCTGCTTGCTAGCCCCTGTCCCAAGGCTTCCTCCTCCTTCGAGCACCTTAATGCAAATTGGTCAGAATGTCAAAGCTCCAATTCATTAGGCATGTAATACCTCTTGGATTAGTAAAATACGATAAATCAGAAACGGACAGACAAAAAGATGCAGTAATTTATTAGAATATTTCATCCACCCATGTCCAAACCACACTAGTAAACAAAAATGTCAGATGACTGCCCATTTTAGAGACATATTTTTAGTTGGATGCTTTAGGCCACAGTGTCAGCACCAGGAACTGAATGCTTCATTCACAGCACATTACTTGCATTTGCCATACACTGTTACCACGGATCAGCTGACGCACAGTAACTCGACTGTACGCTTGGGCCCCAGAGCCCTAACTCTCAACTCCCAAACCACAAGGTAAATAAAAAGTCAGTCTCTTTCAGTCTGTACTTACAGGAACACAAATAGGTCTGAGGACCCTCAGCCCTAGCGTAGCTCAAGCATGCATCTGAACACTCACGTCACCTCCAGCGTTCATGGCAAAATTACTTTAAAGAGAAGCGATGCTGTGATTTAACGAGTACCTTTTTAATGATTAGCCAAATCAAGTGTTATAACCAACGAAGGTAATAGTATCTGTAAGCTCCTGCAGAGCTGTGCCTCGCTCCCAAAGTGTGACACAAGCTCAGTGCCGGTGCACGTGGCGCTGCCCACCACAGAGGCACAGCCACCTCCGCCGCCGCACCAGGGCCAGCCAACGCTGCCCACCCAAGCTCCCGGATCCTTCCGGAGGGGCAGCACGCACCGCCTGGCACCGGGCTCAGCCTACGCAGCGCATCCCGTAGAGGATGAGTCTACCGATGACAAGTAGGCAAAGCTCCGCTTTCACCCGGTGTGTTTAAGACGGGACAGAATTTTCTTTTTTTTTTTTTTTTTTTTTTTTTTTTAGCTGATGTAAATGAGGCACCTCAGCAGACTGGTGAGGATATCCACCAGGCACACACCTGGCCCAGGGCTCCCATCTGCAGCCTGCCCCTACCCCTCCTTCTGGCACTGGTTCAGCACCATCTCAAAGGGAAGGGTGCCACCTACAGCACTGCGAACAACTCTTCCTCGAGCACCATGGCTTTCCTTGGACGTCTCCCAGTGAAGAATTAATCAGGGCCAGCCACCTTAAATGGAAGCTTGGCGATTCTGCCATGACAGCGCTAGACAACGTCCCCAGACTGTTTTATTTACTTCACAGGTGTGGAAGTACAGTCTCACAAACATATTCCTTGCCTTTATTTCCTTGGTGTCTTACTGTTGCCCTGTGTCTCCTCTCCTACTATATTTGCACGTCATTACTATCAAAACCACTGTGCCATCTTGAAAAACAAAACCCCAAAATAACCTTAGAGTGTCATACATGCTTTACTTCAGAACTTCTTCACAGAACATTTTGTCCCTGCCCCTCACACTTATGCCCCTAATTCCTTTTTCTCTCCCTTCCATGGGAAGGATCAATTCAATAACATGTTTTCATTCTTGCATGAGCCACATCTTTTGGAGTTCCTGTGTGTGCATCATCTGACCTCTGAAAAGGTATTAGGCTTGAGGTGCCACTTCCTGGTTTTAATCTTACTAAAGCACTACTAATTCATACAGGAGATGCATAACCAATAGGTAGAGTCTGAAAAACAATTCTCGCTCTTACAGAAGCGTACCACCTCTATCCATCAATGCTAATCTGAGATAAATATCCCTGCGCAGAATACATGACACACACATTGTCCAGAAGGAAGACAAAGAAGTTGAATTAGTCTGACAGAACCCACCTGCCACTGTTGATGAAACAGTTGGTAAATGAATACGTATCCATAGCCACTGCAAAAACTGAAAGCATAATCCAGTAAACCAGGATAACAGTTTAGCTAAATGAGGATTAGGTTCTCTTCTTTTCTTCAAGCTCTGGTTTTATTATGCAAGAATTTTCCTAATTATTACAAATCTGCAATGAAAAGCAAGCTCTGCTCAGTGTTGACTCTATGAAGTCAGAAAAACAGGAAAAATCAGAATTAATAACTATTTAATAGCTCTAAAGGACAGACAGTTTCATTCATAACTGCCCGAGCGTTCTCCCTGCTTGGGGTGACTTCAGTAACGACCCCAGCGAGCCAAGGGCCACAGCAGCATGCTGTGGAAGCTCAGTGTGGTCAGAAAGGATCTTGCCTAGCAAATTCTGGATACCGCAAGGTAAAACCCACTGCTGGTGCACCAGGCACTGTATCTCCACTTCTAGAGACCAGTGCTTGGGACAGGCTAGAAAGCAGCCACCGATGGATAGCCACAGACCACCCCCACCACATAGGATCTTTGCCAGCACTGTGTACAACTAGCGTGTGCGTGTGCGCGTGTGCGTGTGTGTCTCTGTCTGTCTGTCATTTACAAAAGTCACACTGGAAACCCGCCAGTGAAAGGCCACAAGTCTACCTCTGCGCTAATAAAGCCATTTCGGTGCTCTGTGTGCCTGGTGCAGTTCAGCTACCGGGGGGGAACAGCAGCTGGGAAGCTCCTTCACCAGCTTCCCTGTCTTCCACACACTCACTGTCCAAACACTGGGCTTCTACACGGGGGTGTGCCTTTTGTCCCCAAGCCTTGCTCACCTCCGCAGCTGCTGCAAGGATCCAATTCCTTACCAAGTGTGGCACGGGGCGGGGGGAGCGGAACAGCAGGACACATGGCTTTTGCTGCGATCTGGTGCATGCACAGGATCACTGAAGGCTTTACACTGCAGCCTGCTGGCAACAAGCCAGCTGGAAAGGACCAGATGGAGAAGCAAGGCTGGTGGCCTGACAGCAGAAACCCAGTGCAGAAACATGAAGGCAGAAAAACAAATGCCCAATATCTCACACTGTTTGGAGGCATTCGGTCTCTTAATGCTCTGAAGTCTTCAATGGCTCTTTGCCACAGGAGTAAACCTATACGGAAATTACTGTGACCCAATGAGTATTCAGCCTTCAGAAAATGAAAATCCTACCAGTGAAAGCGACATGGGTCGGAAAAATCTTACAATAAGGTTTCACCTATCTGGATTTACAAATATTTAGATATAATATTTATATTTATAGCTAAAGAAAGACTACTGGAAGCCAAAATGTGATGAGCTCAGCGGGCAGGAGAAGAAAAAAACCCCACAGAAATATGAATCACACTCAAAAGTGAGAGGAAGCATCAGAGAAACACTAAAAGCAGCAGCCAGAGATACCTGTGCACCTATGCATCATGTTTGCCTGCATCTATCATGAGTCTCCTCTGTAAGTACAGGTGTACAAGCTGCAAGCCAGCACGGTAGCTGGCAGCGTGCTGAAGAGAAGAGGTATAATACTTGATACTTGCTTTGCCAAATGAGATGTTTCCAGACAGGCATACCAGATACGAATGTATCTGCACATTTAGTACTTGCATACAGAGTGCTTCTATACTAATGAGCCACCATGTTCACAAGCAGCAAGTCATATGTTGTTCAACTGGACACTCATGTTCAACTGGACAAGTCAGGCATCTCCAGCTTCACTGTCACTGCACGTGTTAATAAGTATCTGACTGCATTTTTTTCTGGTCTATCTATCCTCTCAGGCTTAATTTATTCAGATTTATTTTCATACAGATGCAGGATCCTGCATTCATAACACTTATCTGCTAGGCTTTACATCAACTGAAAGACAGGCCCAACTTGTGCTGTCTAAGAGCTATTGTTTAAAAAAGAAAAAAGAAAGATCCTAACTAAGTTTAAACCCTTATCCTACAGGCTCCTGCGTGCTTCAAAAATCTCACCTGAAATCCGAGGGTGGTGTGGGCTTTCTACATACACGGATGCAGTATGTAGAAGGGAAGCTTTACAGCAGCTGGGACTAATCCCACCAATACTTGCCTAGTTTATTTCACAACAAGCATGTGCTTTTCACAGTGTTGACCTCCTGCTCAAAGCAAGGAACTTAGCTACTTCAATGAGAACTGTTGGAATACAGCTTCATTTGTAGTTGGCTACTAGATATGGACTTACAGGAGTGGAATCCCCTTTCACTGCTTCTTTCTCAAATGTGTAAGAAGGATGGTTTTGCTAATAGTAAGATTTTTAAAAAATTTTCATCAAACTACTGTTTTGTAGAACTAGTACTTGCACACAGTCTGGTGAGCATCTAACCTACGTAACTCTGAATCAGTGTTCAGCCTTTCCTCAGGAATAAACACAAGAAATCCCCTAACAGATCTTCACCTTTGTGAAAGGCAAGCCACAGCATTCCTTCCCTATCTCCCTACAGCAGACCTCATACTAATCCTAAAGAATATATGCTGCAGAGAAGGATTATTAAAAACATTTCCTTTTCCAAGACACAACCATTAACAGATTTGCCAGGTGAAAACAGAAACTGTGTCATGATCAAAAGTTCTCAGTAGTGACCATTCCTGTATGTCAACAAGTAAACTAATAGTAGTTGTAAAGCAAGCCACAAATCACAATCAACCGCATCTTCTAAAGTGAAGCCTGACTAAAGGGAAACACCTACAATGTGAACCTGGATGCCTTTGCTAATGAGTAATGAGAGGTATTAAATTACAGGCTGCCACAGACACCTCCCCTGAGAAAGCCCAGCTTTTAGGGAAGGTGAAGACTTACACAACAAGCTACTAACTATGGAGAAACCAACAGAACACTCTGTATCACTCAGTAATACTCCAAACTCATGTAGAAAAGATGCAAGCCACAATTTGTAAAGTTATGACTATCAGTTTTCATAAATAAATCTGTTTGATTTCTCTTTCCACCCTGGCTTAATGAACGGTTAGACACTATTGACAGCAGAGCCATTGCCACTTTCTTCTCCTTCCCTTCTCATAATAGATTGCCATCTTAGCGAGTTTTCATGTTTCTCATTAACATTTATTATACTAAACCCTAAATCCGCCTACAGGTGTGACAGTACTGAACCTAATCTCTGTCTGGAATGCATTGTAGCTATCCGTACAGCCTGCTCCAGGCCCTGCTGGATCAGGTCCTCAGACCAGATTACCTGGGAGTTACTGTGCCTACCAGTACCCAGAGAAAATGTTATGTTTAAATGAAGTTTCAAACTGCAGAAAAGGTGTTTTCTAGCAAATATTGCAAGATAACCAAGAGGCTGGGGGGCAATGGGGGACTTTCTCCAGTACTCAGTTACAGTGATTAAGGAAAAACAACTAAGGTTATAGTACAGATTATTTACACCAGCAAAACTGAGGGGCAATGGTTAAAATCTGGTCTGAATTTCATAGAAAAGTAAAACCTTTGAACCAATTGTGAACATCAGGTGGATCTGGGCGAAGCATTCCAGGTATCATTAAATACAGAAATAAACTCTACAGGTATGTTCTTATTAATAACTGTAACGCATGGCAGACCGTTCCTACTGTTGTGCTACTCCATTAGGTATCCATTTTTATTCCTGCAAAACAGCTGATGATGACTCATTTCTTGAGAGTTCATTATATACAGAAGTTTTGCGCCACGTGAGTCTGCAAAGAAATGGCCTAGATGTATCTGTCTACATTCTAACACAACGTAACCGGGAAAAGGAGATCAACCCACATAAATGCTTCTACATTAATCTGTTGCATGTCATCGTTTTCCCATTTTTCCCACAGTCCAATTTTAGAAATTCTATTTTTAGTCTATCAGAATTTAATCTTTTTCCATGGTCAGAAAGGAAAGGTTGGTCATAGCTGAGATTTGCTAATGTTTTCCTAATCACAGCATCTGAGGGGAAAAAAATGCATGCAAATACATTTTATTACTTTGCACTGAATATCCAACTCCAGAGAGCAAAAGAGAAAGAGTTCTCTCTTATGTATCTACAAATTAAAAATGATTGCGGTATTCGAGCAACCTCCAGCTACGCACTCTCCAATGTGGTCCAGCAGGTTACAGTTAGCAAACTACACAAATTATTCCCATGATACAAAGGTTGTCTTTTTCTAGAGAAAGCAGTATTTACTGCATTTGCTAGAAGATCGCTATGGATGCTGAAGTGGCAACAGCATCAATTACATTTTTGTTAGGTAAAGATAAGACATATTAGCATTTTTGGCAAAACTGCATGTCATAATAGATACTATGTAATCTTTAAACTAACCGTTCTTTTCAGTCACTTCTAATAAACACAACCTCAGAATTTGTTTCTTGTCTTTGTCGCCGTGCATCTCCACACACCGCAATGAAGCAAACTTATTAATCAAAACCACAGTGAACCATGCTGCTTATTATTTACTCTGATCGATGTGGCATCATCTCAGGTGTGCCAGGTACTTCCCTAACAGCCACAGGCTCCTTGTCCCAAGAAGCACTGGGAAAGGTTAAAACCTTGTAACTTCCACTTTCCACTGCAGCAAGATCTGTACAATCAGAAAAGCAAAACATCTGCCAAACAATTTATTTCTTTTGATCCCCACATATATCCATTTCCTCAAGGAAATTTATTATCAAGCACCCTCATATTTCCCACACGTGTCCTTCTAAGGACAGAGAGCTATGAGAATCAGGTCTCCAGCAAATCTAACATTGGTGATGGAAACATGCCTCAGTCTGTGCTGATTTTATTGTAATCTATACAGCTAAATAATGATGAGAGGGAGACTAGATAAAAAGATGCATTCTGACAAGACAGGCTAACAGATACTGAACAGCAGCTGAATAATATAGCTCGGGAACTTGAACTCACCTCTACTAGTACTTCACAATTTCTTGACTACATTTGATTTCCCCCCCCTTCAAGACCATGAAAACTAGCCATTTAACTAAGACTCTGGAGATGGTATCAGCATTTCACAACCCTCAAGCCCATCTGCTAATTAACTTTAAACTAAATATTGAGGAATGAAATCTAGGGCATTATTCTTGAATTTAAACACAAATATTTATTTTGTCACTATGTCTACACCCTAGTTATTTAAGGGGGGGGGGGAAGTGCTGTTCAGACTCCTCCGCCAAAGCAATTCTGCATTTCTAACACCCACTAAAACAAAGACCACTAGTTTACAACTCAATTTCTACAAAAACAACTTCTGTGTTTTACTTAAACATTTTGTCTTTCTTGATTGTTTTTGACACTTAGTGTGACAAATTATTCTGAAATTGCAGTTGGCAAGTAAGAAAACTTCCCATAATGATATCTCATAAAACACAGTTAAATTAGGTAAATAAAAGTAATGAATTTACCCTCGTTAGCTGAACAGTGCATTCGTTAGGTCTGTCTGCTCTGAAGACCACAACGCACACCTTCACCACCTGGCAGATGGACAAAGCCCAGCTCATTTAGAGGCTGGAGTGGAAAAAGCACCATTTTCTCCTACAATTTCAAGCTAAAGGAAAAGGGACAGGGAGGGCCAGAGCTTGATGCCCGTAGTTAAAGGAAAAAACCAAAAACCTCATCAAGGTCTCACTGAATTTAGCCCAGTAAAACCAAAAAGAACATAACGGAAAATGGTATAAAGAAATTAACTGTATATAACCAAGTTTCACTATGATACAAAATATTTACTGGTCATGAACATCTGTTGAAATTACACACTTGTGCTGCATTATCATCTAAATTATACTGTTAAGCTATGCAATCCCTTCCTTATTCTGATACACGAGATTCATGTTAAAAAACACCACAAAGGAAGATGTTTGAACCGATCAGCACAGCAAAGCAAGTGCAGATAGGTATCAGACAAACTGTGTAAATGACTTAAAATACGAGGATGGAATAAGTGTGGTGCTAAATGGTAGAGGGTCTAAAGCTCCAACTTAGTTTGAAGGCAGAGTGGCTGGTATAAATCAGAGTGGTTTAAATAAATTGCTGATTTTAATCAAGATTTAAGTTATCAGGCAGGAAACCCTGATCTGAATAAATCTGTTTGGGAACATTTTTGGTTTTGTAATTGTCTGTCTAGGGAAGGGTCAATTCTTACTGGTAGGTAGCTATTAAAACACATTACTTGGCAACTCCGTATGTCCTTTGCATTAACACATAAAAGACTGCATTAGCAGAGCAAGACACTTTTTAAAATTAATTTTTAAAAATACCTTTGGTGTACCTGTTATGTAAGAATAAAAGTTTATCAAACTGGGTTTTCTCTGTATTTAAAAAGATTTTAAAATTAGTAGATACCTTGTCTTCTGCCCTATGGGAAGCAGAAGTCTCTTCCTGCTCTCTCCGCAATCAGCTTTCAGCCTTAAATGAACTAATTGAACTGAGTAAACCCATGAAGACACCATGTCAGTATCGGCACAGAAGGCTCCTGTTGCCTTGGTTAGGATTTTAGGACCCCCTTGTTTCAGATTATTTCCTAAGTGTCAACTTTTGCTGGTTCAATTTCCTTTAAAACTTCAGCATAAATATAGTGCTTGGATAATTTTTTGTGGCTGGATTATTTTAACAGGTGACAGTAAGTTTAAGCATAAGCTATCCTATTGTCACATCTGAATTATGTTTTAAAAAATAATTTTAAGTTTACTAATTGAGCTCTCAAACCTGAACTATTAAGAAATGGGTAACAACAAGCGTTTCGGGTTTGTGATTTTTATCCACGCTTGGGGTGGGGGGTGGTGTTAAAAAAAGATTTAAACGAACAAGCCAAAAAAAAAATCACACCCCAAACAAGGGCCTGAGCAGAGAAACAGAAATGAACCCCTATGACCAACAATTCATGAAAGAATAACTGCAGCTGACACGTGAAATAAAATCCCCTCCTCCATCAGTTTATTCCAGGCAGTTTGGAATTATCTTTTTGGAACGTAGACTGCAAGTAAGCAGAGGGACACCGTAACATCAAAAATCAGGGGAGGAAGAATGCTTTATGAACCTGTGGAAAAAGAGCATTAGGGTAAGATATTCTAATGCTTAAGATCTTGTTTCAAGTTTTCTTGTCTTACTATTCTAATACCTTCTAAGTAGGTGGGTTACATGAAAATCCAGACAGAAAGTACGTATGAGGGGTAGCGATGCTGTTATTAGTGCTCTAATATAGTGTTCTTCACTATGACAGGGACTACGCTACTGCAAGTGTGAAAGAAACCCTTCAGACAACCCTGCAGTGATCAACAGATACGGCTTTATTTTAGTCTCCCTGTATCCCTCTCTAGCTTGCAAGGAGCATGATCACTCATGCCTGCAGGGAAAAAAAAAGAAAAAAGAAAAAAAAAAAAGGCAGCAGATTTTTCCTTTATCTAGTCTAATCTATTTTGCTAAGTATGGTAGCAGTTCTTCAGAAAAAGACACAGAGTAATTGCTACTATTACCAGTGTAAGCCACCTTGTGTTTCTCTCTTCTGTCTTAGGGAATTCTTCACTCGCTGCCTCTGTCCATCTGCTTTCTGAGGCAGAAGCCGAGCGAACAGGGCATCGTACAGAGAGGTCAGTAACAGATGCTTATAAAGGCTAAAGTATACAGTGAACATGCAAGCCTCTCTCACGTATCAGTCTGTGCCAAAATAGGAAAACCAAATGCAGAAATACTATATTATGTTTGTTTTAAAGCTGTTGTCAAATCTTTCTCCCACTGCACAAAGTAAGCAGGAGACACTGTGTGAGGTGTATTGAAAAAAATCCACTACAGAAAATTATAACGTGAAAAAATAAAATAAAGTCAGAATATGCCAGGTGGAATATGAAAGGGACACACGCTTCATCGAGTATTTTTTTTAAAGCATTTGCTCCCCTACCACAAAACAGTTCACTAAACATTTGAATTTTAGCCCCAGAAGGGAATACTAGTACTTTGGCCATTAGTTTGATTTAATAAATTACATTTTAACACCTGGAGCAGATCTCAGTCAGATGGTCACCAACAGCATGTATTATTTTACAAAATAATATTTTTTTTTAAAAAAGGAGACATCTCAAACATTAACCTCCAGTTAAGAGTTACGCATTACCAACCCTCTTAGAAAGGCTCTGTAGAAACACACAAAAGCAAGGCAGTTAGAATTAAAATCATTGCGCTCTCAGCGGGATGCATCGGGAGCACCACTCTGGCATGTGGGGCAGAGCCACAGCTCCCCACGCACCACGACTGGACTCTCCTCACAGCGCTGCATCAGCAAGGGAAGGGAAGAAAGTCCAGGCTCAAGCCAAATGCACCTAGCCAGTGGCCATCGGAACGGATGCTTACATGACTTGGCACACTCCAGCAGCTTCATGGGACTGCTGGCCAGAATGACCTCTCAGCTAGTCTTCTCTTTCAGCTTCCAGAGAAGTTTGGACTTTCTCTTGTCCGACTCAGTTTCCAGCAGCAGGTAAAGATTAAATAAACATCCAAGCCAAAGACCAAAAAGAGGTAAAATAAAACCTTCCTTTGAATTAAAATGACTTCTTTTTACGTAAAGCTCATCTCTTCCTTGTGGGGATGCTGACCCGCACATCAAGCAACAACTCACAAAGGAAGAGAGCGCACACCTCTCCTCCCGCCTCCTAAGCCTCCTCGCAGGCCTGGAGTTCACCAGGAATTCAGGTAAATGGGTATCAAGAAGACAGACCCAGATTATTCACAGCAGCGTGTGGCAGGAGAGCAAGAGAAGAAAGGCATGAACTGAAACAGCCTGGACAGCTGGCTATTTTTATGTCCAGGATGGCAGGTGAGCTCGGGGCTTATTCCCAAGGTTCCCCCCTGCACACAGGAGTAATCCCGAGGGTTCTTTTTATTTTTTAATTGTGGGAATGGGCTCCAGATATTATACAACTACAACATCTTACACTTTGTGAGAGACCTCAGTAACTTCCCCTAACTTGTATTTTAAGAACAGACTTTATTTCAGCATTCACAATTGCTTTCATTAATTCTTGCTCACATGACTGTATTGAGCCAGTAAGTGCTCTTAATATTAAATATGGGAAAAAACAGCTTTTTGATGCTCTTATTTGTCATCCAGAAAAACGCAGACTCCTGAAATCACGCAAGTGAGGGGATCAGCCCAGAGCGGAGCACACGCTCATCAGGCAGCAGTGGGATTCTGCCTCTCCACGTTATCCCCTCCAGCTCAAGCAGCAACGGGTTGCTGGGGTGGCTCTGAGAGGACAACAGGGAACAACGAGCCAACAGTCCAGCCTTCTCATTCCTTTTTAACTCATGCTGCTGGTGGCATGAGGGGGCAGATTAATGCCCTTTTCCCAGTGCTTCCTCATTTGCCAGACTAATGCAGACAGGTGTTACTGCTTAAAAGAATACAGAGCTGGCATCACCTTGACAGGAGGCAGTCAAACAAAAAAGCCGGCTATTTTTGCCCATCAGGGTCTCCACACCATGACAAGCGGCACGTAATTAGCCTTTCCAAGTCAATAGCTATTATTTACTACAAAAATTCAAGACATGTATTTCTTCAGTTGTCCTGAAGAAAACCTGCAGCCTTCATTACTGTATGGGTCAGAATATATTTCTCCTAACATCACACCAAATGGAAATAGCTTCACATACCACTGCTGGTAAAGATATTGCCACCTCTCCACTCCTACGCATTCCGCTCGATGGGATGACTAGATTGCAATCCAGCTTTCACAAAACCAACAGTCTACCTCACAGAAGCTTCGGCCAGAAAGAATAAAGCCAACACTAAACAAATTGTTAAACATAGCCTAGTTCTGAAACTTTGTCACCTATATGCGACTGAGCCATTATGGAGATAAATCCATATGCCAGTAATAGGGATACTGAATTAAGCAGCCAGTAAAAACCCTGTTGCAGAAAGGGAGAGTTGTATTGTGGGTGTCCCCCCCGCTCCACCACACACACCTTCCTTTGGAGGAACTAAACTAACTTAGCAGTGCCAGGATGAAAAGCTTTTGCAGAAAAATGATTTTGGAGGAAATGAAGACTTTTTCCAATCACATAATTTTCTGCAAGTGTCAGAGCCTTCCAATTCTTCAAACTTCCACCTTACAAACGGAAATTAAAAGTATGGTCCCAGTTGTCAAAACACACATTTACCATAAATAAATCCATTAGTCACTGCAAGGTTCTCTCTGTATGAATTATACTGTCTTATGAGCAATTTCGGCGTGAGGTTAGTGAACTGTAAAGACTAGCCATACATCTCTTCCCTGATACTTAAAAAACTAATGCAACAACCTCTGCTTCACAGAATGATAGCCTTAGAGCAACATGACACATTTATTATTATAAAGCACTTGTGAAAGTATGTTTTCCTAATAAAAACTGAACCATCAGCGGACATCATCTATGCTCAATGAAACCAATCACGCAGTGACCGCACATAAACACACACAGATATACAACATGTATGTACAGGTTTACTGTGAGGAATTAGAAATACAAGTACTTATGTGCTTTTACATCAGTTATACCACCCAGACAAATAACGTTTACACGCAAACACTGAGATTTTGGAAGATTCGGGTCTCTTCCCCTTGAAGGACAGACACAGGTCCCTGCCACTGGATGTAAAAGAAGTGGTCTGGTTCGCACTCATAAATCCTTTATCCTCTTCCAGTCAGAGCCCAGCCCACACACCTCAGCAATAATTTGAATCTAATCTCTCCTAAACTTGCAATAATATCTTGCATTTGACACGTGGCTTCTAATGTCTTAGTTTTTAATGGCTTACAATTTGTGGAATCTTTGCTTTCAGGGAGGGAGCAGGGGTTTCCCAGCAGAGATGTGGGTAACTTTCAGAAATTTCATAAACACAAATTTCTTTTCTTGACTGTCATTCACAGAGTACTGCACAATCCTACAAGTGTGCAGACTACATGTGAGAAATGACAGCTCTGGATTTCTAAATTCTAGAGTTTAGAAATAAAAACTACGCATAGGGAGTACTGGAAAACAGAGCCAGGAAGCCCTGACACCTGACAGACAAAATTTATTAATAAAATCATTATAAATGGCTCAAATAAAAGCAATTAATCTGGTTTGTTTGGGGCTTTTTTTTTTTTTTTGGCAGTTTGCCAAAACTCAGTTTATTACAAGACTTAGCATAGCTCTTTATGCAAGTATTGCATTTTGCCTGTCAGTAGTACCCTTCCAACATCTCCCCCCAAATTTGTTTAAATATTATCACTAAGCTCCCATTTCTGTCTCCACAGATATCTTTTACTTTGTTTCTTTTTTGTATTGCAAACATGAACTAAATGAAGTTAAATGACCCCTTTAATACCTCATTATACAAACAATCTCTTCACAACATAACGAAGAATAAGAGATTGACTTATATTGATATTTACGGAACAACAAAAGGAACCGAAGCAATACCAAAAACCACAGCTGTCAATAACGACAGAGGAAGATAAGCACGCTATTACTTGGTATTACCAAAACACACCAGACCTACAGTTCTACAGTCCTAGGAGAAAGAAAAGGTTGTCTTTCACGGTCTGGTGCATCCTACATCCTAGGTGCGGAACTCGATGGATTTTTCCCGTGCTCTTGCAACACCAAGTGCCCACATCTGTCCTTGTCTTTACCTCAAGGTCAAACTCGAACTTCTTGTGATGAAGGCAAGTCAGATTATCAAAACTGAGTACAGATACTTCTTGGACAGGTGAAATATTGTGCTGAAAATACATAACCAGGTCCATCTGTTCTGCCACCTCCCTCAGATGAAGGAGGGCAACTCTGTGAGGTAAGGTCCCTTACTGAAATGTCGGTATTGTGCGTGTTTACTAATTGAAGAGTGCTGCTATCTCAGCATTATGACTGAAACATTAAAAACTGCAGACAGAACTAAGTTTTGCCAACTACCCAAACAACCTAAATCTGCAATAGGCATGCTTTCGGATCATACAAATCCTACCACAGAAGCACTCTGAACATTAAGACATTTTAACAGAAAAACTCGGTTCTCTCGCCTGAGATAGTAACGGCCTAAGTTGTGCAGGTGCAAGTAGGTCTGATGAAACGTGACATTAATTTTCAAGCTTACCTGTTAAACAACAAGCAACTCCATTAACCCCCACGACGATGTGAAGTGCTAACCACCTGCTTCACACACTAGGGCACAGCCAGGACTGCTCAGCCAAGAGGACATGATTATAACTATGGCTTACTGCATTATCGAGTCTGTACATCTTCTGAAAACCCTGGCTGGCTGGTAGCGTAGTTGGACCTCCAGGACAGAAGCTTGTTCCCTCCCTTCCAAAAATATGAGACTCCCACCCAAGGGAAACCAAATCTCTCAGAGCTGTTCAGTAACACAAGGCCTGCGGTGGCTCGGCAGCATTTCTCTCTGTACCCACCAGGAAACAGGAATGCAGCCAGCCACTAAACCACCGTACCTAAAATACCTCCCACTTGTTCCACTGGTTTGAGAAATACACATTACCTTCTACCTGCCACAGTAATCAAGTTTGCAAACTGGTTTATATTAGCACTGAATGTACACACTTTGGGGGTGGGGGTGGGGGTGTAAGTCTGGAAACATAGCTTGTTGTAGCAAAACAAAGCTAACCCATTAGCAGAAAAAGCTACGCCACTTACTTAACCAACTTCAGAAACATGTAAACAGGATTTGGACATAAAGGACTTTAAATACACACATACGGCCGTTACTAATGCGCGAGAGGTCACTTGGGCAATGGTTTTCATGTGAACTGCTGCAGTCTGTTGGTGACTTCCAAGGAACATGCAACAGGTAACCAGGAAAAGCAAGCCTGCTGTCTGCAGGCTTACATTTGCTGAACAACTGTCATATAAGTTCGTTATCCATGCCACTGCAAAGTGTTGAGGATTCCCCAAAATGTGAACAAAACCAAAAAAAAAAAAAAGTCACCTAACAACAGTGCAGAAAATCAGATAGCATAACATACTGTAATGCTTTGGTGGATGCAAGATCTGGAAAAGCGAGAAACCCCAGCTCCTAACCAACTGATTTGCCTGACATCTGCAGCCAGCCATGAGATGGCCCTGTTAAAAGCCCCACCATCGAGCTCTGGCTACTCCAGCCAGCAAAAGCCAAGCTCATTACAAGCACCTGTGCTCTCACTGAGTAGCCATGGCCAGCATTTGGTGAAGCCTGAGCACATGGGCAGAAGCAAAGTTCTACCCATCGCCTGACCCACACTTTCTTCCTGTCCTCCCTTTCACTTCCCCAGGTCTTGGCATTTCTGATGCAGCACCTTCTTCTTTCTCCTTCCAAACTGGAAGGAGCTGACAGCACACAGAAGGCAAACTTTCTTATCTACCACTCCCAGGATGAGTGGGATAGCAGTCCTTGAAAGCTGAGAGGAGACGCTGGGGGAAAGACCTACCAAGTTCCCACTAGCATCGGTAGGAACATGCTCCGGGCCCACGTGGGCACCTTCCAGTCAGTCTGTCAGGGTTACAGGGGGCCAGACTAAATCTTCAGCACATGTTTGCAAGCAAATACTAAGCACATCAGAAGTATTTTTTTTTCCACACAGGTAAGTGCTGATCTCCCTCTCCTCTCTAGTTCCACTCCTGCTAGAGGGACCACAAACGGCAGCCCACAACATGGAATTCATGCGTACTACAGTTTCTCATTGTAATGGTTTCAAGAACTTCCTAAAAAAGCAGGGAAAACAGTAGGTTCACCCCCCACCGCACCCCCAATCTAATTCTCAGACTAAATAAGGACACCACTTTAGGCAAATTTCTCCCCAGGTTTCCAACTAAGAAAAAACAGCTTTGAAAATACAAGCGACCGAAAACAGGACCCTTATTTTCAAGACAACCCCACTCCCTGGCCTTAGGAAGGCAGCCGTATCATGATCTACACCTGAGCACAACTGCTGCAACACACAACCTCCAAGGGCAGTATCCAGATAGCTACAAAACTGTGATAACCGCAACAAGAAGTACATTTGACTCTCCTCTCCACTCGGGCTAATAATCCTTCTCCACTAGGAGAACTATACTTGGCATTCTACCTTTTAAAGCAGAAACAGGCATAACCAACCAAAAAAAACCCCAACAAGAACAGAAAAAAAAAGCCAAAAAAAACCCCTCCACAACCCCTCCAACCAATTAAACCGAGAGCAAAAGAAAAAGATCCTACCCAAAGTGAATTCTTGCAAAAACTCTGTCAATGTGCATCATAAAATTAATAGTATATGGAACTTGTCTAGTAAAAAACCCGTTTATATTTGATATCACACTAATAGAAGTTTTATACAGCTGTAGGCATTTGGTTTCCCTCTTTCACAACAGGAAGGATTCAATTCCCAGTTTAAATGTTGAATCTTAAAGCATGTAAAAATTGTATATTTGTAAAAAAAGTGCATCTCTGAATACTATGAAATATTTTATATAAATTTGTTTATGCTATGTTCCTCTGCAGAGCCCCGTGTATGTGTATATTATTTAGTCATTGTTTTTCACTTACTGGCCTCAGTTATTTTCCTACATTTACAAAAAACTAAGTTTGCAAATTAAGAGCTCAGAAAAAAGCTTTTCTTACTTTTATATATTAAAAAAAGCACATTCTAGAAACAAGGAAAAAGATGAGGTGAAGTACTTTGGAGTAAAGTATTTCTTTACTATGTATTATGTATAAATACTCTAAAGTATTTATTTACTATCAAGTAAAATTTGTACATATTCTACTGCTATTTGAGGTGACCAGCACAATTCGCTCCTGCTGTCACATTTACGGGCACACTGGCCAGTCCAAATCTGTTCTGATAAACTATCTCTTTATGTGACTTTGCAACATATGTTCACCAGGTGTTCATTATCCACAACAGGTAAGTCACAGATTTGGGAAGTAAATAATTTTGAAACCAGAAACAATACCTTCTCAAGCAACCACTACAGAAACTTGACATATGGAACATGCTGTGTTAGAAATACCAATATTGCTAATAGAGTTGTTACCTGTTGTGCTAACAGGTTGGATTGTAACAAGCGAGCTAATTCTGAAATAAAACATCTGAGAAAGGAGGGAAAAACAAACAAACAAAAAATCCCAAACAAACAAAACAACCCCCACTGAACCTCCCATCACTAACTTACTTAAAAAATCAGCTAAATCACCTAACTAATAAGCATTCAAAGTACAACTTCAGGAAAAATCCATTCAGAGAATTACAGTTTACATCATCTTAATTAATTCTCCTATTACAAAGCAAAGTTGGCAGAAGTTGCTCCATCTGTGATATTTTTCCTGGACTACTTGAATAAAAAGTTATCATCATACTGCCTGGAGTCGGATTCAGATAGAAGGAAAGTAAAACTACGTGCAAGTGCCTTTATCTTGGACACAGCAGCTCACCTATTACCTCAAGTCCTCTACGTAAGTCAAGGTATCACATTCCATGAATGGCAATACCTGTTACATGGGCCTCTCATAATAATTTTTCCCAGTTTATTATTCTACATGGAATTAAAATAAGCATAAACACCTGACTAGTCTGAAAAAAATACAATTACCATGCTGTAAAGATCAAGCAAAAGAGCATGTTTTTCCTAGTTTTACCAAGAAGACATAAACAAAGCTTAGCAATTTTCAGAAGGAAATTAGGAAACAAAAGAAATACGAACACAGGCATTTATTCTCCGCCCCCCCCCCACACACACACCCCCAGCCCCCGAAGGACAGTGGTCACCTACCTGAAACAAGTCCACACTGTGGCCAACACGATGTCTTCTTTAGACTAGATTGGGGTGCAAAGATATTCCTCTCAGCCTCCTTGGATCATCACCTCATCCTTACGAGTAACCACATCAGCATTCCCAAAGACACTTCTAACACCGCTCTGCCTGGTGTTCCATAAACTGCTTCAGTATTTCAGTCCCCAGTTAAGGCCAGCAATGTCCCACAGCTACCAGGCTCTCAGCTGGGAGCTGCGCCTAGGACAAGGCCACAGTCACAGGCAGAGCTTATTTCGCAGCTTTGCTGACGTGGTACCTTCTGCCTTCTCTTTCCTCTATTCCCTCTTCCCTGGCACCACCGTGTAACTTCACCTTCTGCCAAAAAATCAACCCTGTTTTTCTCCCAGGCAGGTGATTTTCCCGCTAGCCAAGTGCCACAGATGGGCTCACCAGAGCAGCACCAGCAGAAGTACAGGACTGCAGCACAGAGGGGAAAGAAGAAGGAGGAGGAGACCACCCCATTTAATAGCAGCAAATTGTTAACTTGCTTTAGCTGCCTCATCTAACTAACCCTAAGGCAGTAACACATGAAGAGACCATAAAAGAGGTTAACCAGCTAGGTTTTCCAGAGACTATAATAGTTTTCAGTACCTACATAATAAAGTTCCTGTATTGTATGCAGTGTGCTATGAGAATGCAGGTGTTTCATTTGGATAAACTACTTAAAAGACAGGTAAACATCATGTGTTCTTACCACCGGCTCAAAGCGGTGTGAAATTTCACAGTAAAAAGAGAGTAAGAGACGAGTTTGCTGTTCCTGAGGAATCACTTTTCCAAGATACTTTGTATTTTGACACAAAATGAAACCCACAAAATACCGTATCTATACGGTATAGATATATAGATATATCTATCAAGTATCTGTAGCAGCTGTAAAGAAAGATGGTCTATGCAAACTTCCCAGAACCCCTCTCTGGCTGTAACTAGACTGCTATAACCTTTATCACAGTAATAGGTGAGGGAGAGGTGAAGCTTTTAACTCCACTAGTCAAAATCAATTTTGGTTTTGCTATTCTACATTCACAAATCTCCATTATCCCTACCCACCGCTGGCATTTCCCACAACAAAAACGTCAGTAAGAAGGGCAGTAAACCCTAGTGTGAACACAGTTTTTTGGTTTGCTTTGTTGTAATTGAAATGGAGGAAAGAAAATAAAGAGCTATTTTTGGTTTGTTTTGCATGACGTGCACTATGGATTAAAATGGGTTAGAAAAAATAAGCCCCAGTCAACTCCTTTGGGGTGAAAAAAATGGAAAGCCAAATTCTCTCAGGTGAATTTTCAAAACTGCAGCAATCCAGCCCTTCAGTAACCTTGCAGTCTACAAATTAGAAAAAAAGACAGTACTACAACCTCAGCATGGTATCCCCACTTTTACTGGAATGCAAACACTGCAAGCTCAGCCCAGGAACGTGCTGTAATAGAAGGACCTACAGATCATTTTGAACCATCACTTCATACCCAGCCACGGATTACAGGCCAGAACGCTTCAGCCAATTTGGAGCTCAAACAATGTGGCCACCGCTCAGTTACAGAGGTCTACAGTCTTCTGTAGGAGTCCACTAAAGCCTTCAAAGCTGCATGACCTGCTGCAGTGACAACTAAAAATAATGTGTAATGAATAGAGAGATACTGCTTGCCAAAAAAATCATTAAAAATCAGTTATTTAATGTCAGTAGTAGTTTTCCCTATGCTGCCTGTTATGCACTGGAATGCAATCCAGAGAAGTCAGAGCAACAGCCACCAGCTTTGGAGACAAAAACAAACAGCAGCAAAAATCACAGCTGAAATCTAACAATCTTTTTAACAGCCTAAAGACAACTACTTCCAGCTAAGGCAGCTGTATTTTAAAATAATTTCCTCAAATACTAGACAGTCTGTAACCAAAATATACTAGACTTTGCAAAAATGCATAAACAGAAGTGGTAGGAAATGCTACAATTTCTCCTCTGGCAAAATGCTGGTCTATCCTCCTTAATGCAAGGAAATATCTTAAACAATTAAAAAATTCCAATACTTTCCAGAACTCTACCAGCATCTCATCTGCCATAACTACCTCCCTTCCTCCTTTAGACCAAATACAATGAAGACGTGCCAAAACATCACTGTGGGTTAGATACAAGCTAAAGGAAAGAGGCTGAAAGTACAGAAAATGGGTGCGTATCAGTAGTTCTTAAACTTACCGGACGAGTACATCCCCTTTTGCCATCAAAAACCGATCGCCAATCATGAATTCTTTCACTTTGCCTTGCAGTGCAGTTTGAAAACCATTGTATATGTATGGGTACTGGTTTATATAAACACACATACATAGGCGTATTGGCTTCTTGTTGTGATAACGCCTGGGGTCAGAGCAAGGGTAAGGATAAGGTTAAGGACCAACTCTCTGCTCTTTACCTAGGTACATAATATCCAAGGACTTTCTGAACTGAGATTTTCACAAGCAGCAGAAAGACAGGGCAGAAAAGCCACACCTTCACTGCAGTGCCTAACAGCCGTTCCTCTAAATCTAAAGACCAGAGAAAAATGAAGCTGAATGGTTTTATTAAACCCCAAACGCTCCTGTATGGCACATAGCTAAAGCAATGTAGGGAGGAGACTGAAGTATGAAGAAGGGAGGAGGGGAAGAGGCACAGCCCAGCAGCCCCACCTTCAATCAGCTAAAATGCAACTCCACCGGGCTTCTGTTGCTGAAAGCCGAGAACCTCACAGAATGCTACAGAGCCCTGTATGAAGACCTTACAGAACACTATAGAGCCCTATATGAAGACCTTACAGAAAGTGGCCTTGATAAAAAACAAATATGTGAAAGAAAATCCTTGAGCTGTCGGTCTTTCTGTTTATTAGCTTAGTTATTCTGAAAGTCATAAATTCAAACCTCTTTCCTACTCCATGTATGCTGTGGCTGTGCAGAACTGACAGCAGGCAAACATCAATAGATCATCTATGCTACCAACAGCACTGCAGCATTAGCCTGAGCAGTTACACAAACATATGGAAAATTCAGAGTTCCGATGGGCGGACACACTTCTCTCAGGTCTAGCTAAAGATTAAAGTATTCTTATCTCCTTGCCAATTTTAACGGTATGTGGTGGCAAACAAAATAAATACAAAAGAGGGAAGTCTCGAAAGAAGGCAGCTCAGCCCCTTCCTGTAAGCACAAAATTTCAGCAGCTGCTATCTTATTAACTGCTGCAAGTTTAAAAAGACATTTTCTCTTAACCCCTATGAAACTGGGTTTCAAGTACTCAAAAAGCAAACAAGGGCAGTCTATGATGACTTTTGAGCTACAAACATTGTGAAAGTGAAGTGTGTGAGGGGGAAGCAAAAGCGTAATCAAAGTTACATGATTTTGTGACTCACCGACAAACTAGGAAAATAAATACTTCAAGTTGCTAAGACTCCCAAATTCCCACTGAATGTACAAGTACGTTGCTTAATTGAACAGCCCGTGAGATCCCAGCTAGAAAACTGATTACAGGTTCGTAACTTCAGTCAGAGATGGTACCTCACATTTCAACTCACAAAACAACACACTCCAAGGATTCCAGTCAGCAGTTCCTGGCTGTCAGACCCGTTCTTAAACCCCTGCTAATCCAAAGCACCTTTCCCCCACGAATTATAAATATGAGAGTAACATGCAAACAAATATCGTATATATGCAAGTGTTTAAGTAAAAATTAACTCTGACTCCTTTGCTACTTACAGCCTTCCCTGTTTCAGCATCTGTATTCAGGAATGGAACCATGTGCACTGACACCAGGTGTTACTTAGCTCAGGTAAAATGTACGCTACCAGGCCAGCATGTTTTAACTAATAGGTCCTAGATGTTTATCCTGGGATAAGGGTGAAGTTTCACAAGAGGATTAAGGTGTTGTAAGACCGTGCTGCCTATGGGAGGGACAGTCAAACAAATGGTGGATGCAATCCAGCTGAAAACTAACCAAGAAGAAAGAAACGGGCCTGTCCTCCCTACCTGCACGGTGAACCAGCTGGCCACGGAGGTACACGAGGCAAGGGCTAGCATTAGCAAAGGGAGGCAGCAAGAAAATATGGCCACTGACAAGGGCATGAAAGATGAGGCTTCCTCAGTGGCGGCAGCTCAGGTTTGCACCAGCCCAAGCCACTTGTGAAGCCTTAAGCTTTAGGCCAAGTTACGGGAAGTTTAGGTTAACCTAAATGCAACCGATTGTCCTAACACAACCACATGGTAATATTTTTGGCTCTGCATGAGCAGAAGGAGTTTTGGACATGTTCCAGCCAAAGTTGTTCTTCCTGGACTTGACGGGGCCTAGGACTTCACTGCAGGATTTTCAGCACATGCTATATAGTCAATCTGAAGCTTATATTTCACGATGACTGGCTAACCTATGCCAAAATACAACTTGCCCTGCTCCAGCTATGGTTCATAATAACCCAACCCACGATCTTCTAAAGAGACACAATTTCTATCAGAGCATACAACGGTCATTAGAGGCTAGTAGTGCTTGAAGAGTCTCCATTCTTCTCAGTTTGCTAAACTGAAACCTATTGTGCTGACTAGCTGCAAAAGGAGGTCAACACAAAACCTCCTTGTTCTAAAGGACAGTAATCACACCGGAGCATCAAGCGTGAGTTGGTATGAAAAGGAGAAGAAAAATGGGAGAGGGTGTGGAATAAGAAAAGACACAGAGATCCACCCTTATAGGAAGAGCTAAATAACAAGGGTTACACGATGACTCCTTCTATGATGCGTATGAAAAAGAAGGAGCATTGCTGGCCTGGGATTTAATTCTAGTATCATCCCAGTTTTGCATTTACTACTGACTTTACCCCAGTGTGAGCAAGATCAGGCATAGCTTATTAACTGAAGAGAGGCTTAATCCTACTTAGTCATCAGGCATGACTAAGGACTACAGTATTTGACCTCTTGTGGAAAATAAAAAGAAGCAGCTGAAAAATCATCTTTCGTCTTTGCTGTGCTAGAGAAACAGACATTTCCTATAGCGTAACTGATGAACTCAGAACCTGCAAAGTAAGTTGAATGGCAATATTACACAAGAAAGAATGCAAGAAATGTGCATGTTTATACACACAGGTACACATTAAATAAAGCAGGTGTAAGCTTTAAAAAACTACTCATAAGACTGACAGCATTCTTCAGCACTCAGTTTCATTAACAACATTATCCATGAATCACTAAGACAAATTAAGAAGTTACACTTTTCACTCCGGATATCTTTTTCAACAGAAAAGGAGAGACTGTGGGAGAGGAGGGAACTACTTCTCTGTGGTGGAATATCAGCTAACAAGGAAGAGAGATAACCAGATTTCTGTAATTCTGAACATGTCATTCTGTCCCTACACCAAGCAAGCTGAAGGGGCTGGCCTGCCCATCTCCCTTCCCTCAAGTAGAAGGGCAATGTGATCATTAACTTCCATGAGGCACTGCATGAGCCCAGGATGGGTAAAAAGTGGTATTGGAAAATACTGTGTTTGCCAGCCGCGTTTTCTCTAACTTTAAACTAATTCTGAATTGGCATAGTATGCTTTGGCAGGGGAACAGAAGAGATGATCTAATAGGTCATTTGACTTCCGTCACTAATTTCAGTGATCTAAATAACAATTTAGGTTTATGGTGTGTAAAACTCCAATTTCTTGAGGCTTGTTTTAGGGTTAGAAATGTCAGTATGACAGTAGCTATCAAACCCATAATGATGCAAACAAGAAAAGTCTCTTAAAGTTTTAAAATAGGAAAAAGTAGCTCCAGCCCCTTTATACTTCACAGTAGAGCTCAGATGTAAATGAACATGATTAGAAGGTCGATATGGTAACTACAGACATGGTGTTTCATTGAACAAAAAAATGACAAAAAATGCACAGTAAGAACAGCAGTGACAGGGATAAGAAACAGCTGATATAACTTGCAGTATTTATTATATATTTGGCTATATATTATATACTTGGCTATTTATTATATGCTAAATATACATTATTTATTATTTATTTTATGTATGTGTGTATACACACACAATCTCTCTGAACCACACACGGTAACATGGATGCAGAGCCAGAAGACTCTTGCACTGCAAGGAGGAAACAAGAAGGCAGATTAGCTCACAAAGAACCAAAGAACTGAAATAATGTGTTGATATTTCCTGGAACCAGTCCGAAGATGAGCAGCAAAGTTTTGGATGGACTGCAAATTTTCCCAACACTTCCTTTGAAAACCAAGCTGGTACAGCATTCTAATAATCCAACTCAAAGGCATGGAAAACAACTTTGGCTTTTGCCAGGTTGCACTGGGGCGGGGGGTGGGCGGAGGGGAACTCCTCCCAGACATTTATAAACACTTCTGATTTTTATGCATGTCCCAATCAATGCCTGTATGGCAGCAAACTAGTTCTGAAGCCCACTGTTCTTCTCAAGTAGAAGAGGTTGAAATAGTTGTAAATCCAGATATTTCAAAATTCAGCAAGTGAAAACTTGGTCTATAACAAGACGCAAATTCAGAGTAGATCAGCAATTCATGAAATACAGCCAAGCCTATGCTCCTACATCCCTTTTTGAAAAAAGGCTCCCATTGATAACTGCTTGTCAGTTGACAGAGCCCTAAACAGTGGAAACTGCATAATCCCTTTAATGAACTCAGGGAGTGAGGGTGTAAACTGTGGGGGTGGCGACAAGGAGCATTGTACAGACTGGATAGTTTGTACTCCGTCAAATGAAGAAAATCAGAGCGCATGTCTTTAAATAACCATCTTCTAAGGACATTTTTACCCAGCTTGCTGAAGGGCACCTCAGCACGTGTCCCAGCACCAGCCTCTGAGAGGGTTTTTTTGGGTGACCGGCTGCCTCGACCCAGCAGACATGTCCTTTCCTTCTCAGCATCTCTCAGTTTGGAAAGGGACACACACACACACACACACACACAGATACTGCTTTCCTTTGATTTGGCCTGATAAAAAAAGAATTAGAAGCAGTATTTCTTCCTAGCCTCATTGTATTTGTTGTCATGTAATCCTGACTACTTCATTTCCAAATTGTGTTGTTTAATAATCTGAGGGAAGAATTTAATAATGCTTTTGTATGAAGAGTGAAGCAGTAGCAGATCCACTGTTCCACTGTAAACCACTCAGCTGGAGTTTAATAATAAATTATTATTTTACAGAGAATAAATATAGGGAGAAAACCCCAAGATGTAGTTTACTGTTTTCTCACGCCAAACTAAAATGTTATATAAAGTTGAACTGTTTTGGTAAAAGACGCAGATAAACAGTGAAACTTACCAAACTGTTATGATTGCTAGAAATGAAGAAGTTTTGAGTGTTTGGGGTTTTTTTGTACTATAAAAAGCATAAATGTCTCAAATAAAGTACTTTTCAATTGCTTTAAAAGGAGCAATTTCTCAGGTCTTAAGTATTACTTTCATGTACCCATGGATGTTCCTTACTGTTCTTAGACATTAGATAAAAATCATAATCACTACTCTACAAGTGAAACAAAGCAGATGATGTTTCTAAATTTTTCGGCAACCTTTGTGTACCCTTTCTTAAAAAAAAAAAAAAAGTTGATGGAAACGGGTCTTTCTTTATAAAGTATTATAATTTGCCTTTTTAAGATGAAAAGCATAGCGCACATCAAGTACATGCTAAGAGCACGAACACTAGCACAAAAATTCAGTTAAGATTAATTACATGGCAAACTACCCTTTTTAATTGGGCTACTCTTAACTCTTCAAGTGTCCCAAGCTGCAACGAATTAATAATAGCGGAGACCTAACTGCATTTCCTTCTTTTGTTACTTTGTTTCCACAACTTTCACATTATAGCATGGCTTTGTGTATCTGCCCTGGATCTTCAAGGGATAGGCCAACAAATGAGCCAGTTAACCAGTAAATCCCGGCTTTTAGCGCCTGGGTTTGAGAAGGGAAAGGCTGGCCCACCACCAGCAAGGGCTGGAAGCACGCCGGCTGCTCCGGAGCTGGACGGGCACACAGCACACCGCGATGCCGCCCTTGGAGCCAAGCAATCTCGGGGTCTCCTCAGCCTCCAGCCCATTTCCCGGCTCTTGTGGAAACAGCACGGGATGTGAAAAGGGATTTGAGGCCGGTTTGGCTGGCAAAGGGCAGTCCCCGCCGATGGAGCCTGATGCCGGGCGCAGCTGTGAGGAAGGCAAGGCACGGCGGCGCGGGCAGCCGGTGTGAGGGCCGCGGCCCTGCGGAAAGGCGCGATGAGGGGCAGAAACGTGGTTGTGCCTCGCTGGTAACGCCAGGAAAGCGACAAGATGTCAGTGAGGTTCTTCTGCTTCCTGTTTGCCAAGCAACACACACACACACACACAGAGACACCCCGCCGCTTTGTGTGGCTCTGCTCCTCTCTCCTCTCCGCCCCGCTCTTCTCCGTCCGCTCCCCGCCGCCGGCCGGCGTGCCCGGGGGTTCCGCCGTGCTGCCGGGGCGGCCTCCGGCGGGGGGGCGGCGGCAGCCGGGCCCCGCTCCCGAGCGGCGAGGCGGGAGGCGGGGGCTGCGCTCGGCTTTTGTTTGCTGCTGGCGAAGCGATCGCCGCCTCCTCGCCCCCCTACCCCCCCCACCCCCCCCCACCCCCCCAAGGGAGGCAGCGGGGCTGTGGGGCGGACAAAGCGCCCGGTAGGACAGCGAGGGGTGGCGGGGAAGGGTGCTGCCCGCGGGGCTGCGCGCAGGGAACAGCCGCCGCCGGGACGGCCGCCTCCCCGCCGCTTTGTCACCGAGACCCCCCCCACGCGGGGGCCGGCGGCAGCTGCCGCCCTGCGGGACCCTTCCGCACCGCCCCGCGCAGCAGGGGAGGGCGAGAGGGAGGGACGTGCGAGGCTTGTAAACCACATGCTGCCATCGCACCTCCCCTCCCTCCCTCCCTCCCTCCCTCCCTCCCCGCCGCTCTCCACCGCCCATTGTGCGCACGGCAGACGGCGAAGACCCAGCTGCCCCGTGCCCGCCCCCGAGCGCCGGGCACCCCAGGCACGGCACGGCACGGCACGGCACGGCCGGGGGGGCGCCTCAGGACACACACGCGTCGCCCCCGCGGCAGAGCCGCCCGCTTGCCCCCGACGGCCGCGGCGAGCGGCACCCACGGGAGCGGTAGCCGGCCGCGACCTGCTTTAAATAAGGCTCAGACGGAGCGCGGGGCCCGGCTCCCCCCGCACCTCCTTTTATTATTTATCATCGGTGCAACCTGGGAGTGGGAAACTCCGCTTCCTACTTGCCGCTACGCTCCGACCGGCTCAGCCCCCGCCCCCTTCCCCCCCACCCCCCCGTCGCTACGCTCCTTAAAACCCAAGCAAACTTTAGGAAGCGGTTCAGCAAGAGCCGCTGCTCGGGTGGGGAGCCGGGCTCCTGCACGTCGGGGCCGCCCAGGCGAGAAACCTGCCCAACTTTTTCCTGCAGCCGCCCTGCGCAGCCAGCCTGCACCTTCCTCCCCGGCGGGACCCGCAGCGGGTGTGGGGCCGCGGGGCCCGCACGCCCCCCGCGCGAAAAGTCGTCGCGAAACACGCACACGCACACAAAACCCTCCTGCGGCTTTCGGCAGCCCACGGCGCACGCCCGGCGCCGCTCCTGCCCTCTCCCCCGGGGCAGCTCTTCCCTTCTGAAAGAGGCTGGGTGCGGGGAAAGTTTGTCGGCTTCCCCCCGCCCGTGAGAAGTTGCGAAGCCGCCCGGCAGCCCCCCGCCCCGCTCGCCCTGCCTGCCCGCGGCCCTGCCGCCGCCAAAGTTGAGCCGAGCGCCGGCCCCCTCCGGCAAACAAACGGGGGCGACCTCCAGCTCATCCCCGCGAGCGACCCGGAGCGGACAGCGACCCCCCCGGCCCGCATCCCCTTACCATGATCAGAGTGTGGTTCCTCTGCTCCGCCGCGGCAGGCTCGGCATCTTGCTGCTGTTTGCTCTGATGCTGCTGCTTGCTGCCGCCGCCGCCGGTGCCCGTTTTCTTGGCCCTCTGCTCCAGGGTCCGCTGGTAGAGGCTCACCGTGTCCCTGCGCTCCAGCTCCAGCTGCTCCGCCTGGGCTTGCTGGTACCTGCTCTCGCAGTTGACATGGTGCCGCCGGCAGCCCTCGATGCGCTGCCTCAGCCGCTCCACCACCGTGCTGTGCTTGGGAATGCCGCCGCTATTAGCGTTATTGTTACCGGGAGCGGCGGCAGGAGGACCGTGGGGAGTGCTGTTAACCCCGATACCGGCACCGCCAGCCCCGCCGAGGCTGCTGTTCAGGTTATTGTTGATGCAGATACTGCTGCCATTCGCGGCGGCAGCGGGGGCTGCAAAATCCCCCATCCTCTTCCCCGTGCACACTATTTTGGAAGAACTTTTTATCCTACCCTTCACACACACACAGTCTTCTCCGGGGTCCTGATGGGATACTTTTTAGAGAACCGGAGGGGGGGGGGGGGAGGGGGCACCACCATGTATCAGGGAAACAGCGATCCCAAGCAAATGTTTCTCTTTCCCCCCAGCCAATCCCTCTCGAGAAGCTCCAAAACATTAAAAAAAAAAAAAAAAAAAAAAAGGGGGGGGGGAGGAGGGAAATAAAGAGAGAAGGTGCTAAAAGGTTATCACCGGCAACACAACCAACAAACACACACACAAAAAAAAAAAAGGGGGGGGGGGGAAAGCAGCACAACAAACTAAACAGCAGCAATTCGGGTAGCAAACTCCAGGAAATATCAGACCAGTTCCTTTCCTCCTTTTTCTTTTTTATAATCCATTATTTCAAAATAGATTCCATGAGATTTCCGGCGATTTTGCCAAAAGCCTTCTCTCCCCATGTATAAAGAGAAACACACGCGCCCCGGCACATGCACACACATACACACACACCCCCGTTCACACGCACGTTCGCGCACACACATCCAAGCACAGGCACACGCCGGGCACACACGGCACACTCACTCGCACTCCCCGGCATCAAGAGACAGGCAAAGCCGCTTGCTTATTGTATTTTCCTTCTAGAAAAAAGTTTGGGTGTTTATGCCGCACCGTGTTCGCAAAGTACTTTGGCTGCTCAGTTGCATTTCAACAGGAACCTAAATAGCAAATCCTCGGGCTGGGGGAAGTAAACACATGAACAATCCGGGCCGAGCTGGAAAAAAAAGTAGAGCTCTGAAGTCTTTGCAAAACGCCGAGCTGAGACAGCCTAACGCTTTGCTCTGCTTTGCTTGCTGCTGCTCCTCCTGCCACCATCACAATGATCAAATGCTCTCCTCCTCCACCTCCTCCTCCTCCATGCCAGCGGAGTGATATCAGGACAGGAGCGCTCAGTAAACACCGCAGCAGCAGCGGCGGCGGCGGCGGCAGCGGCGGCAGCTCCTCCAGGCCGTGAGGCAGGCCCGGGGACAAGGTGCAAAACCCGGCACGGACGTCGCCCAGCAGGAGCGGACATGGCGCTCCCCCCCCGCCGCTGCGCTCCCGCCCGGCGCGGGGGGTGCCCGCAGGCGCGGGGCGGCGGCGCGGCGGGGAGCGGCGCGGGGCTCCGTCACCTGCCGCCCCCGGGGCACCCCCTCGCCGCCCGCCGGGGCTCCCCGCGCCGCCCCACTGCGCGCCGGGGCAGGCGGGGCGAGGGCCGGCGAGACGGGGCGGTCGCGGCGCCGGGCCCGGCGGCTGGGCTGCGCGGCGGGCCGGAGCTCGGCGGGGCGGCGGCGGGGGGCAGCGGCGCCCGAGAGCCCCCTCCCCGGTCGCCGGGGGTGGCGCTGGGGCCGGCGGCTGCGGGGGGCGGGGGGGGCGGGCGGGAGGCAGCGCCCGAGGGGCCGGCGGCGGCGGGAGGCTGCAGCCGCGGCGGGGCGGCGTGTGCCGTGTTTCCCTTCTGTGTCAACTGTTGCATAATGAATGCAAACAGAGCGCGGAGCCCTGTGCCTCCCAGACACGGGGCTGAACTTTCTATTTTAAACAACAGAAGAAACACGACACGTTGGGCAGGAACATTTTTCCAAGCGAGCGGTGGCTGCCTCCTTATAGAGCGCGGGTGATTAATGGATCAAGAATAACATCCCGGGAACCTAGTTTTAAACCGTTTGGCAGACAAAGCTATTGCACGCACGGGTTTAATTGATCGCCGTTTCCTAACTAGCGCTATCAGAGAGGCACTCCCGATTCTTTTTTTTTTCTTTTTTTTTTTTTTTTTTAAATACACCTATATAAACCAGAATTATCTCCCAGAGACACCCTTGTTCTCTACCATGCGGCTGGAAATAAAGAAAATTGGGAACTCATACATTAGTCATGAGATCTGATTTAAACCATCTTCATTTCTGCCACTGCAGATTAGCATAGGATACTATTTCTAAGCGGCTCACACTGGTAAAGAGCTGTCTTTGTCTTCTTTTAAGTGCTCAGCAATATCACATTTGCTTTTAATTTCATCCCTATTGCAACAATTCCTGACTATGTCGAGACGGAAAATAACAGTGGACAAATAAAATTTGCAATTCGTTACCTTCCCTGCTTCGGGACCAACGGGCACGTCTCCCCCCTTAAAACTTTTCTTTAGTATCGGTTTGAGAACCGAAGCGAAGCGACTTGAGCAGTTCTTGGTGGCCACCGATCACCACTGTATCACCAACCAACCAAGGGAAAAGTATGGCCCTGGGCAGAGCAGCCCGAGAGCGAGGGGGAACCCCAGATCCTGCCTCCGTTACAAAGGCGGGTATGTGGATGGGGGGCGGGGGGCCGGGCTGCCAGGCCCCCCTCAGGAACTACTGCTCACCCCCCACTCTGCAAGCCAACGGTGTCATTTGGTTGGAAGGGAATATAGGGAATATGTATGAAAAGATGGAATGTAAGAAGTAAAGGGGGGGGGGGGGGAAGGAGACGTGGGCTTTCTTGTTTGAGGGGGTTTTGTTTTGTTTGTTGGGGTTTTGTTTAATTGATAGTTTTTAACGGAGAGGGCCAGCGTCAGCAGGCCGGCGCGGCCGGCAGCGTGGCACGGGCATTTAACTGGGGAGAAGCGGGTTTTGGCTTCCTGCGCAGCGCCCCCTGCAGGCCGCCGGCAGCGCCACTGGGAGCCCCCGGCCGCGGGCGGGCACGCGCGTTCTTCCGCCCGGGGGGGGCCGAGTGGGAAACCGGGGCCGGGGGGGGTGACAGACTGCTTTTTGGTGCCTTTTGCTGAAGCTGTCTTATTTTCTGATGACTAGGATAAACACCGTTTTTCAGCCTATAAGGAGTTGCACAAACGTACCTTTAACTTTCAGCAGATCACTTCGGCAGCAAACGGCTTTTTTTTAAAAAAAAAAGTGCGTGCTGGATTGTTATAGAATTAAATTCCAGCCTATTAAAAAGGGAGGAATTTTTCCTCTCTCAGCTACATATCTTGGTTCTGCCAGGCTGCACAGCCCAATGGTAGTGATTTCACGAAAAGTTTTATAGTAACCAGTGCTTAGTGTTGGAAGTTTTGCAAACAGATCCATCATCGGGTTTGTGGAAAAAACATCTGAAACCCTTCTAAAAACAGTTGATTCTGTTCAAAAGATAATTTTTAACCGGCTGAGGTTAAAACAAAGCTCAGCAAATATGTATCTGTCTGTTTCCTCACTCATTTTAACAGCCACAGTGGTGATACTTGCATGACTTTATAGTACAGCCTTCTGTAAGATAAAGCACTATCCCCTCTACCTAAAACAATCCAGAGAATCGGCATTTCATAAAAAATGTCAGTCGTTCTATGTTATTTTACAGCTGTCATCCAGCACCTAAGAACTAACTACAAAATTTCTTCCAACAAGAGAGCTGTCTTTTCAAGCCAAGTATTGAATGGCAATTGTAAAATAGCATAATAGAGATAAGATTTCACAGTTCATTTTTGCGTCACTTCTCTTGCAAGGATACTTACACAATCACCAGCTTCTGAAAAACTAAGGCCAAAATGAGCTATTTAGGGAACTATTTAAATTCCATTTTTGTGAAGGACAACACTTCTGCTAAGCCACTGAGTCTGAATAAATAAAAATGGGGAAAAACCCTCAGATTATAGCCTGGGCAATGCAAGAAATAGAGATCTCAGTGTTGTTCCACTGCTGATTATTATCATTAAAACAGATGTTCTTCACAGCCTTGACCAAACAACTCTGTTCTGTGATCAGACACAAGCACAGACTCACTCGTGACAGATGCATGCGCTTACATTTAGGACCACGGACTTACGCACACTCATCTCTTGCATATTTTACTTTGCATGCACAAATGTGTGTATTTGCTCTATACCTTTTTTTTTTCCCCCTGCACATCAGCTTTAGAAAACTATCTTCACATATGAAATTTCAAAAGAATCAAATCTATCAGAATTCTAAGTGATGTAAGATGAACTTGCTGATGCCAGCGGTTGAACACTAATGCCTACCGGTATCAGCTGACAGGACACTAATTACTAGTTACAAGAGATGATTGCTTGGTAAAGGATCTATTCAGTGAGTTATGGTTTTGAAAAATTATAAAGTACAGGCCTGATCTGTGAAAAGATACGCAGTATGAAAATACAGCATACGTTCTCAAGATGATTATCATGACAGAGATCTGTCTAATTAGGAAGAATCTATTTTAATGCTAAGATATGAAAGAGCCCAGCTGGGAGAGGAATTTAGAGGAAGACACAGAAACATGACTGTTAAGCTGACAGCAAGTGCAGCCTAAGCATGTTCCAATGACAGCTTCTAAAAAAAAAATTCATCTCAGCATTTAATCAATAGTGGTTTCAGAACAAGTACAGCCTCACAGATAATCTAGCTAGTCATATTAGTGGGAGGAGCTCCATAAATAATATAGAAAACACGCCTTTGCAGAGCAACTTACTGAAACCGCTTCCCTTTTGTCAGCTGAGCTGGGGGTTATCCAGTAGATGGGTGACATTAAAAATATCACTATAAGGATAAATATGAATCCTCCTCTATTAGAAACTACACTTCAGTTCCTGACGCTGCCAGTCCTTGCGGCAGCAAGTTTCAAACCATCTTGGGCAGCAGATTAACCTTTAGAGTGGCTGCCTGGGTAGAAACCTTTCTGAAGCTCCTACTATAATTAAATGGTTTATGTCTAAATCGATGGATGACATGGTGACACAGGCATCTGCTGAAAGGCGAACCTAGAGTCAACCACGCAGCGTGCCCACTGAATATAACTTTGAAAACCAGCTAAAAGATTCTTTTTGGGTCTGCAAGAGGCAGTTCGCTTAGACAGTGAAAAGGGTTTCGGAAGATTTCTGCTGAAGGCTCTCTTGGATACAGTGCTACCTAAGCGAGCACATCAGGTGTACTTCAATTATTACCACAAGCTATTTAAGTGCGTGTTGCCTAATATGTCCGTAGTCAAAAAAGAATAGTAATGGCATTTGGGGAGTAGTTAAAGGACAGCCATATAGTTGAGGGTTGACTGAAAACAAGAAAACCCACAACCTCCATGAATGTATCTGTGAAACCCAACTACAGCATGGCAAAAATTCTCATGACAGCTGGGGTGGCCAGGAGCTACAGCTGACAGAACATCCAGAGCTGTAGGAATTGTTCAAGGGATGAACCGAGTCTGCAGCAAAAGAGGTTTCTCTAAATAGTTAAGGAAAAAGTCATCAAGGCTGCAGAGGAACAGAAGAATGAAACAATAAAGGGAGAAAGGGGAAGCAACAAAGAAAATCAAAAAGCAAGTTACAGTTGCAAGTCAGAGCTTTAAGGCACTGCAGGAAGTCATCACTAGGTGGACATACAAACAAAACCAGAACACCCTCAAACCTACGCTTTCCAGCCTATATATTTCAAATTGTAGAACACAGGGAATCCAAGTCAGAATTTTTACAAAATCCTCCCTGTTGTGAACAACGGTGAAAGCTCCAATTCGGCAAGGTACTACAGCAGGACACGCACGTGGATTGACATACACGCATACCTATGTACTCTGCTGAAATCAGGGCTGGAAAAATATGGGGAAGGAATGCAACATGTGTACTTGTTTTCTCCTATTCTGATTACAGATAGGTCACAAAAAGAACATTAAAAAAAAAATGAATGCCACAAATTGGCATTGTTACCCACACACTCTCCTGTCAGATTAATGTTACTGAAATACATCCTAGTTTAGGAAGCAGAATTCAGATAATTAATCCCAATATACCACAGTACGTCTTTCTGTTATTTTGAAAATCTGGTTCTGGAGCTAACAGCTGCAGGATATATCCACGGAGAGAGCTAGCAGAGAGCTTGAAGAGGGGAGAGGGAAATCATTGCTCGGGCACAGGCCCCATCTAAGCCTTTGATCTGTCACACTGATCTCAAGAGAATAACTGGGTTGTAATGGAGGAGGCAGGGGAGTGGAGGGAAGGACACTAGGAAAAATCCCAGAGAGATGCTTCTGGAGGTTCCCTGTGGCTTACACTAGAAATATACATGAAGGAACTTAAATTTCTTTACCCGTTCTTATACTGCGCAGCCCACTGCTTCTCAGTAAAGACCACCCCTTTTCCATTTAGCTTGAATTAACAGGGCAACAAACAAAATAAAGTTCCTCATCAATAAAATCAAATGCAAACTTTGGTGATGAGGAAGCAACTGGGGGGATTTTTTTTCTTTTTTTCTCTCTGAGGCAACTGCTGTTTAGATGTCAGCCACTTGTAAGAATTTCAGAGTGAACATGATCACTTTGAATTTCCTGAGCTGGAAGAAAGACTGAACCTATTGAAAACTATCGTTCATCCTCCTTCATATCGGAGACTGATGATTCTTCTGCAATCCCTGGCATAAGCAATTAATTTTAATATTCAAACAAGAATGTTTTTATAAGTTCATAAATTACAGGGAGAAAGAATTACAGGGTCATCTTCCACAGTGGTAATTTTTGTAAGTTATGTGTAAGTTCAGTCTTCAAGGTAGAGAATACGGTATTTTCCTCCCCATGCCAATGTGCTGACTGACAGACACCACCACCGTTTCATTGGAACTGCTGTAGTTCCTAGTCTACAAATACACGTTATATGACATAGATTTACAAACCTGCATTAAAAGTACATCACTGAGGTTGTAGTCTGGCAGTCAATGAGTTTAAAACTACCAAAATCAAAGCGCTTATGCAATCTTTATTTGGCTTCCTTGCGCAATCAACGGTATGGTGAATTCTTCAAATACACCCTTACACACTATTTTTCCACAGGATGTTTCCTTCAGTCTGTACACAGAACTGTCAGTGCTCACCAGCGAGCAGCTATTTAATAATTTTTTTCCTTTTTGTTCCACATATCAACTCATGCCAATTTACTAATTCAAACCCTGTTCACAGACATTGGCTTCCTCAGAAAAGCCACCGCTACTGCTCCTGAGTGTTTCACACATAGCAATAAACTGATTTTCACAATCCATTGCAAGTGAGAGGACAGTGCTCTTACGTTAGAGACTGGAAACTGAAACAAGGAAATTAAGTTTAAAAAGTTTTGCTAAAACACCTTATTTGAGCTGATTTGTTAAAAAGACTTAAAGTAGACTGTGTTTTGTAAGAGCAGCCCACATCAACTTCAGTTGAATCTGTAGGTGGTTAGTGTTTCTGCTAGGCAGAACCCCCTTCTCAAGGCAGAAAACAAGGAATGCAATTAGTGATCATCTGCAGGAAGCAGAGTTTATGTGAACTGAGCAGCATCACTTAAGACAGCTCAAACATTTCATCTCAAACACACAGAGTTCAGTAAATTACGGGCAAACCCAGAAATTAGACCTTATAGGAAAGAAAGAAACTATCACATACTGGTTTTCAGTAATATTTTAAAAGAAATCTGTTGTCCCACTTTTTCTGTAGACACACCTTTCAAATAGCCTTTGCCGAAGCAAAGTCAAAACATGCTGGGTTTAGAAAGTACAGCTCAGGGAAAGATTACCTGAAGCCAGAAAACGCTAAAGAGGTAAGACATTAAATAACATGAAAATGCCTAATGGATCCCTGTTCATGCTCGGTCATATTAACCACAATACAAACCCCAGTAACTACTAGCTTCATTAAAAAACCAAGCCTGCGCTCAGACTATTTCCAGAGTCACTAAAGTTACTAGACAACATTCATCAGAAGTCTAGGACGCCTCCCATCTTAGCTCAGGCTTGCAGTTAACTAATGGTTTACAGCAAACAACAGCTGATTAGATTCCAGCTAGGCAGGAAAAAAAATCCTTCTCATAGTATGAATAGTGAGACTTTAAATAGATTCCGTACGAAGGCTGTTGAGTCTCCATTGTTGAAAGCTTTAGGAACAGGTTAAGCAAATTTGTCAGTAAGGACACAAATATAATTGATTTTGCCATGGAACAAGGTGATGGATTAGATGACTTCTCAAGGTTCCTTCTGGTCCTAACTTTTCATAACATTACAATTACTTAGGGAGCTTGAAAGTTATAAATATATTTAAGCTGTTAATAACTTTGTGTATTTAATTCTGACATTGGTGTACAATGAGGTTACATATGAACTTACACATTGGCTCAGACCACAGGTCCATCTAGCACAGAGCTCTACCTCCTGCAGTAACCGTGGGAGTGGACACTCAGGGTAAGCACATTCTGCCTCCCAGCCTTCAAACATTTTCAAGTTAGGTTATGTGATTTATCTAGTTAATAGACTCTACAGCAGCTCTTCCAAGTTTTTTTCCAGTCTCTCCTTCCACCTCTATAAACTCCTAGATCTAGAAAGTAATTGGAGGAGTACCACAAATCCACATAGGTTGTCTGAAGAACTGTTCCTCTGGCTTGTGCTGAACAAAGCTCTTCTTCCAATATCCCTCATGCTTGCATTAGAAGAGACAGTGAAAAGCCAATCCCACTCCACTTCTCTCCAGACCTCTCAGTTCTGCACACCTCTTCTTAAATTCCCCCTATGTCATGTTTTTATTCCAAATGAAGATTCTTGGCTATTCAATGGATGGAGTTCCTTGCATGTTGTAATGGAAGTCATAATATACTTCTGTTCGTCCTTGTCATCTCTGAATACTTTTCAGTTCTAGCATGTCCTGTCAGGGATAAATGGGCCAGAACTGCATGCAGTATTCAGGTGTGTAAACCTTGGATTTTTAGAGCAGCATATGCACTTGAACAGTAAGCATAACAATCCTTTCTGGTTTGTTTTCCATTTGCTTCTTAATCATTCCTAATCTACTCTATCATTTTTTTTCTTCAGCTAATACTAAGTGATACTGTCATGGAAATGTCTACCATAACCCAAAGGTCTTGTTCCTGAAGACCTTTGGGTCAGCTTACAAATGATCCAAGATGTGAAGACAGGACTATCCTCCCCAAATGTATCACTTCATAATTACCTACACTGAATTACACCTGTTGTTTTGTTGCACAGTCTTTCTGCAAGCTATGTAGCCTCCCTTGTCGTTACTACCTTGCATAACCTGTCATCAGCAAAGCTTTGTCACCTCACTGATGGCTTCTCTTCTCCAGGTCCTTTAAGAATATATTGAATGGCACAGATCCCAAGATAGACCCCATATGGAATTTCAGTAGTCACCTCCCTCTCATGCAAGAACTGACCATTTACTTCCATACGATGACGGTCTACCCTCTGCTGACATCTTTTAAACCATGTTCTCATCTATTCCAGCACCTTCCTTCTTACGCCAGCGACATTCCCGTGTTGCTTGGTTTTCCTAAAACACTTTGATAAAAAGTTCTGTCTTTCAGAAATCCAGGTTGACTGTATCAGCCAGATGATCCTCAGCTACATATCACCGACCCTTTCAAAGAATTATGAGAGCTTTGTTAACTCTCACTGATTAGGTAATATTTATTCAGGTAGATACTAATTCTCTCTCTTATTACAGTGTCTACTCATTCACTTGTAACAGATGTGGAATTTTAGTTTGCTGGATACTCTTGGAACCTTTCTAAATGACATCACATTTGATACCTTCTGATTTTCATGTACTGAAGAATATTGAAGAGACAGGTTACATGCTGCTATTAGTAGATATTTCATCCCTGAGTTCTCTTAGCATTTTTGGGTGAATCCTTCAGATCCTGGAGATGCATCTGTATTCATCTGCCTTTTGTACCATTACCTCTTCAGATTACTTCAATTTCAGAGGCATTCTCTGCTGTGTTCCCTGAATGCCCCAGAAAGGGTCTGAAAGGACAATTTCCCTGATTCCTTCTGTACTGGATTTGAGTAGCAAGGTTTCAGTAGCAGAGGGGGCTACAGGGAAGCTTCTGTGAGAAGCTGCTGGAAGCTTCCCCCATGTCTGATGGAGCCGATGCCAGGCAGCTCCAAGATGGAGCCACCACTGGCCAAGGCTGAGCCCGTCAGTGATAGTGGCAGCACCTCTGGGATAATGTATTTAAGAACAGAAAAAAGTTATTGTGCAGCCAGAGAGAGGAGTGAGAGCATGTGAGAGCAGCAACTCTGCAGCCCCCCAGGCGGGTGCAGGAGGTGCTTCAGATGCCAGAGCAGAGATTCCCCAGCACCTCTGGTGAGGCAGATCCCCCCCGCATCCCCGGGACCCCAGCCTGGGGCAAGGGGTGCTCGAGAGGGCCGTGACCCGTGGGCAGCCTGCACTACCACAGTAGAAGAACTGCAGCCTGTGGGAAGGATTGGCATTGGACAGGTTCATGGAGAACTGTCTCCCGTGGGAGGGACCCCAGGCTGGAGCAGGGGCAGAGTATGAGAAGCCCTCCCCCTGTGGAGGAAGGAGTAGCAGAGACAGCTTGGGATGACTATGGACTGACCTTAACCCCCATTCCCCATCCCCCTGTGCTGCTGCAGGGGAGGATGTAGAGAAAATCTGGAGTAAAATTGAGCCTGGGAAGAAGACAGGGGAGGGGGGAAGGTGTTTTAAGATTTAGGTTTTATTTCTCATTAACCCACTCTGATATGACTGGCAGTAAATTAAACATATTTCCCCAAGTCGAGTCTGTTTTGCCCGTGACGGTAATTGGTGAGTGCTCTGCCCATCCTTACCTTGACCCACGAGCCTTTTGTTATTTTTGTTATTTCTTCTCCCCCCTGCCCGGCTGAGAAGGGCAGCGACAGGGCAGCTCTGGTGGGCACCTGGTGTCCGGCCAGGGTCAGCCCACCGCATCTTCCACAGTGAACAAGGATGCAAATGGTTCAGCTTCTCTCCAGAGACTTTGTTCTCCCTGGGAGTTCATTGTATATCCTTGTCATATTCAGACTCAGTGACAATGTTTTCTTCCTCTTGATGTGCTGGAAGAAGGATATTGAACTATTTTTTATTCTCTTAGCTAGTTAGATCTCAGACTCATCTTTGGTCTGCCTAATAATAATTTCAATAGTATATCTGTCAGTCTTTATGATACTTCAGGTTTTTTTCATTTGGACATGTTTTTAGCTTTTGGAAGGACACCTTATTCTAATAGCCTCTCTTTGCTGTTTGGAAATAACTGCTTCTTTTTACTTTCTCAGGCATGTCCAGTAAATCCTGTGCATTGGCATCATGCTTCCTCTTTGGTGTCCTTCTGTAGCCTTCATGCCCCCTTTACATATTTAATTGTCTTAGGTGCCACTCTGTTCATTCTTGGTAAACTTTCTCATTTTTACATAGTTCCACGTGTTGAAATGAACACAGCAGTGGTGAGCATTTTGGGCCCTAGTGCTCCCCAAAGATACTGAATCCATGACTGTTATGTCATTCTTAAAGAGCAGTCTTAATGTTCAGCAAGATATATATGCATCTATGTATATATATACACACATGTATGTGTGTGTATATATGTATTTATTATATATAATTGTGCACATTGAAATATAGGGCAGATGTGGCCAGTAAACTGAAAAGAAAGTGCAAAAGAATTTCTGGTTCTTCCCAGATATAACCAGCCATAAGCGAGGGTTTGTTTGGATCTAATCTTGTTTCTGAGTTTGCCTGAAATATACGCTGATAATAATTAGCATTTACTGCATGTAGCTCTCAAACCCTTCTAAGCATCATTATTCTTCTTTGCAGAGCAATTATGAGCCACAGAACAGTGAAGTGACAAAAGACAGTACCTATGATTCTTCATTTCACTCTGCTACATATATTGGCATCTCCTCTATTTACCAGGAACCACTAACTCTGCAAACTACTGGGGGCATTGCTTTCCAGTCATGCTGTTATCATTATAGTTGATTTTATGTGGTGAACATGCCCAGATGAGGTGTTCACAACCTTATTTTCAGTCTCTTTTCTCTGCATATAACAAATACTTGTGTTGTAACAATATAACATAGCATGATTTTCAGGCAATAGATACCTTAAGGTAACTTACTAGTTTCTTCAGCTTGTTTTGCATTTCATAGCTCAACAGGGCATTCTGATTGAATAAGGCAATACAGCCACAAAGCCATTGTTGTTGGGGCTCTGAGCTCAAGGATATACCCATGATTCATGTGGTACATATTCTAGAAAAATCTGGCCCTACAGACCAAGTAGATGTGGTGCTTACAGACATGGTTTGGTGGTGAACTTGGCAGTCCTGGGTTAATAGATGGACCTGATGATCTTAAAGGTCTTTTCCAACCTAAATGATTCTATGACTCTATGATAAGAATAGTAGAGCACTATCTTTCCAAAAGTACACAGTCTATAAACAATACCCCATAAAATAGGAAATAACTAATAGCATCTAACCTAAGTGTATAGATTTTCTTTGCCCAGTTCTTGTCCTATGAGATGTACAGTTATTCCTTTTCCACTTCACCTTTCTGACTCCAGTTTCTTCTAGTCTATGTTACTCATCCAGAACTCAGTAAAAAATAGCCTCAGCTTTGCATGTCTCACTCCCAGGGAGACAACCTGTCAGCACAATAATTTTGCATATTAGTCTGTACCGCTCTAGAGCCTACACCATTTTTTCCACAGTAACTTGCATATTGGTATTTTAAGTTCTAGGTCAGTTCACTGACCACAGTTTAATTTTGGGGGTAGAGTTACTTGCTTCACTAGCCAACCAATTTGTTTTGTTGAGACCTGCAAATGATAGAATATAGGAAGGGAGTACCTTTTCATTACAGGTTTGGTGGGGTTTTTTGAATCTACATTTCCTTTCTGCAAAAGGGAAACACATGCTGCCTCAGCTAGTATGGCACCAGAAGCTTGATGGTTTTTTCTCTGAATTGACCACTATCAGCCATTAATTATCAGTTAAAGCAGGGTCACAGGATTTACTTCCTGTAAGAACTATAGAGAAGAAAAAGCTGAACTGCATACTACCCAGTGGGTAATATTTATCAGCCCTTCCAGCACTCTCACACACTAGATGTAGTAATGCTTTGACGGTAAGTCAAGCTCTGTGTTGCATATCATCTTAAGCTGGAATACCCAGAAACTACTCCCGTTAACCCCATCTTACCAGTTTTGTCCCAAGTATAGCTATGCACATTGCCAGCTGGGGGAAGGAAAAAAAAAGGCTTTCTTTGGTGGGCTTTCTTTAGTGTTTAATAGCATGCTGCTTCTACAATTTCTATGTCACTGTCACACCATTCAGTTGCTGTATGGATCAGGTACCTTTATGTACATAAGCGCATCTTGTGATCCATGAAAATTAATCAATTTGAATATTGTATTTATGAAAGCATCTAACTTTGTGCAGACAGGAAAAAACTGAGAGCTGAAGAGTATACAGTATCATTCCATAAACAGCAAAGATATTGTATTGACAGAGTTACTTATTCTTCAGCTGTCCACATCATTTTGTTACTAAATGAATATTTCATAAGAATGTATACTAGTTCGATAGACTTATTTATTTGTGGATGGTTCTTTGATGTGATTTTATAGTGGTGACACTAAGAGGCCAAATGCTGGATAAAGAGTTTCCCCATTTTTCTGTCTTGTGACTCAGAAAGAGGACTGTCAGCTCTCCCACATTGCCTGGTACAGTACCTTGATTGGAATTTCACCTCCAAGACACAGTAACAATAGAAGTTTGGTACTCTACCAATATTTAAAATTCCCTTACAGTCATTGCTAATTTACTGATTCTTAGCTCTGCTGAATCAGCATCATGGAAAGCAATGTCTTCCCTTAATCACTGACAGAAAGCAGTGCCTCTGCAAGGGCAGAGTCAACTAAGAACAGGATTAGGGTAGACTGACAGTAGCTGTATCAACTCCTATACAATCGTTTTAAAATTATCTAAAATCACTAACCTTTCACTTTTGGAGCATGGGGTTCAATTCTGTGTTTAGCCATGCATGAAAATGAGTCCAGCAATCTTGGTTTAGCCTCCACAGAATCATTCATGTAATTTGCCATGACTGGCAGATTTTGCTGTGGAGAAAGAGTGAATACAAATTAGAAAATAAAAGTGAGGTTTTGTCAGCTTGAAAAATCAAACATCAATAAATCTGAATGTCAGAATCACAGACAGCAAATCCAGATCTGAAAGCTTGGACCTTTGTGCAACCCTCACACGGACAGAATAAAAAATGGAATAGAAGGCAGGATCTACTGTAAGCACAACGTAGCAGTCATCATAGCATCAGTGGAGCAGTCACTGAAACCAATACTGTGAGTAGGATGGTTGCACACCAATGGACTACTGAACTCCACTCCTCGACACTCATGGTGTCTCCTCATCCACAGGAGGGGCTCTCAGAACTGCCCACCCGAGTATAGCAGGCAGCTTTGTGTCTCAGACATGCCCAACATCGTGCGAAGGCCAGTAGCCCTGCTTCACCTGTTGCCAGCAATTCTGGGGTGCCGCTCAGAATAGAAGTTAACAGTCTATTTCTGGACAGCGAGGAAGACTGCAAGTGCCTCTTCTCCATAAAGGAGCACTTTCTGAACAATAAAAAAAAACCAAATTAAAACCTATAAATACACATGAAAGAGAAAAAAAATAGGAAAAGATAAAAATAAGAGTGAGAGAGAAGTAAAGAATGGCAACCCCTCATCTGCCATAATCCTCTTCTCACTTGCTCTGGGTGACTAACTCAGATCTAAACCCGAGCCTCCCATACGAAATTAACCCAGGTGACAATCACTGAACTGCCTCAGTAAGGGCAGTGGACAGTCTTTTGACTCAGGCTGTACATAAAACTGCTCTGCGGTTAACTTTTTCTCTTTATGTACAATTTCTTTTCCTTCGACAAATACTAAACTTTGCATAATCAGAATTCTTTGAAAGTAACCACACTTTAATGATGCGCCGTCATTTCAAAGTTTAAACGGAACTGAAAAAATACGGTATCTTATCTCTTGTGACCCAAATCAAGACACGTGCCTGATGCAGATGGCTCATACACACTTTCAAGAAGGAAGGATGTCCTTATAATTGTTTACAGAACATCTGCCTCAAAAGGATACGGATTCTGACTGGAGCCCTGTGCATTACTGCAGTATAAATACTGTAAAACCCACCTACACCTTTCACTTATTGCTCTGTCTAAAAAATGAAAAAAAAAAAAAAAAAAGCCAAGGTGAAAAAAAGATAGAGAAGCACAAGAGGTTGGTTGGTTCAACATAAATATTAGCTGCAACTCTTCCTGTAAGATTTAACTGGTTTACTTTAATAAAAGCAGTAGCAGCATGTGTACAGCAGACACTAACAAAGGGGATGCCCAAAGCACCCACCACCTCTGCAGCTCTCCAGATTATAGTCAGCACTCCAGTCATCGTGTTACGTGGGGAACCCTGCAAATGCAACTCCAGCAAATCTAACCATCTTTGTTACTTAGCGAGGAAACTGCTTGTTTCCAACCAAAACCTTGCCCTTGCATGAATTCCTGTCTGATACACAGCGTAATTCAACCTGTTGTATACTAACTTTAATGTACAACAGCTGTCTAGCACAATGGTAGTCTATATTTGAATATCTAATAAAGATGTTCTGAGCTGTGATTTGTTGTAGAAAACTTTTCAGTTGTAGAATTTTTTTTAGATATTCCTTTCCCTTCTCTTGGATGTGTCTTCTGCATCAAAGACTATACAGTTAGGCTGGCGTTAGTGCTTTTTCCTCTCTGGATCTTTTGACAATGTGGTTTGCTTTTGGGAAGAGACAGTGCCACTAGCAGCAGGAATTAAATGCCCTGTCATACTCCTGTGTTGTAACATCAAGACAGGCTTTTAGCCCACATCTCATTTCCTCAATACTACTTCAAGAACTGTCATTTAACAACAAAAAAACAAGCAAAGCAAAAGAATGACAGCAAAATCTAATTTAACCATCCTTTGGCTAAATCCACCAGGCACATTAGAACCTAATCCACCATAGTCTTATTTAAAAATGGGTGGCTGAAAGGTGCCGTAGGATTTATAAAAAGAAAACAGATTGTCTCAGAGGCTGATGCCAAATAACTCATTGCCTGAGTTATCACTCTTCAATCAAAAAGTATATGAAGAAACTACATAAGTCATTTAGACAGCAATCACCATGGAGTTATGCTGGCCTCTCATGTCAGTGATGAAACAGCCAAATTCCCTGACAGTGGTGAGTTATTCCTTTTATCACTGGCAGAGCTGCCAAAAGAATCATCAAGGCTACAGGCATGGAAAACATGAGGCCTCTCCAAATTACAGTGATAAAAATACAAAGTGTTTTATTACTATACTTTCATCTTCATAATTTAAGTTTTGAAAAAAATTACAACAACATCAGCCACAGTTAGGCAACAATGTGATTACTTTAAACTCAGCATTTAATTCCTGTAAGGAAGCTTTCTTCCAGACCATGATCTTTGGGATTCTGTTCCCACCTCCCTCTGCCCCCAATCTCTCTCATAACTAAACACCTATCTTTCAGCCCTGACAAAGCTAGTATAAAATACTGGGTGTTTTATTACAAACTGTAATTCAGTCACTTTGGAGGTGGATTTTCTTTCTGTAGTTATAGCAATGCCTTAGTATAGGAAGTTGGTAATTTTTTATTACACTTTAACATTGCTAGAGAGGTCACATGCTGTAAGTGAGAGCATAGGTGTTTAGAAGTATTTTTCTGCCTGGCCTGATTGCCTTTAAAAATCCTAAAAAAGGGTAAAAATACATTCATTCTCTTGTATATTTTTAAATACTTGTTTTAAAAACCTAGCACGTACTGAAGAAATGCTAGTTTTGTGGGCCTGATTTCAATTTGAGCAGAATTTCAGTTAATAATGTTGCACACATAAACCCTCTTTTAACAGCCCATAATATTAAACTGAAGACAGGATTGCTAAAGAACTTTGTTATTTTTTCTCCCTATTAAATCAGCGTTACAGACTTTCAGCAGATGTCTTTAATAGACATGGTTATTAAAAAAGTATTACATAAAATAAATTCAGACCATTTCTTCTGTATTACTTACTCCCACCATTAAGAGCAGAATTTCTCCTGTATCTTCAAGTTATTACGTTTATGCCTAATGCAAATAAACAAAACCTCATCTCCAGACACTATAAACCTCTGTCAGCATCCATACAATACCTATATTTCGAAAACTGTCACTGCTTTGCATTTACAGTAACTCCCTATTTTTACAGGTCTAAAAGCTAGCCTTAAGAATGTGTTCTAGTAGATAAGTTTCAGACCATAAGCACTTTCATTTTTTTCAAGCTGGGAAAAATCTACCATCTTTTTTTCAAGCTCTTGGGTGACAAAGAGGTTTTGTTGTGTCAGGTATTTTTCTGAGCTTTTATAACTCAAAAAAGAATTTCAGTTTGGGGTTAATTTCTTGCAATGTATCAGCTAATAGATATGTACCTTTGCAATTTTACTGTTTGGGAAATGTTATTAAATATAGTCATTTTATTCATGGAAAATCTCACCACAGGTGATGTCTCTGGGTCAAACTGCCCATAATACTACATGCCTGAGATAAGCGTATGAAGTCACATGTATGCTCCTGCCATGAAATAAGCCTTGTGATGTGAACGTAACAGTTCTTTATCTCCAACAATTAGGCTGTTTATTCACCTAAGTAAATACAAATTTATGAGCTACAGATCTCCTCCATTTCCCTCCCATCTGCACAGGCATATAAACTGGGAGATGTCTGAGTACTCCTGAGTTCCTAGGCCTTGACCAGTCTTGTCTTCCTATTGGAATCAGCTTTCTCCCTCTACAGCCAGATTTCCACAGAAACCTAATGCACGATCAGATGGGAACAGTGGCAAGTTCTTGGTCTGAATAAGTAGGATACAGGAGCTAGGACAGCCTTCAGAGAAACATCTGGAGACTCTGGAGTAACTGTACTGAAAGCAGTGAAGTTATTCTTACATATTTATATATCTATATAAATAAATATGTATTTTTAAACCAAGCAGATTATTTGGTCCATTGACAGTACATAATACTCTTTCTTACACATTTATTGTGAGAGAAAGACAGAAACAATGGCATCATAGTTAGGTGGTACTATAGTTAAATGCACCTCCCCATCAGACCGCTAAATGTTCAACTTGTAACTCTACAATCGTCTCAACAAGAGACCTGTCAGGGTAAATGCATTAAACACCAATGCATGCAACAACTTTGAACTAGAAATACCATTGATGCATAGTTTTGTGTATTTCCTTGATGTTGGAATACAAAAAGATGCCTGAAAGCGCATCCAGAAATTCTTAGTATGTTGCCTTAAAGGTCCAAAGACACTTTGATTAGCTTTGAAGAGCATCACAGCTCTACGAATCCGATCTCAAGTGCTACGTGAATTGCTCATGTAATACTGGTGCTTTATTGTCACTGTTTGCTGTGCAAATCTTTACAGAGATATTCACAAAACCTTTAGGGTCATACTTTTTTCCAGCAGCAGGCTCTTTTATAGCCATTGAAAAGAACAGTTTAAGGCAATCATTAAGGGTTGTGGGATGAAACTGGAGCAATTTATTTCATAGAATAGAATATTTCAGTTGGAAGGGACCTATGACAATCAAGTAGTCCAACTGCCCGATCACTTCATGGCTGACCAAAAGTTAAAGCATGTTATTAAGGGCATTGTCCAAATGTTTCTTAAACACTGACAGGCACAGGGCATTGACCACCTCTCTAGGAAGCCTGTATAGACAGACAGAGGTACTTCCACACAAGCAGCACCCTAGCTTTGTGACTGAAGGGTCACCAGCTCAGGGTCATAAATTTAGTCAACTCACTAGATTTTCAGGCTTCAGGAAAAGAGTCTTCATTCAACAGTAATCATTATTTATGTTAAAATTTCAAGCTCTTTAAAAACTGGCAAGGAATTTTAAAGAAAATGAAAGCTATTTTCATTGTCCTCCTAATTCTGATCGAGGAAAATCACAGTGAGAATTTTTAAGTAAATTAGGAAATAAAAAACCAAAAGCTACCCCAAAGCTCTGATTGCCACTGAGGCATATTCCAATTCACACTATGAATTCTGATACTCCTTCATGGTGTTGAATGAAGAAACCTCATCTTTTAAACAGGAAAGCGCATCTGAGAAGCTTGTCCAAAGCATCCTAGTTTTAATATCCTCTGGTAGTAAAGCAGCCGTAACAACCTTGAGTTGCCCCCCAGACTCAAGACAGCTGTAGCTGCCTAGCTATATGTAGTATCCACATACAGCCCTGAAGTATGAGACATGAAGCACAGAAATTGTTTGAAAGAACTGCTGATGTGATTAGGCAACACCTGAATTGATCAGACACTTCATGGCATAAGTCATCTGGATGGCCCCAAGAAGTGTCTACATCTGAGAAAGGGAGTAAAAGAAGAAAAAAACCAAACCCAAGTCACAGTTCTGCTGTATCCCCAGATACAACGCAGCACAGCAGGTAGTCTTGCCCACCTTTACATCTTTTCTCTACTATGCACCTTGGCTGCTTCATCTGCTACAGACATAAATCACTGTTGCCTAGAGGGGCCAAAATTTATAAGGATGCAACCACAGACCAGGGAGTTGACGACTGTCGCTGACATCTGAGAATAGCTCTGAGTAAGCTGCTGCTTTTCTGTCAAGAGCAGGATCATTTTTTTCCCCTCTAGGTACACACATTTCATAGCAACACATTCTGTTGCTATTTAGGATTCACTGGCCACTTCCATTACAAACGTTCTTTTCCTGAGATTTACAACCAGAGCTTTTGTTACAATGTCCAGTGCCAGACAAAACTTGCCTCATTTTGGGTTTCACTGCAAAACCAGGACTACAGCCACCTTCACAGAAATTTTTGCAATTTTTTTTGGCGAGCTCGAGACAATTACTAGGTGATGTTAGAACAATACATGGCTTAAGGTCAAGAGTCCGCAAAACCTCTTCGACGGCAAAGTGATGTGGCTGTTTAAAAACCAAAAATAAGGAAACCTCTGCATTCAAAGCAGAATCAGCATTGAGTGGAGGGCTGAGTCCAATGACTGAAACCAAAGAAAATGTTTGTGTGAACCCCAGTGAGAATCAAAATAGCTGCATTTTGCACTGCTCTATTTATAACTCTATAATTTTAAATGGTAAGGCCAAAAATAGTCATTGCAATATGTCAGCTCAATGTAATTTTTCTTTCCAAGAGACATAAATCAGTCTAAATTTATTTTTTTTTAGAGAGTAGTGAAATAAATAATAAATAATTTTCCAGATAATTTTAGAGGGGTTTTTTGTACTGAAGTTTTAGTCCTTTGTGGCAGGAGTTCCTGGCATCTGAATACGGCCTTTCCCTCATCTGCCTTCATTTAGGCTATATGCCTATCAAGGGACTTCCAGAAATATGTAACGATTTAACAAGGCAGCTAGTTCAAGTGGGGGATAATTAGGCTTTCACCCTCCCCTTCCCTCTGTGCCACTGTTTTTACTCTCTCCGTCTCCATTGTACCCTTAAAAGCAGCGGATCTGCAGCCAAGCATTGCACACTCCCCACAGCCAGCAACTTCCTCTGAAGCTGCAGCGTGTAATTACAACCAGCTGCGAAGGGCTGCCGAGAGCAGGACAAGCAGCACCGTCCTGCCCAGACAGTAACCCCCAGGCTTCGCTCTGCAGACACCCCAAGGAGGCTCCCATGCTCCTGCATTAAAAGTTAAGAGTGAGCAACAATCTGCCCCCACTTCCCTGTACCAACCGAGATACTAAAAGGACGGGGTACTTCGGGCTCCATCCTGCTTCTCTCCTACCCCTAAATCCATTTCTTTGAAGGGAAGAAGAAGTTCTTCCATGGCCCCTGCTGCTCTGACAGACCCACGCCGGGGCTACCGGGCAGGCACACCGCTCTTTCCCCCCGACTGACAGCAGGCACTGCACACAGCACAGCGAGCTGTGCCATGAGGCTGTGGAACTGACAGTGACAGCAAATGGAGATTAAGACTCTTTTTTTAATTGTACTTGCTAGCTCCTGTGAGCTTCACCTGCAGTGCGGGATTTTAGCCTTTAAAACACAGAACCCTTGCTGCCAGTCGCCAAAGTTCAGGGTAAACCCAAACAGTATCACCTGAGGCGTTTGGGACTCAGGGATATCAGGTATATACAGACGGTGCAAATTGCCAAATGTTTTGCAGTCATTTAGCACCAAGACCACAGAACACATGCACTGATGAACTCTTATCTCTTAAAATTTATAGCTAAAGAAAGCAATACCAGCTGCATTGAACATTTTGCTCAAAACAACACAGAAATCTGTGATGGAGTTGGGAACTACAAAACTTGCATTCTTACCCTAAGATCACGTTAGAATTTCAGAATAATAGCATTCAGACAGTGAAACTGTATTATATACAGAACTGCAGACTCAAACTGTATAGATAGGTAGATACAGCTCAAGTGAAAGAATCCTACACCAAATCACCCTGGGTTTTCTCTTACAGGATGCTGACCTTCACACAGGTATGGTAGGAAGCTCTCACGAGGCTGCACAAACAGGAATTTCTGCAAAAGGAGGAGAATACAAAGTGCCCCATAAACCCATGGCATATACAATTAGGGCATCAGTATCGGCTGCATCCACGTGCAATGACTAATAACAGTAAATGAAAGTATCAGAAGGGCCGAAGTGATTTAGGAGCACAGCACGTATTGTCAGAATATATTTTACACTCTGGGAATTTAAAAATTCAATAAAAAATTCAATAATGGGGTTTGGTGTTTATAAGTCTTTTTTTTTTTTTTTTTCCTTCCTTTCTTCCTTCCTGGGTGGAGGAGCACAGTCAGAACAGTAAATGAAACCATCATTCCAAAGTCGCAATGTTTTTTTGTGCCATAATACATAGCTGTGTGGGAATCCTGCCAGGTTCACCATTTGCACTTTCCTCATGGGTGTAATGCCTTAAACACTCCAGCTTTCACGCCATACTTTTCTTTTGCATTAGCGTTGCCTATGTACAGCACACGCATCTACCTTTCTTTGCCTCTCATTGCAACACCGGGGGGCATTGCACCCTCCTCACTTCTCAGGCTATAGTTTTGCATTACATTGGCTTTGGCACTAAAACAGGCTTAAGAAATTGCCCTCTGCTCTTCGCCTTGCCCACTCTGTTTATCCCGATTCATTTCACTGACCCCTTTCCAGCTGATCTCATTAACACTAGCAAAAGAGGGAAGCAAAGGGTGGTAAACTCTGGTAAAAAGAGGGATAAATGAGCAATGAGCAGACAGACGAAAGCATGTCCTGGTTTTTGCCGGGATAGATAATTTTCTTCCTGGTAGCTGGTACGGTGCTGTGGTTTTAAATTTAGTATGAGAACAATGTTGATAACACACCGATGTTTTAGTTGTTGCTAAGTAGTGCTTACTTTAAGTCAAGGACTTTTCATCTTCCCATGCTCTGACAACGAGGAGGGGCACAAGAAGCTGGGAGGGAGCAGAGCCAGGACAGCTGACCCGAATTAGCCAGAGGGATGTTCCATAGCACAGAACATCACGCTCAGTATATAAACTCGGGGGAGTTGGCTGAGAGGCATTGATCGCTGCTGGGGGACTGGCTGGGCATCACTCAGCAGGCAGTGAGCAGGTATATTGTGCATCACTTGTCTGTCTTGAGTTTTATTCCTCTCTTTTTGTTGTCTCCCTTTTCATCATCATTATTATTATTAATCTCAATTATTAAACTGTTCTTATCTCAGCCCATGGGGTTTACCTTTTTTCCAGTTTTCCTCCCCATCCCACTGGGGGGTGAGCAAGTGGCTGTGTGGTACTTACATGCCAGCTCAGGTTAAGCCACAATGAAGTGGTAAACATTAAACCATCTTTGATGTGGGAGAACATACAAGGAAAAAGTGTTCTCAAAGAGCTTGGTTATTGGTAAATCAACTTTATTCCTTTGAATGCTTCTCTCTGTTACACATACTCCACTTTGCATGATTCAAAGTGGCAACCAGAACACTTGGAGTGGGACCTCAGAGCCTTCACAGACTGCGTAAGTTTCACTTTAAGCTAAGGCAACTGGGAAAGGAAAGCAGAATGGGGGCATAAGAAATGCACAGGGCAGCAGAGCACAAGGACAGGAAGGGTGCCTATAGCTTCCTGTAACAAAGGGGAAAAAAATACTAATATAAACCCAAGTGCCTGAGTTACTCAAAGAAACATCCCCAGAAGAGACCTGGAACAAGAGCCCAGTCCCGACCGCTGTCAGGGTGTTTGTAATTTACGGAAGTCGCACAGGTAGCACAGGGAAAAGCACACACATGAACTATGAAACTTTAGTAGCGTTTTGCACTCATGGTGACCTGGTGTCAATGATGAGTAAGCAAAGTGGTGAAGTAGCAGGAGAGGCTATATAGGCACAAACATATACCGCTGGAGTGCCTACTTTTTTGTTCTGCCTTTTCAATTTCTGATAACCTTCTGAAATTTAATTCCTTATTCTTCTTCTTTAAGATCAATCCAAATTCCTATTTTTCTACCTTCAAGGATGGGCTCACACACCTCACATAAAATCCTAATCTTGACTATTCATTCTGAATGTTTTCTTGAGCAAGAGCAAGCCCAGATGACCACCTCATTTTGGGTGATTTGCAGCTCCCAGTGGCCTGGCTACAGGATTTGCTAAAGGAAAAATCTTAGACTCCTAACTATGAACAAGCTTAATACCCAAACAAAAATGTTTAGGTTTTCATACACCTAACATAACAAAGCACTAACAATTCAGCATGCAAACTCAGAAGACGCTGTCATACAATTACCACCCTGTTGGTACCACTTTCCAATCAAACCACAGATTAGCTGAGGCCAGGAGATACCTCTGGAGATTATCCACTCCAAGCCCCGTGCTCCATGCGGGTGGCTCAGAGGTGTGTTCTGTTGGGGTCTGAATATCTCTGAAGATGGAGACTCCACAACTTTGCTGGGCAACCTCTGCTTGGTCACCCTCACAGTGAAAAAGCCTTATTTTAGGTTTAAATTGAATTTCTTGTATTTCAGTCTGAGCCCACTGCCTCTCGTCCTGTCACTGGATGCTACTGACAAGTCTGGCTCCATCTTTACACCCTTCCATCAAATATTTAGGTAATTTTTGTAGGAGGAACCATATCATAGGAAAAGGTTGACAAACACAAGCCTAAAGCACAAAAGGTCATCACTTCAGTCTTGACACATAAAAATATGCTCCACTGCTATTTTGCTATCAATATAATTAAAGCTGCAAATTCATCATCTACCCTTTTCAGCAAGGATTCTGTTCATCTGCTTTACTTGTGTATATTCTCTATGTTCCTCTGCCTGCTCAGTAATCCCTGGGATGATTTGATAGCAACTAAGTTATTTTATGCTTACAGATATACCAGCACAGTTCCAGTTAAAAAATTCTGCTGATTTATTTGTGTGTGAAACAAGAGGCCAATCCTGACTAAAGGCAAGCTACAAAACTCTGCCCAGCTAGCAACCTATCCGTCAGCAAACTATCTTTTCAGCACTTGGTGAAAACAACAAAATCCTTTAATGTTTGTTTTTTTTTTTTTAAAGTGTGATACAAATCAGGGAGTTTCTCATTTTTAGCAAAGAAACAAAAGGTAAATTTCTGTTGAGGTTTATACATGTACCAGCAAGTCTTTCCAGACAGTCTAGGAAAAATTGTCAACAGTGTTGTCAGACTTCAGAAAAATAATGAGTATCTTATTTCAACGAATGCAATTTGATCACTAAATCCAACCTTCATGAAAGAGAAATGCAGTTGTAGGTTTGGGGCCTCTTACACCTTCCCCCAAAAAGCTGACAGTTAAAAGCTTGTAAAAGCTGATGGAGCTTTAAAATCAAAAGCTTACAAATTTCAAAACACCCCTGATCTGCAATATCCTAACATTCCCTTCCCCCAAGTCATCTCTGGATAAAGTGTCCCAGTGGTGACCGTGCTTGAAAGCATGATTTTCTTTGTTACATTCAAGTTCTATAGAACTGTTCACTATACATTCACTGAAAATTTGGTCTTGGCTAACTATTTTCCTCTGTTAGGTTTTGGTCTTAGCAAAGTAAAACAACTATTGCAGTTTTGGCACAGCAGAGTAGGAAATTTTGGCGTTGGTTTTTTGTTTTTTTTTTACACTCCTTTTGCATCACGAGCAGCTATTAACTTGCCCTGAAATCAGAATGTACCAGTGGGGTGTGGGAGACAGTTTCTGGCTACATTTGCAAGCCTGGTAATTAGAGATAATCTTTTATTTTTATCTGTACATTTTTGAAAGCTAGTAACTGTAGTGCCCAAAACCTGCATTTTTACCATTTTCCTTCAGAGAAAAACTGCGATTTCAGGTATGCTGATCATGAAAAAGTCACTCTCAAGAAAGTGGACATAAGATGGCAGTGCAATGAATAGCAAAAAATCCTTATTAGCCTACAGGCCAAAGCAGAGATGGTGTAAGACTGTAAAGATGCAGGCTAGGCATGGATAGCTGTTCTGATTAAGGGACAAAGCATTAAGAAAGAACACAGCTTGTTAGAGCTGTCAGTATCACAGAGTGGCTGGAATTACTTAGAATGGTTCAAGGTAATAAATCTTCAGCAAATTACTGTACTTAAGAAAGGAGAAATTTAGACATTTTTTTCTGAGATTTGACCTAACAGTGAAGTACAGAAGGTTATGGAATATTTCCCCGAAGGAAGAGAAACAAGGCTTATCCCTGGCAAGTTTTGAAACCACACCGGAAAAAGCACTGAAGTACCTGGTACACAATAATCCTACACCAGGAAGGAGAAAGGCTAGATGATCTAAAAGGGCTTTTCCATCTCTGCTTTCTGTGATTCAGTGGTAATTCCACTGGTCAGTTCTATCTTCAAATACAGAAAATCTAACATCAACTGTAAGCATCCCCTGTTGAATGCAAATGCTGTAGAGTAACTTACCTCTTCACCCCAGTACAGAATGCAAATGCTCTTCAGAAATGAAAACAGATCCCATGTTCTAAGCTACTTTTATTGGAATATGCCTACATTATGGTTAGAAGAAAACACAATAAAAATGTGAACACTCACTGTGCTTGTACTTACAGCAGTGATCAGGCGTGAACGACCTGGACACTCACAGTAAAATTTCTAAATGTTGAATTGAAATTGTACAGATACTGTTTAATTGAGGTAGATTCTGTAGGTACTGATATAATGTTGCTCAGCATGAGTAAGAGTGATAGAATGAGAATCTGTGAACTTTCAAAGGTAGGCTTATACCTTTCTTACTTGCCTTTTTTTTTTTTTTGAGCTGATGCTGAAGAAATAAAGAAAAAAAAGAAGTGGTATATTTTACATAGACTCCTCTGAAAATCTTAGTCTTTTCACCTAAAATAACCACTACCTAGTCTTGATCTCAGGTTTGGAAAGAACTGCAGTTATCTGCTCTTCTGAAATCCAGAGACACATGCTGTTCTTTGAAAGCTCTTGTTCTATCACAGTTGATCACAGGTGAGTAGCAAGGATTGGGCTGGCAGTCCCTCTAAACTTCATGGAACAGCTGAATTACATAAATGGTACTAAAAGTGAGTAAGGGTTGTAGGACTGGATGATGTATTAACAAAAAAGCATGCACAGAACGCATCAGCATTACCACATCAGTTCGTATGAGAAGTGTGCTTCTGAAGAAATTTCTCCTGATCGTTCCATCCTGTCTGGTTCATGCCGCTGAGCGGTGTGAAGCTGGATTACTCTTAATGAAGCTAAACTGGAAGATGTGTTGCAGCCATTACTGGCCATTCAGTCCAGTGCTCCAGACCTGAGCTAGTACGAAGTATCCTGCAAGGCATGCAGCACGGTCCTCAGCACCAGCTGGAGTCACTGTACAGATCCACTCCGGCTGCGTCACGCTACTTGCTAGCGCAGGTGCAGCCATAGCCCCTCCAACAGCCCCCTCCCCAAACCCGACACTAACGAGCCGGTCGGGAAGCTGATGGAGAACCCGGAGCAATACCACGCGCGTCAGAAGCGCGGCTCATCAGCGACTTCCACCTCCCTCCTCAATCAGGTTCTCTCGATCATCCCAGCACTGCATTAACTCGGGCCGAAATCCTGCGGGGCGGCTTTGCAGCCCGCACGCCGTTCGGTGCCTCGGGGAAGGGAAGGGAAGGCGGCCGCTCCAGCCGTTCCGCCCCGCCATCCCCGGCCACGCCGCCCCCGCCGCGGCACCGCGACCCGCCCCGGTTCCCCCCCGGCGCCCCAGCCGGCTCCGCGCTCCCTGCCGCCGCCGACCGCGGGGAGCTCCCCGGAGGGACCGGCCGAGCGCCCCGGGCCGAGCCCTGCGCTCAGGGCCCTCAGCCCCGCGGCACCGGCCGCCGGAGCTCCCGCCTCGCCCGCTGGGGGGGCGCCCCGGGCCCGCGCGTGCCCTGCGGGGGGCGCGGCTCCGCCGGGCGCTGCAGCCCCCGCAAGAAACAAGGCTGAGGCGGCGGCCGCCCGCACAGGGCCGTGTCTCGCCCGGGGAGCGGGACCGGCGGGGTGCGCCCGGCACCGGGCGCTGCCTGCCCGGCTGGCGCCGAGAGCGGGCCGGTGTGTCGTGTAACCCAGCCAGCAGTGCCACCGGCCCGCAGCGCCGGGGCTCGTAAGAACGGTGCCCGTCCAGGTGTGTCGGTATGTCGCATCCCGGCTGGGGGAAGCCGTGCGCTCACGCCTGGATCGGTGAACTGCTGCGCGGCCGCGGCCGCTCTTGGCTTCCTACCGCAAAGCTGCGGGGGCACCAGGACAGGGAGCAGCGCCCGGCCGCGGCCCCTGCCGCAGACTGTACTTTGCAGGGCTGGTCCAGGCCTGGCAGCGCCGGCACCCCCCCGGCAACCCCCCAGCCTCCTGCAGCTGCAGCAAACCGCCCCCGCGGAAAGCGGAGGGGCAAGGCGGAGCGAAATGCACCAGGAGTAGCTCGCCTTGGAGCTAACTTTACCAAAAAATGTTTTTTTTTTTTTTGAAAAAACAAACCTTTTTTTGGGGTAAGAGAACAAATGTAAATGATGGAGATAAACAGGTGTTGCATTTTACCCGGTTTTCTATTTATCCCCTGCCAGATGCTGCAGGTTGGCCTTCTGCTTTGCAGCCACGCCAGTGCAGGAAAACAGAGGTCAAACACATAACACTGCCGGACAGGACCCTGACAACCACAGCACTCGTCACATGGAAGGAGACTGAAACATCTTGGCTCACAGGGCCTAGCAAAAGAAAGGGGACAGGGCTGCTCTTTGCACGGGTATCCACCACAGAGAATGTTCAGCCCTGAGAACAAGTGAAAACAGTGGAACTGGGCATCAGCACAAATATCTGAGCCACCCTCAGGTGGTGACGGAGGTCCTGCAGTGATCATCCAATCAACACAGCCTAGGCAAGAGGGAGAGCTCACATCTTAAGAATTTATAAAAGCAGCTGCTTCATGGACTTGGCAGAGTTAGATTTATGGTTGGACTTGCTGATATTAAGGGTCTTTTCCAACCTAAATGATGCTGTGAGTCTGTGGTGGTGCCTGCAGTAGTAACGGCTTGGGTGGCCTCTCAGTTTTACATTCCCGTTACCTCCTTACATCCAGTCTAGAAAGGATGAGGCAGCCCAATTCTGAAACAGCAAACAAAATGTCTTTTGAGCGCTCTCCACTCTGAAGAGGCACAATGCACAAATAAGAAGATGAGGAGAGCCCCTACCTACACATATGACAAAGGCAGGGTGGGCACACAGAGACCAGGCTGGGCCTGAGTGGTCGGGTGGCCTTTCTGCAGAAAAACAGACCTCCGACACGGGACAAGCAGTATGTATCAGCAGTGTCATTCTGTGGGAGAAAAGGCAAACGTCGTATCCGGTGTGTAAGCAGCAACTGCTCTGTGAGACGAGTGAAGTAACCCTCCTGCCTTACTCAGTACTATTAAGGCATCACCCATGACGGCAGTGCCTTGTTTTTGGCACCGCATTGCAAGAATCATGTTGATAACTGGAGAGAGCAGCAAAGAGCAATGAGTGATTAGAAAACACGACCTACAATGAAAGATCAAAAGACCTGCAATTGTTTAATATCCAGACTGGAAGACTGAGGAGGATTATGGTTTTCAAAGGAAAGGAGCAATTTGTTCTCCATGCCCATCATGAACAAGAAGTAATAGATTTAAATTTCAGCAAACTTTTTCAGTGATAAGCACAGTGAGATGCTGGAACACATTGCCTGGAGAGGTTGTGGTATATTTGTCACTAGAGAACAAGTTAAACAAACGTATTTCCAGACTGACATAAGCAGAGTGGAACTCCTAATGGGGATGTAGTTTATGACTGCCAGAGACCCCTTCCATTTTTTGCTGTTACTTTATGAGAGAAAAAAATGCCCTTTTTTTTTTTTTTTTTTTTGCTTTAAACACAATTATGATTCAATAAAGAGGGATACTATTTCCATTTCTTTTTACTGGCTTACTGCATGAATTGAGAAACCGCAAGTATTTCTGTATCTCAGCTCCCCATCAATAAAACGGAGGTAGTAATACACAATTTATGAGAGTACTGCGAGTCTGTAATGCATTATTGTAACCTTGTGGATGCTGGGAAAGAAGGCGGTATACAAATGTAAAATATTTCCAGACCCTCAGTTTCTTTTTCATACTTGGAATGCTTTAAATACTGCGATTTGTTTTCCTTGCTTCTCCAAGAGTTTATAGGCCAAGTACACTGTGATCTCTACCAGTAACAGCAGTGCAGCTCTTCCCGAAGAGGAACAAAACAGAGTTCAACACTGAAGCTGAGAAATGCCTCTAGGTTAAAAAAAAAGAATCACAAACCCTAACCCATTACATTTCATACTACTACAAGTTTCTTTTATCATGTAAATTTCACCAGAAGAAATTTCTGATTCAGAAACAGTGATCCTTTCTGCTCATATGCTGAAAGGCCTCCTGGAAAAAATCTACCTCCCCAAAACAATTGGTGAACGCGAACAGCCAACACTAGCAGTGGATGTTTAGAAGACCCGTCCAACTAAAGCAGAGCTGAAGTATCTCATTATTAGTTCCCTTCCAAGATGCAACAATGGCTTATATTCACTAGAACTTTAGAATATTCTTTGTTGTTAATAAGGTTTATATATTACAAAAAAAAAAATCACGTGAATATGGCATACTGTATAATCCAGAGCGATAACTGCAGTTCAGATCCACTAAAAATGTTGATCCCAAATTTAAATCATTTTAAAAAGCCTTATTCAGACACCTCTTTCTAATCCTCTTATAAACAAAGACTTCCTTTCTGCAGATTTCTGCAACAATATCCAAAATAAACCCTGCCCCCTCTTGCCATGCCAGGATCCTGCTCTCCTGTCAGCCAGGCAGCCGTTCCTCTCAGTAACTGATACAGACCCCCAGAGCCCAGTTTCTCTGTGGTACCAGGATGGTGGCTGTGACAGCGCAGTGCCTGCCGGTGTCCAGGACAGAAACTCTGCACGGGGAAAGCAAGAAGGACAGTGCTGGAGATGGAAATACGGCTATGGTACACATCAGTGCAAGGCCTACCAAAAAATGTTGGAAAGCCCTCCTTGATCCTCGGCAGGAACATTATCCTCATTCCTGTTGTCTGCTCTAAGATGACATTTTCAAGTCCAGTGCTGACATACATGTTTCCAAGCACACGTATATATGTATCAGTTTAGCAAGAGACTGGGCTTATTTATACATAACTTGTTCCTTGTGTGAATCTACATTTAAATGTTTAATAACACAATTCTGGAAAAGTAATTTGAAAAATAATTTCCTTTTAGCATACCAGCTGATGAGATGATTAAGTCACTAATACTTTGTAAGTTCTCCAGCTCCCAAGAGACCTCTTGCATTTGGTATTACTTGTAGAAGTGCAAAATCCCTAATTCCTACCTAGCTTAAGTCAAAACCCATTGCAATCAACTCGCTCTCTTAAGAAAAAAATATTACAAAGATATCACAACAGACCTGCTGCTACATTCCATTGCTCTTTTTTTTTTTTACAGCACTGCTTTTAAACTGATTACTTCTCATTTATTGAAACTGAAGACAAGTATTACAAACTAAATTTAAAAGCATATTTGTATTATTTTAACAACTAGAGTTCTATACAGGAGTTGGATTACTTTGCTCTATACCATTTGAAGATGCAAAGAAAAGTTTTGCTAAGATATGATCAGCAATCAAATGCTTATACCACATAGGAAGTCAAGGAAAGTCAGACACTTAACCCTCACCTGTGCTTATCAAAAGCCTCCTCTGCAAGATGTATCATATATGGCTTTTGCTATTAAAAAAAAAATAAATTAAATCACCGTGATGAGCAGAAATTGAGAAAAAAGAGATGATCTTATTAACAGGGTTGCTCAATATTTGGTACTATACATTATTTTGAACCTTTATTTTATGCAACTCTCTTAAGATGTCAAGTGATAGCACTGCAACTGCCATCTCTCTTCTGTAGCTGGGGAAATCCTTCAACATCCTTCAAAACCTTTTAGTGGGAAAATAAAAAAAAAACAAACAAACAGGAGAGTTGGTTCTCCTTGACTTCTGTCAACTTTCTGTTCTGTAATATTGTTTTTGTGTGCAAAGCCATCTACATCAACAGTTCTTCACTGGTCACTGTCAAGAGATTGTGATACTTTCTGGCTAGCTGACACTACATACCAGTACAATTCAATGATAAAGCAAATTTCTAAGTTCTATCAAAACCAGTAAGTTGTACCTAGTCAAAGCCATCAAATTACAAACATACAAACTGGTGTTAGGCAATATAGTTTCTTGAATCAGCTACAGAGAGGTCAAAAGTAAGGCAAGAATGACTGCAGTTTTGAAGAAGGACCTTGTTTGTGGGTAGAGTCAATCTGAAAACTGAAGTAGGGAAGGAAACAAACATGTACTATTCTGACAAGTAGTGCAGGAGTATGAATCACGGAGGGAAGTAAAAGATGAGAAAGGAACTGATTCATTAAGATAACTGCAGTAGCCAAAGAAAGAGTGGACCTGCAAACCAGAGAGCATCATAGTTTAGGCAGGATACTAGAGTATCTACGAGAACTACTCTGATGTACTAGGACCATGAACTGATGGAAGGGGCGGGAGGAACCAAAATTGTACCAAATATCTAAAGAAAAGACATGGCATCCAAAAGCAGTAGGTATTAGGAAGTGCTCAAAGAGTGAGTATAGAATCAGTCACTGCGAAAAAGGCCAGAGAAGCGAGGGGTCAGGAAGATGGGAACTAGTATTGACTGGTCAAGGACTGGAACAGGGAGCCTGGAGGGATTAAATAAGGAAGAGGAAATGAATAGGTGAAGAAAGCAGCATGGAATGAGGGCAGAGAAAAAAAGGATGACTAGGAGAAGGACAGTCTGGAGGAGGCAGAGTATAAAGGGTCATAGTTGTCCTTCTGACAGAAGCTATCATTGCAAAGCCTGGAACAGCCCCTGCCAGGCCCGAATCCCAGCTGTGGAACCCACTGCCAAAGGCCTTTTGCAGTGTATGTGGAAAACACGCACCAAAGCAAATCCAAGTTTTTGCAAAAGATCTGAAGTTACAGAAGTGCAGAAGATCTGTACAGATGCCAGTATGTTTATGCTATATGCCAAATACAAAATAGCATCTCCCAAAGACAACAGCAAGTTTTGCCAAGCTATGCACTCAAATATTAGCAAATGCCAGAACTATCCTTACCATGCAGCCTTTTTCGTGTATGTATTATGACACTAATTACATGATCATGTGCTACTTTTCCCACAATGTCCTTACTTAAATAGAGCAGCTCTGGTGACAGCACAAAAAGCTATTCTCCATCTCGTTTCTGCTTCATTTGTTGCTGGAAATGGAAAACAGTAAGTGAAGCAGAGACTTCCAGAAAGAGAAAGGAGTATGTCACAGTTAAGACACCTGAAGAATACCTTGGTATGCTACTTCTATTCCTGCCCCAAGTTTTCCATGTAATTCTAGTTCCAGTGATCAACTCTGCAGACATACTCTGTATTCACAGTTTTGGTTTAGCCAGTGGAACTTGTGCATTCAACTTACCGACGTGCTATATATTAACTACTCCAAAAACTCAGATCTTATGTGCATTAAATGAGATGCTTGTAATTAATGCATACTCCTAGTACCTTCACATCTGATTTTGTCCTCCACAAAGCAGTATCAAGGCTTCCTTTTGTTCACACATGGGAACTGTGCACAGCGACTGTCCTTGACAAGCAACCTCCTTAATAGTCTCTAATATAAATTCCTATGCTTGTGAAACACTCAGGCATGTTATGGATGCACACCTATAAGGAAGGCCTCAGGCCACACACTGAACAAATATGCAAAACATTAACCCCCCCCCCCCCCCCAAAAAATAAATTCAGTAAGTCTTTACAGCAAAAGCAGCATGTGGCTGTTAACGCAAATAAGCACCTCCATAACCCTGCTAGAGAGGTTAAGCAGTCATGGAAATGTGGCAGAGGTTTCAGTGCTAGATTGTAAAAATCCTCTAGGGAGACTGGGCACATATTTAAGTCATGCTACAACAAAACTGGAACCTTTACACCACTGACAGTGTTACCTGTACATTCTAAGTTATAGACTTCTATTTTGATGCACAGACTTATCTAACACTGTCCATGCTAGACACCAAGACAGACAAATGGGAAAAAAATGGGAAAAAAAACCCCCAAACCAACAGGATACAATGATAATTCAAACGGTACGTCACAATGAACATTAAGTAGGTTAAATAAGGTGTTAATTATGACACTCCTCGATTTTGAATACCTGACTTTGCAGTCATAATAATGTTATTCCAAAATAGTTGTGTGTGGATAGATTATGGACAGATACAGACATAAAATTATTCTCATAAATGAGTGTCAAGAGAAACAGTATGTTCAATGCAGTGATTTTAAAGAATATTTTAAAGCAATAAATTGGTTAGTGTCCTTACATCTTTATATTTTATTATGAAAAAAACTTTTATTTTGAACAACTGTTGGGTTTATTAATGCTATTTAATAGTATTCATCATTCTTAAAGCTGACAATTATTCCAAAGCAACTGATTATTTTATTTGTCAGCTACACATATTAGGGCAACAACAGCCTCCTTGAAACAGGTTCTTAATCCTCATTAAGTTGAAGAGCTGTCAGTAAATATCATGCGAAAGACAAGGGTATTGATATTAGAATATGTAACAGAGGTTCAAATCCTGTTGTCCCAAACTTGGTTACAAGAGAAGATATTCTGTCCAATTAGTGAAAGGTGAAGACATCTGGAAGCACAAGGATGTAATGATACAAGCACACTTAAAAAATAACAGGGCCCACATGTTAAGTGGGACTGTGGGATTTCAGCCAAGATACACGTGTGTCAATCCCGATTCAACTAAACTCCTCTTTTAGAATTCTGTCTGTGCTTATGTGGCTGCAAACATTCAGATCCAACGAAGTTAAAAAGAACTGATGGAAGCTACAGGATTTCTAATGAACTAACAGAAGCTGTTGTTCCAATAGACCAAGATGTCATAATTTAAGAAAATTAACACTGTCTTTTCATCTACTTGCTAAAACGTCCGTGGTGGTGTAAGTGATATTATTTATAGCATGCTATGAATAGCTTCTTTTCAAGCGTGGATACAGTTTTTTGGATAAAATACATTAGAACAACTGCAGAGAAGCTAACAAGAAGTCTACCCAGCCCAGTACACTGTATCTCCAGCAGCAACCAATAGACTATGCACAGGAAGAGTATCACTATATAATTGCCATGTTCGTAAAGTGTTTGTATCTCAGGGATTTCCTTGCTCCAGAGTTAGAAGCTTAATAGGTCTGTCTTCTGTGCTTTGAAAATGCACCCAGTCACTTTTATGGGAACACTAACCTTCCTGTCATACTTTCCAAAGAATACAGCATGATAACGCAAAATAAACTGTGCATAGTTTCATGCCAAGTTTCAAGATTAGCTGTGATGCAGAACAGATGAACTTTTGAAGCAGCATTAGATAAGCTGTTTAATTAAGCGAGTTCAGATTTCTTAGGAAAGCTACCGGGGTTGTTTAAAAGAGTAAAGAACTCTGCAATAGTAGTAGTAGACATGCACAGTGTCAAGTCAACACCAGAATTAGAAGGAAAGGTGAAAAAGAACCTCTCTCTTATGATAACAGAAAAGTCCATCCAGAATTAGTAAATCATGATTCATTTCAGCAAATGACAGAAAGGTCAATAACTTTGGATAGAAAGCAGATTAAAAAAACTTGCAAAATCAGCTATCTCACTTCTGAGAAAGCTAAAGGCATCCAAGGTAAATAGAATTGCTGTAATCCCCACTGCTCATCCCAAGACAAATTACTGGTTTTAGACGAGACAAGGAAGTTTTTAGGATGCATGATTCTGTAACATCTGTGCAAAACCAGAAATGAGAATTATAGTTCCTTTTTAATGCATCAAGGCTATTGCCCATGTTATGTAGTAGCATGGGCTGATAGGAACATACTCATAAAATGAAAGACTTGGCAGTAAGAATCTGACAGCTGCCTTGTGTATGCATTTCAGAGCACTTTTATTCTGGAGCAGTGGTGTTGGAAGCTTTGTGGAGAGCATTATATTTAAGGAGTCAGTGATCTTGAGAAATCCATTTCTGCTCTTTTGGGCCTTGTACTTCAGGCTTGAGAAGCCTGTACATTAGCACGAGGAGCCTCAGTAACGACCGCATGCCCCACGTCAGCCTGTGCTGTGTGCCAGTGGATGCTGTAACATTCCAGCCCCTCAGGAGAAGATACACAATTCTGCGTGGTCCACAACAGAAAAGGCACCGTGGCGTGGGTGGGAAGAGGAACCTCTTCACAGACAGAATCTGTGCAGTGTGCTGTGGGAAAAAATCCATTCAGGGCCCCTCAGATCCACAAATGCGGGGTTCCCACCGTCTGAAGGGCCTAACATCTACTCAATCTCTGTATTCTTCTTTTTATTCTACCTTATTAAAACAGCTATTTTATTAAGACCTTTGTTATCTCATCTTTCCTATTGAGATCCAGAAAGAAAGAATACTGCACCATCTCTGTCTCTCCCTGGCCTGGGCAGAACACTAGCTGTAGGTTGATTCTATAGGCCTTTTAGTGTTTGGAGTATATGGAAGTGTGGTCCCGGTGCCCCACTGATTTCATTTCATCCAAGACGAATCAGTTTGTACACTTAGATCGATCCACGATTTGAACAAAAATCCCAGCAAGTGAGAGTGATCATTGCATTCATGATCTGACCAACACAAATGTAAATTCACCCCTAATTTAAGATTAGCAAGTAGACTGCCTAGGTTTTATGCACAAGTACTATGGACTAAGACCTGAGGAAGAAATGGAAAACAGGATAGAGAACAGAAATGAAAGGGAAAAGCGGCTTAATTTTTTGAAAGACATGTTTCAAGATTAGGTTAGGTAGTTTACATAAACAGGGAAAGGAAGTAAACGTATGATAAATAAGAACTGGGCAGTAACTTTCTCCGAGAAAGTTTTATATAAGAGTTGTATTGCAAAAATGGTAGGACAAATTCTGTTTTAACTTACACCAACATATAATCACACATATGTGCAGCTTCCCTGGAAACCTGTCTCCTCAATTTTCTCCAGAGAAGTTAGCTAACAAAATTTCTGCTGCTTTTAGCTGCTGAAAATATTGGGCATGGAATACATGACTAAGTAATTCTGCAGGAATCCCATTGTTGCCAAATCTGAATTTCAGTTTGAATTTTAGATTATTTTAAGTTAAAAACATTGTATTATTCTAAGTTGAAGGACAGCATGTGCACTACTCCAGACACTTCAAGCCCTACTACTGCACATAAGAATTGGCGCTCTGAGGCAGATGCCACTGGCTCCAAAGAATTAATGCTTTTGAACTGGGAGACACACACTAGTTTTATTACCCAGTTAACTGAGCTCCCTGAATACACTTGGCTGTCTACAAACAGCAATGTGCTGTGACAGCTCAGGGATCCAAACTGTTATTACTGAAAAAAAAAGAAAAAGAGGGGATATCAGTTATTTAATTTGCACAACCTGTAATGTAAGTAGTTTAGAGATTGGACTATACAGAGAAGTTCAGCAGCTGCTTGTAGTATAATGTATTCAAAACAGGAGTCACTTCTGATTATGTACCGTTTCTAGTAAATCTCTAAAGTTAATTTCCTGTTATGCCCAGGAGGGCTCCCTCTTCAGAAAGGCAGTGTGTGGCCACAGGCAGCTCTGGGGGCAAGGAGGAGCAGGGAAGATTATAAAAACAGTGGAATCTTTCAGACCAGACTGAAGTATGTTTTTGCGGAAAAAATCCTTGGTAAGCAGCTGTAACCCATCGTAAGACAATGAAATTGAAGGAAAAGGAAAGAAAAGACTGATGCCTCCAACAAGATGAAGCTCAGTTCAGGTAAACAAATTTATGGGCATGTAGTGAGGCAGAACAGTAACAAAACCCACAGGCTGCAATGAGTTGTCAAGGTATGAGTCTTTGCAAAAAGACTTCTCTGATTTAATTTGATAAATAAAAAGTAAGAGGGAAGGGAAGAAATTGCACATGTAGGAAATTTAAAATGCCTTGAAGGTAGGAACAGGTACTGAGCTTCTTAACAAAAAAAAAAAAAAAAAAAAAAAAAATTTAAAGAACCACCAGCAAAATAATTTCCATCCACTCCATCATAACCCAAATGTTTCCTTCTTTAATCTAAATATTCATGGTCCTGAAAGAAATGTGAAAAAGCTCCAAATTAAGACAAAAGTGAAATGATCAACAATTAGAAAGTTGTTTTCATATACACAACATTGCTGTAATTGTTGAAGGGTAATGAAACTGTAAACCAGGAATTTTTCTTAGCTCAAGAAACTCTGTGAAGATGATGTAAGAAGAATCTATGAATATTTTTGAAAGGAGATCTCCCATCTGGTTTTGACTTTCTATCTTGATCAAGGAGTTAAGTGGCTGAAAAAAGGACAGTGCACAGGAAATTCTTCATTATGTAAGAAATTGTTAACATGCGTTTCAGTTATTGCGAAGAGCGAAATGTCTGGGGAGACCTCCTTTTCACCCCAAAATTTTACAGACTCTCTTTAAAGTAAGAAATCAGAAGGAATAGCTGAACTTTACTAACTGAATCTTTTAGCAGTCCTGAGGTAAAACCTGAAAATACTCACTCTCCAACTGCCAGGTTGCAGTTATTAAGTGATGGCATTAGTAAAACAAATTTAAGATTACTGCAAATTCAGAAAACCCCCCAGAGGAAGCTGGCTGATTGCTTCGCCTTTTCCCAGGACCAAACCACAATATCTTTCTTCATAAGGCCACTGCAAAAGCAACATGACAATACAGGTTGAGTATTTCTTCGGCAAGATAGATTTCTCTGCTACAAATACATCTATGTAAAATTGTGATTCTCAGAATGTACTACAAACAAAAAGCAGTCATTCAGAAATCCTAGCCTGTCTTTTAATCAATCCTGTGCTCTAACGAGCTGTCTCTCTTGCCTCTCAAATAACCTACACTTCATTGGTTTTCTTGCTTTCTGCTTCTGAAATACAGTCACTCACATCTCTAGTTCAGTGCCTTAGACTCTACGTTAGCTATCAGCAACAGGGAAACCTCTCATCTCCTCTGTTGGCTTTTCCAGATGTTTTTTGCCATGAAGACCATGCTATCACAGGTAACAACTTCTAGCGTTTCACTCCTGAAAGGAACTAATTCCATAAGGCCCAAGCAAAACATGGCTTTGCATGCCCCATAATTCCACCTGTGACTAGCTGGGGTATCAGATACACTCCCAGTCTGGGTCCCAAACGTCAGCTCTGAGAGTGACTTAGCCCAACACACAAAAAAAAAATAAATCAGCAATTCAACAACTGACTTAAGGAATGATTTACCTAACTTTTATCAGAACATTTTCATGAAAAAAACCCAAATATATTTCCACCTTGTCCATGTTACTCTACAGCTTTTTTTTTTTATTTTCTCCTTCTCTCCCAATTTTCTTTTAGCAAATCAGGAGAGGGTGTTTCTAGTTCATTCCTGACGTGGAGTGGCTGGACTAGAATATGAACATTCTGTTCTAATTCATTACTAGAAACTAAACCTGCAAATCATACATTATTCTTGTATCATGGAAGCTTTCAAATGCACTAGAGACTAATTGTGTTCTCTGTGTTCCTCCTTCCAGGGAACTAGGATATTTCCACTTCTGACAAGCAAGGAGGAAAAATGACAGCTGAGCTTTTATCAGCAGACACATTTTTCACTTCCCTGCTCTCCTGCATGGAAAGATAACACCTCGCAGCACTGTCTACAGACAGACACCACCAGCATGGTTTTGCTTATGCCTAGACTTAAGTGCAGCAGCAACATCACAATACTGTTTTTCACAGTCATGTGACATGTCCTGAGAACTCCTGAATCCAAAGTCCCCATCAAAGCGATGCACTTCATCTCCTGCCTACAAACTCTCTTTCATACAGCTGATGGTGGAAAAGTCCTGCAGGTTTAGTCACGGCTGTAAATTTCAGCTAGTGCAAGTAATTTCTCCATGGAGAGTCTCTCCTGTAGCAAGCTAGCAACATCATTTGTGTCCTGTGTCAGCCAGTAAGTTCTGAAAGTGGAGTCCAGCATCAAAAGGGCTCTGAAACAGGTGAGCTGAGAGCCACAAACTCCCTTTTCAGTTCTGAAAAATGTTAAATCATGCTGTTGACTCCTGGAATGGTTTGCCTTTTTCATCCAGCCTATGCAGTGGTTTTGAAATATGGGTAAACTTACAGATAAACCTTCTGTAATGGGAATGGAGCCCTTTAAAAACCTGCAGACCTGTGAGTTCTGGGGGAGTCAGACAGTTCTGCAGTATTTCCATGCTCCTGACCCCCCTTCCTCCAAGCAAATTCTTGTCTCACTAGTTATGCCTAAGGTGGCTTCTCTCTCTCTCCAGAACAACTGCTATTTCTTTTGCTGTAATTACAGATTGATAGCCTTCAGCTTATTCTAAATCATGTGCAAGAGTACAGATTCCTCTTCAGAGGTGTGGTAAGCACCAAGACATCTTCTACATGTAAAGAGACTCCTGATTCTCTATGAAGCTCTGAAGCTTCGTATGTCCCAAGCAAAAACCCAAACCCCATTCATATTGCCAAAGGCCATATCCTGCTGTGAAAAAAAATCTATTTCCTCATCTTTTAAAATGATTTGATTTTCAAATGGTCTACAGAGAATCTAATGCTAATAATTTTTCTCAAGTATATGCAAGACCCCAGAAATGGCCAACAGTGCAGTTAGATTATTCTGACAGATTTCCTCTGTGATCTGAAAAGCTTCTGCCCTCTTCAAAACTGCTTAATTAGCGAGCCCCTACCCCACACACCCATTTTGTACAGGATCAGTATAATAGGACTTGGGTCTTTGTTATGTTGGGGAAAAACATTCCAATGCCTAAGCAGATCTTGGACCATTCTATTGCACAGCATTTGAACATATAGCATAGTGCTGAAATACACTAAATAGAATCTCTTGACTGTCCCTGACGAGCATTTTTCTCTCAGCTGGTACTAGGTCTGCTAGCTCACACTTTGTGAAGCTAACCATCGCAGTTATTTCTCGCAGGGCAGGAATATTCAGCAACTGAACATGATCACATTGTTGTTCAGATCCACACAGACTTCAGCAGGTACAATCCCTTCAGGATTTTTCTTTCAAAATAAATCTTTCTCTCACTACGAAGTCAGCGTAACTTTTGAGCTTTGAGCTTTTACCTCTCAGATCAGGTAAAAGCATCCCACCCTAGCAATAAAAACATTTACCACGGGCAACCCTATAAATTTAAGAATTCTCCTTCTCCCCTTCTTTCCTCCAGCCTCCAATTATCAATATTTTTTCTGCTTCACTGCATTTTTTTAACATTGCCGCGCTTCCTTCTTTTAAAGAACAAACTTCCCTATCTGCAGGATTTTCAAACCTGCCATGAATGAGATTCAAACCTGCTTCCATTTTCCCTGCAACCACACCAGGGGTTGTAGGAGTTACAGCAGTGTCATCCCATCTCCCACAGCAGCAGCTCCTGCCTCAGTTGGCCCCAGCCCATGGTGAACTTGCCAGCCCCTCTGCAGCAGCACAGCCATCCCATCACCAACCTCAGCCCAGGACAACGCAGGTACTCTGCCTTTCAAGCTGTACTCAGCCAAGAATACTTCAACTCCACTAAATGTGAGAAGACATGCACTGAAGGAGAAGTACAAGCTTCAGGCCTCATCCCAGGAGACACAGAGCCATTCATATAAATGCTTAGCACCAAGGAGACTCTCCGTATTTTGTTAAATTAGATCCAGAGCAGCAAACACATTTAATTCAAAGTGCATTTTCATACACAAATACATGCCGTACTCTTCAGACCTTTTAGAGATTTCTCTAATACTGTGTTTTACTTCTCATGGGCTTAAACACAGTTTTCCTTAATTTCAATATAAAGATTTTGAGAATCCTTCTTCTGGCTTTAGAGAAGATATTACTGTGTTTTTTTTTTTTTTCTCCCCCAAGTTTAAAGAACTACCCTGTTCAGTAAATTTTGCTCTTCATATTCCAAAATTACAAGGATAAGTGAAGTTACATCATGTGAGTTATGAAGTGATAATGTCTTTAGTTCTGCCCCAATCAGAAGTGTAACTGTTTAAGGCTCATAATAATCATGTTCAAACATATTCAGATTATAATTACTTTTCTTCTGATAATGATAGCCCGTCTGATTGGATGATTACCTATTTGACTTTGATAAGTCTCGAAGGTCAAAGAAGATAATTACAGACATCTGTTTTCCAAGAAAAATAAACTCCTGGAAAATAATATTTAAAGTGACATCTGCAAATAAGCATTTTAATAGCACGGTGCTCATGTAAAAGTCACAGGCAGGCAAATAAAATAACAAAAGCAAATTGTAAAGTTACCAAGTTGTCACACTTCATTTGTAACTGTGCAAATTTTCTTTTGTTACTTACATAAGCATAAATAACTTCAGTTTGGCCAGAATATATTTGAGTAGACATTAAGAATAAAACCAAATGAAATAAAAGTAACATATGTTTCATACATGTTTAAACTATTCTCACAGGTATCATTTACTTGAAAAAGAAAACGGTGTGTTTAATCAAAGAGGGTAGCAGATTATGTACCCCACCTGTTGCTGTTTCCAAGGAAAGAGGAGGAATATTATTCAGAGAAAATGAACGAAAGTATTTCAGGGTCCTAGCATGCAGTGATCAGAATGAAATCACTTTGATTTGTGCTGTCATGCTCTCCAGTGGCCAAAGGTGCACTGATTAATCATTGGTACCAAGGCCACGGACTACTGAAGCATTAATAATTGGTAAACAAACAAATCTAAAGCAAAAGTCACATACATTTGTCTCCAGAAGAAGCAAGGAAAGAGCCATAGGACCTAAGACAAATTTTCTGTAATGTAATTGTTCTTCACTCGGATGCATTTCCTTTTGCCTTGTACCCTCTACAGCAGGTTTCTCTTCGGGGAAGTGAGCACAAAAATGCTGTCAAACCAAAATTCTCTGCTCTAATAGTAACTTATTCATTCTTAATCTTCACCCATTTCTTCTGCATCAACAAAATCCTGTAGTCTAAATAGCTTTCCTCCTCAGCAGGCACTCAAGTAGACACTTTAACAGAAGCTTCTGCACTGCTTTCCTTGTGCGTCTGCCTTCACAGAATGTAGATTTTATTTATTTTCTTTACAAAAAAAGGTAAGCAATTATACTTAATAACTTTATGGATGCTCCTCAGTGATGAAGACCTAATTTCTGTAGCTGAAGAAAAGACAGAAGTCACCATAACGTACTAAAGCCAACAGCTGACCAGAGACACATTTTCTTGCTGTTCTTTGTAATTCCAAGTCATAGTAAGATCAGCTTCAATTACTTAAAATATTCTGTTAGATTAGTACACACAATCATCCACTTAGTTTGATCTGTAACCTTTCCAGTTTTGTGAAACTTCACCTTGAGGCAGGATTCCTAAGTTCTTCTACTTAGAATATGCTGGTGAAAAGAAATCAAGATACTATTACGTATCTTCCAAACTAGTCTCCAGAGGTAGACTGAAATCAAGTTAGAATCACCATATCTTGAACAATGCATCCAGTTGGGCTGTATAATTGCAAATTAGGATATCATAAAACTGGGAAATACCTGTTCCAAAAGAGATCATACTAAGAAGCAAAAAAGACCATGCAACAGAATGAGGAAGAACACAAATTCTTGGATGGTGAAAACATGCCAATGAGCATTGTGTCTTACTCAGGAGGGAATACAGAAGATGATAATTAGGACAGTCATCGGCAACATTAGACTCAGGCAGCTGGCCCATGTCCTTGGAGAAGCAGCTAGATGAATTTCTATTTTGTACTTTGAAATATTAAATCCAAAGATCAGGGGCCTGAGAATTTACAATCTATTTTGAAAAAGAATAATCACACAGTTCAGTTAATTTTAAAGTATCAAAAAGTGTCATAATCTAAAGATAAGCAAATGGAAAATATAGGCAAGTAGGTTGCTTTTTCTACATTTCGTGAAAATCTGAAGACCTGAGAATCCTGACAGTCATAATGGACAGATCCTTTTCAGGTAAAGTCTGATTTACAGTATTGTGCTATAGCCCTCAAAATTATAATAGACACCTATCTTTTAAAACAAAGTCTGTTACCTATTGTCAAGGAAATACAATGCTGAAGAAAAGGGTACTCAAACTTTGTTAATATATGATAATAAAAATGTAGACATTCTTCTGAAAAATTTAATTTTTTTAATTTTTTTTTTAGAACAAATGCAAGTGAGTTTGGTAAGTACTGAAACAGGAAAAGTAACAAGGCATTAAATGAGAACAGAGATGAGTAACGGGATAGATTAACCACAACTAAAATCGGTAATGTACACGTACACACCAGCAAACAGTTCTCCAGGGAAAGATGAACAGTCTAAAGAAATGAGCCACAGAGATGACAGGAGAAAAGATATTCTCAAATTAGAGAAAGGGAAAAGAGCTCAAGACCCATTAATGACCTTGCCCGAACTTAGACTAGACATTTTTATCAGTGCTGGAGTTTTTTGTCTCCCGACTTCCTAGTCTCAATCTCTAGGAAGCATTCCTCTTCTCCTGCTTCCACAGTAGCACAGAATAAAAGAAAAGAAACAAAACCATTTGCCACGACTACTCTGATATAGCAAGACAACAAAGACCTGTAAGGCAGTCAGCAGCAGGCTAACACTACAGTTTACACCAGTAGAGGTAACTGCTGCTAAAATAGACACCAAACATCTTTGCACAGAGTAGCACTTCTCATTCTACCTGCCGATTTTCTGATCTCCCCAGCTCTGATCTAACTAGATCATGACTTTGGAGTAGGCATAGAAGAGCACCCAAGGGGCTGGTAGACCCCAGACTGAGGGGAAAAAAAAAATCTTGGGCTGTTCCTTATCTGCCAGGATGGAGGTGGGAAGAGAGAAGTAGAACCTGCTTTTCTCATTTGATGCTGAATCACAGACTACAGAACAATTGCTCTTGCTTTGAACAGCTTGATGGCAAAGGAAATAATGCTGAGGCTTCAGGGTGTATGCTGTATTTTCTGGCACAAGTACTGCCCTTAAGTCAAGCGGGATACAATGGAAAGGAAAGAAGAACTAATCCCTTGGGAAGTTTGCTACTTGCCCAGGATCCACGTCTGTCTTCTCTGTTCATTCATCTCCACTCAACAGCGTGGTCTTCAAGCTCCTTTTATTCTGTTGCCTACTGACTTAAAAGCAGGCTTAAATACACAGACTTTGAAGGAAAGCATAGGATGTCCTGAGTGTTCCCCCTGCCCCAAACAGGCCTTAAAGCAAATCATTATATTACTACATAATTAGCCTTATTACTATTATGCCAAACAGAGCAAGACATAAATAAATAAAAATAATTCATCTCGGAAACTCATGTTTGCAGAAGGTTATCAGCTGTGATAACATCCCCCTGAATGCAGGAACACTTAAAAAACTTAGGGAACATTTCAACAAACTAACACACTGATGTTACAGTTTCTTAGTTGTCCTAGCTCTTAAGAACTTGAACGTGTACTTCCCAGTGCATGTAAAACTTTCCATCTTTTCAGCCGTAACACCTAAAGAAGATGCATATAACAAATCCAGAGATCCAGGTTGTGTGCATCTATTGAAAAGCTGCACCCAAATCATCATTTTGTGAGTATCAGTGTTACCCTACTCGATGATCAGGAAAAAACACAGAACAATGGATGCACCTCTTTATTTTTTTAAAAAAAAAAAAAAAATTAAAGGTCAATTTTGACTGTAAAAAAAGTCATTTTTCAACAGGTTGAATGTCATTCAGTGCAAGAGATAGTTCATCTCTGCGAGCAGACTGAGCTGGCCTGTCATCTCAGAGAGGGTAAAGGAGTTATTTTGTAATCAAATTATATTTTTAGAGCATACACCAGGCAGTGGAAGAGAGACTTCTGAACCAGTTTTGACACTTCCTGGCAAAAGAAACAAATACTATAGACATGAGAAAGAATAAGTTCAAACTGGATTTTCAAAAGTGCTCAACATTGGTCCAACCTATGTTTTGACACACAGACCTTACTATATAGTCAGTAACAACAACCACGTTTTTGTACTATGTTTCTGGAGCTACATAATTGTGCTGCAACAATGTACACTAAGTATTTTACGTGGCAATAAACCAACACATATTTACAATATATGTGTGGGCAAGTTTTTAATTTCTTTAAGTAAAAGAGGAACAGCTCTCTGGTAGCGAATAACAAACGCCAAATCCTTGTTCCCGACATAGACGCCTGTTGCAGTAACTTCACAAAGGGGAAGCTGTCATTCAAGCACATTTGTAATTGCTATTCCTTTTGAAATTTTTATTGAAATATGAGACCCAGGTATAAAATGAGACCAAGACAACCTAAGAGTTAAATGTTATTCAAGTCTCTCATTGTTGGAACTATGGGTGAAATTAATGTGCCACTCAAGAAGCAATATTAACCAAACAAACATTATTTCACCTGATGAATGTTTAATTTTCTTTTCTTTCATAAGCTACCTAGGCAAAGTATAGCATCCTGAGATCTTTGAAGATAATTCAGTATCAGCACATTCTTCTGCTGTAACACAATTGACAGGAAAGGAATTTTAACTTCTCTAATGCTTGAAGACGACCTTGTCTGCCTCCTTGGGCTGTGAAATCTTAACCAGACAGCCTTAACAGAAAAGAGGTGTCACATCATCTATAATATTGCATGGTAGGTTAGATGACTTTTGAGCATCCTAGAGAGAGAAAAAGGTATAAACCTTTAAGTAGGACACCACATTTTTTGCAGCACATAATGAATTTTAAGAGCCAAGAAGCGTTCTGCAGACAGTGACTGAGTAGGCCTTCCAGGATAGTCTTTCCTCACATGAAATCACATGGGTTATGGCTTTCCCTGGCTGCCACAAACAACAGAAAAATTAACATGATGGAAAAGGCTGTTTGTCCTTACAGCTGTAGGAACAACAGAATCAAACACCATTATTTTACACCATTTAGTCACCCTGAATGATTCCCATCAATCTCCCTTCAAAATTATCCATCTGCATCTGGGGAGCAGTGTGTATATAGGGGCCTCCTCATAAAGGCAGCACAACAGCAAGGAAATGCCTTTAAGTTTCATGAAGCAGTCATGGGCATTTATTAGTTTTCAAGACCTGTACTCTTCAGTTCCCTAAGCTAGTTTGTTTTAGCGACAGATGCTAGAAATTCTAACAACCAGAAAAAGTGAACATGTCCCAGGAAAACTGAAATTTCCTGTGAAAGGACACAGGACTACTAATGTCAGTGACAGGTCCAGCTGTCAAACTGTTCCCTGGAAAAAGGATTGTACAATGCCAGGTGCGTTGTGAGTGTACCACAGAAGTCAGAAGCAACAGCAGGTACCTCACTGTTACAAAAACACTGTAGTTGAAAGACCGCTGCAGTGACTGACCCAGACAGAAATAACTCACAGCAGAACATGATGGACCATCAGTATTTTCCACCCGTAACTCCTTCATGTCTCACCATGCAGTGCTCTCTCCTTACATCATGTACTGCTCTTCAGGAACAGGAGCCACACATTTATGCAGAACCGTAAGTCTCACCTCCCTGTGTAACAAGCCTGCTGCCCTTTTTTTTGCCTTCTTTAAGCAGCTAAGTCACTCTACCAAAAAAATTCCCAGGTCTCTGCATTCTTCTCTTATACTTCTAAAATCTACATGCAACTGCAACTTTAGTGAATTAAGAATTTATTTTCAGCACCCAATCAAGTAAAAGGAGTAGATACCAACACATTATCTTGTTTGGAGCAGCAAGCATCCTTCCCTCACATTAACTCTCAACAAGATTTCATGGGGAAGTACTTCAAGAAAGTTCTTAGAGCTACAAGCTAGCTTTCAGGTGAACTAACATTTTGGTACATAGGAAAGACTGTTTGGGAAACATATGAGAAAGGTCCCCAGCAACAGAACATGGTGATGACTCAGCTAGGATTTAAATTTTTTTAGAATCATAAAACCATTTAGGTTGGAAAAGACCTTTAAGATCATCGAGTCCAACCATCAACCCAGGACTGCCAAGTCCACCACTGAACCATGTCCCTAAACACCACATCTACACGTCTTTTTAAACACCTCCAGGGATGGTGATTCCATCACCTCTCTGGGCAGCCTGTTCCGACGCTTGACCATCCTTTCAGTCAAGAAACTTTTCCTGGTATCCAATCTAAACCTCCCCTGGCACAACTTGAGGTCATTTCTTCTTGTCCTGTCACTTTTTTCCTGTGAGAACAGACCTACCCCCACCTGCCTACGGCCTCCTGTCAGGCAGTCGCAGAGAGCAGTAGGGTCCCCCCCAGCCTCCTTTTCTCCAGGCTAAACACCCCGGCTCCCTCAGCCGCCCCTCACAACACTTGTGCCCCAGCCCCTTCCCCAGCCCCGCTGCCCGTCTCTGGACACGCTCCAGCCCCTCCGTGTCCCTCCTGCAGCGAGGGGCCCAAACCTGAACACAGGATTCCAGGGGCGGCCTCACAAGTGCCCAGTATAGGGGAAAGATCACTTCCCTAGTCCTGCTGGCCATGCTATCTCCAATACAAGCCCGGATGCTGTTGGCCCTCTTGGCCACCTGGGCACACTGCTGGCTCATTGTGTTCAGCCATGCATCAACCGGCACCCCCAGGTCCTTTTCCTCCAGGCAGCTTTCCAGCCACTCCTTCCCCCAGCCTGTAGCGTTGTGTGGGGTTGTTGTGACTCAAGAACAGGACCTGGCACTGAGCCTTCTTGAATCTCATACAATTGGCCTTGGCCCATCAATCCAGCCTGTCCAGATTCCTTTGCAGAGCCTTCCTGCCCTCAAGCAGATCCAACACTCCGCCCTGACTTGGCGTTGTCTACAAACTTACTGCAGGTGTACTCAATCCTTTTGTCCAGACCATCAATAAAGACATTAAGCAGGACTGGCCCCAGTACTGAGCCCTAGGGAACACCACTTGTGACCAGCCACCAGCTGGATGCAACTCCACCACAGTTTTTTGGGCTTGGCCATGCAGCCAGCTTTTAAGTCAGCTAAAAGTGCACCCATCCAAGCCACAAGCAGCCAGTTTCTCCAGGAGAATGCTGTGGGGAACGGTGTCAAAGGCTTTAGTAAGGTCCAGGTAGACAACATCCACGGCCCTTTCCTCATCCATTAGGTGGGTCGTCTTGTTGTAGAAGGAGATCAGGTTAGTCAGCCAGACCTGCCTTTCATAAACCCCTGCTGGCTGGGCCTGATCCCCCAGTTGTCCTGTGATGGCACTCAGGATGACCTGCTCCATAACCTTCCCTGGCACCAAGGCCAGGCTGGCTGACAGGCCTGTACTTCCCTGGATCCTCCTTCCTGCCCTTCCTGTAGATGGCTGTCACACTGGCTAACCACCAGGTTTTCTGGGACCTCCCTGGTCAGCCAGGACTATGACGGAAAGCAGCCTGGCAAAGCTCCTCCGCTGGCTCCCTCAGTACCCTCAAGTGGATCCCACCTGGTCCCACAGACTTGTGCGTGTCTAAGTGGAGCGGCAGGTCACGAATTGTTTCTTCCTGGGCTGTGGGGACTTCACTCTGCTCCCCATCCCTGTCTCCCAGCTCAAGGGGCTGAGTACCCATAGGGTAACTGGTCTTGCTACTGAAGACTGAAGCAAAGGCGGCATTAAGTACCTCGTCCTTTCCTACATCCTTTGCCACTGTGTTTCCCCCCTGCTCCCTCCAATAAAGGGTACATATTCTCCTTGGCCCTCCTTTTGTTTCTAATACATTTGTAAAAACATTTTTATTATCTTTTATGGCAGTGGCCAGCCTGAGTCCTAGCTGGGCTTTCACTTCTCGAATTTTCTCCCTGCAGAACCTCGTGACATCCTCATAGTCCTCCAGAGTTGCCAGCCCCTTCTTCCAAAGGTGGTAAACTCTAAGTATAATACACCAAAGCAGAATTATGTATCTTTTTAGCAACATAAATTATTTTTACAATAAAGCTTTATTCCAGGGTTCAAACATCAGAAGAACAGGTCCAGTTATCACCCTTAGAATTTCTAGAGTAGCAAATTCTGTGGTCGCTTGTTTGTCAGATTCTGCCTGTTTTCTTAACTCTAATGAACAAACTGCTTAACTTGTACACGAACTGGGAGAAAACTCTGAACTTTCTACTCCGCCCAATGTCATTTTTCAGTAAGTAACACTTAAAGACCCAAACATTACTACCGAGTAAGGAAGGAGATCAAGCCAAACTTGACTAGTAAGTGGTTACTGTCAGTGCAACACAGGGCTGGTAAAACCCCATAAATCAGTAAACAGGGCTTGGTTAATAATTTAAGCCCAGTCAGCTTCTCTGCTGGTGTTTGAGACTCTGTATTTATTCAGTCCTGCAGGCCCTTATGTTTCAGTTTAGCTTGTGAGAATCATCACCTGTAAGGGCGGACACACAATGCTTATGCAAGGTTACAGTACCAATGCTGCTCATATGAGGAGCACTGAAACAGTGAAGAAAAAGACCAACTTTGACCTTATAATCAGATTTATGCAGACAGACTCTGGCTGCAGTACGCTGCCATATGAAAGCAGGGCTTTGAAAACCCTTGCTACAGCTTACTGTTTATCTCTTTCACCTGTCTTTTCACCCTTCCTCCCAGTTCCTCTCAAATGAACAATTTGATAACTGTTTTAATAAACACCTGCTGGAGACAGATGACCCCTACTTCCATTAGAAATTAATTTGTTCAGCACAAGCAGACTACCTGTGTATCTTGTACATTCTTGCTGTACAACATATCTAAGCCATGACTCTACTTATCCATCCACACAGCTGAAACTGATTCTCATCTCAATTACCACATCCTTCTCTTTGGCCTTGACAGATGCAATCTTGCCTGTCTTATTTCATTCAAAATACTACTGACAAAGATGATTTCTCTTAGCTCATTCTTTTGACCAGCCCATCTCCCTTCTTCTAGTTTTCAAATAGCAGCTGTTTCTCTACTACAAACTCAGCTCACTTGGTTTAGTTTCTAAGGCTTCCCAATCCTCTTCCTCCCTCATCTTCTTCTGTCCTACAGATATGCTCCATTCTGATCACACCGTGATGCAAGCTTGCATGCCTAATCGTTACATTCCCGAGCTTTCTGCCATGTTTTCCCCCGGTGATTAGGAGATCCCTAAAGATAGCTGCAATGTATTGGCAATATTGCCCTATTATCTTTCTCCACAATTCCCGTCAGAACCCCATTTCCCTTGATGCCCTAAAGAAAAGATTTGACAATAGTCAGACTGTCAGTGTGTTGAAAATACTGCCTGGCATATTGCCAACATTATCCCGCTGTTTCCTCACATCTCCTCCTCTTTTTAGTTTGTCTTAATTGCAACCTCTTTGGAGCAGCGATTGTTTTGTTCTGTATTTGTACAGCATCATAGTGAAATCCCCATCTGCAGCTAAGGATCAGGTACACAACATAAATATAAACAATAACAAAACTAAAGAGGTTCACAGTTTCTTTGAGAAAATACTGCACGGCAGAGTCTGAAGAGCTGCCAGTAAGCTCGAGTCATATTTGTAAGGAGGACTACATTTATGTAAATTATGCTGGCACACTTTCTCATTTCAAAAGGACGTCATAATATCTCTAAGTACCGTTTCTGGCAAAGCATTATTTAAAAATATATTTTGGCAGAAACCAAAAATATTTCAGAGTTAAAAAGTTACAAAAAAGCATTCTGCTAGGGCTGTTGGCACAGCTGTAAACAGGATCCTCAAATTACTGCACTCTAGATTAAATCCAGAGGTAAGTTTTACTATGAAAGCAACTATGGTGCAGGGAAACTCGGCATTACAAACGCTTTTTTCCTCCCCTGTGTCTCATGAGTTCAAGTATTTGAGGTAAGCATCTCACCTGCCCATCTGCACAGCTTTTCTTTATTCTTAGTTTCACATGAATGAATTTAATACACCCAGTTACACAACCCAGTCCAGCTCTCCCCAAAAAAGCACATCTCCCTTTCATTTTATCCAGCCTGGTTCTCTAGAGTCTCTGGTGATTGAGAAGGTTTACACACTTGGTATAACCTGACTACAGTTGCCCTGTAGTCAAAACAGCTTGATCTGGATTAAATTTTACTCCACTAAATGTCATCCTTTCACTTCTAGCATACCACTCCATGTAACTCTTCTCCATCTTTGGTACTTACCTCATCCAAATATCCAGAAGCATGTGGCTTTGCTAAGGTAAAGCCATAAAATTCATCTAATCTCTCCTCATAAATAATATTTCTTCTGAGGATGTGTTTCATAATGGATTTAGTACTGACTAGGACACAGGAAACTCGTGATAAGTTCCCAGTTCTGCTGCCAGACTTCAACTGGAGGCATTCACTATATCCCTTTCTGTTCAATGGGGATCAGAGTATCAGCTTGTTTTGTGAAGTACCTCGTACCAAATTATGAAATCTGAGTAAAACCAATAGAGTTTGAGGTATGTGAGATCATCAGAAATATCCATACAGCTTCTCTTTTTTGTGATTTAACTATCCAGTTTGGGCACATTTAGAAATACACTAAAATAAAAGATACAGATAAAACATCCAAACTTGTGTTTAAAAATTCACACTGAATTTGCTTCTCATTATTATTTCCACAATTCCATTCAAAAGCCCACTCCAGAAAGGAGCTCTGTTGTACAAAGAGAATTAATGATTGTCTCTTGACTACGTATGCTCAGAAGAAGCATGATGAATGACTACCCCTTCTTGCATGTTTCCAATGTTCTTTGAAGTTCATGCAAGTTTTTAATATTGCCAGTGTTCTTTATTCATCAGTTTTATCTTTTGCTACAGGAAGAAACCAGCCAGCTACTAAGCATGTCCCTTTGTCCATGACTTCACATCTTATCTAAGGTATATTAGTTCAGGAATCAATTCAAAGACAACTGAAACGTTTCTCAATAAGCTTTGAGACCTACACATCAAATGTCTCCCATCACAGAAACTGTGCCAAAGTTTTGTAAACCCACGAATTCTTTTCATATCCCTTGCTACCTTCAGCATTCTTCTTTCTTTTCTTATATGAAATTCTGTGTGGCTTTCCAAGGCATATTGTCACTATCTCTCACCAGTCTTCCCTTGCCATTGTCTGTTTTCACACAACAGAAAACAAGCAGAAGTATCCAGTATTCTTCAGACTGCCTTTCTCTTACTGAACTACTGCACTGCATTAGAAAAGCTGGTTCTCTAACCTAAACGGGCAGGTTACTGAGCTCAGTTCTAAACCCCACCCTTATCAGACATAATTAACTTTATCATACTACTGGTTTTCCAGAAAAGGAAGAAAATTGTAAAAAGTACCCTTTTAATTATACTGTCTAAAATGACTTCAGACTCCAAATATCACTCCAATTATTTCTAAAAGATAAGTCGTATTGCCACGTTACACACAATAACTAGCTAGTGAATCTCCATACAGTGTAACTGTCAGCATACAGAGAAGAAACTCCATGCTCTCCCAAAAGAGATCACAGGAAAACTATGTTAAGATCATGGCATTTAAGAGATCCGTGCATTATTTATCCCCATATTTAACAAACAGTCACATGCTTGAGCTACTGGAAAATAACTGCAAGATTGCCTCAAGCCTGCACCACCGTGCAGTCCTGTGCATAGGCATCCGATATGACCAAACAGTGATACCCCATGCACAGCTGTAAACACCTTAAAATGGGTATGGCTATAAAGGCAATGAGCTGTGGGATACTGAATGTTTAGCCTCAATATAAACAGAGAGGCAGAAAGAGGAAGAAAGTGAGCGTGTACATCTCCACTGATGTTACTCAGTGACGCTAGTGCACTATAGCGAGTAAATGATGCAGCTTTACACAGAAGCTCAGCTTTTTGTGTCCTACCATCTTAGTTGCTATGCTTCTTGCTTAGCTACCAGAAGAGCTTGAATTCCTATAGTTTATTCATCTGTCCCAAGGCCTAACTTTTCAAATCTTTGTGCACAGGTGACAACTGCATTGCTTACTTGAGCCTCATCACCCAAAACTGATTTAAATTAGGGATGTGTGTTGTGGATATTAGATTCATAGCATTAAAGTGCTAAGATTAGGAGTGAACAACAACAAAAAGCAGAAGTACAAATGCTGAGCTTTGACTTCCTTGCTCTGCGTGTGTAAGAATTCGTTGCTGAATTTTATTTCTCTGACACTCCTAGAATCAAGCAAACATTCTCTTCAAAACTAGGCGCTTTTATAGATTTAGTTCCACTGTCTATTCTACTCAGAAATACATTCTGTAAAAAAAAAATAAAAATAATAGTTACAAAAACTTTACATAAATGTTGGGTATATTCAGCAGAATTAAATGCAACTGAACTATCCTTGGACTTTCCGAATTAGTCTGTAGTAACTACATGCGTTCCTGGTACACCACAGCTATGCTGCAGAATGTCTTAAGTTTAACTCACCTTTGTGAGCTGCTCTGTGAGCTTATGAAAATACTCATTGCCTCATCCATAATTTAAAATCAATGACACTGTATCAGGCAATGATTTAGTAAAATGTATTTCTCCATTAGCTGCTGGTAATTGGAAGCTGACCATGCTCTCTGCTGACCCAAGCAACAACTGTCACAGCAAGTTCAATTAAAAAATAAAGTCTTTCAATGAGACCTCTTTTTCAAACAACAGAAAGAACATTTCCCGTTAAAAAAAAAGAAAACACTGCCCTCCTTTGGATCACACATCAATGCTCTTCTTCAGTTTAGAATGTAGCAGGAAGATCTCTTCTGGAGGAATGTAGCCTGGCACGGCATCATTTAGCAGATTCCTGTGTAAGGTCCATCTTGAAAGAGACCTTGCAAACCACAGGCCACATTTTGTTCTAAAATACCAGAGTACAACTGTACTGTAATTTAAAGCAAAAAGTGGGAGAGCTTGCTGGTTTGCTTTTATAGGGGACTGAGAGCCATTTTAATATTTTTTACAAAGTTGCAGACATACCTGGAGAGAAAATTAAGTGGCACAGGAAAACAGAATTTTTGCCTGCTGTATGTAGATGTTGATGAAAGCTAGATAAACCATAATTAACCAAATTAGAAATCAGAGCAATTATCAGTGATCAAAATTTAGAAAAAAAATAATCATGGTTTAAAATCTTATCTAAATGATAAAACCCTGAAAAACCATGCATCTCATGCTATGTTTTCTGTGGACCTGGGAGTATTTATTAAATTTAACACTTTATGCAGTAGCCCCTGGAACCAGCCCCCACTGAAATGACAACAGCACACTTCTAGACACTTACTTATTTAGGGACATTACAAAATGGCTTGGCAACGCCTCCCCTACTTTCAATAGAGAGGATAATTTGCATACAAAGCAATGGATTTTAGCAAACCTGTAGGTAGCACTCTCAGCTAATCAAAAAAAATAGCTGTAGAGATCTGGTTTCCATACACGTGCAAAGTAAACAACACACAAGCATGAATAGTTAGCATTAATGAATGTCAAACTCATCACTGAAGACTGGTTGTTGATTCAGAACACTGCTGGAGTGTGGAACTACCACTCCACTGGGAACTAATACAAGGAAAGGGTCTGAAATCTACTGGGAAAGTCAAAGATGAAGGGGACCTTCTGTGCAAAGAGTATTAAGAAAAAATGTTTCTTTTTCCTGTTGTAAGGCAAATACACCCTCTGACAGTTTGATTAAGGATAAAGTACTTTAAGAGTCACATCCTAAGAGTTTATTTAGGTGGTTGTTGTTTTTTTTTGTTTGGTTGTGTGGGTGGGTTTGTTTTGGTTTGGTTTTTTCAGCCACAGTTCTTCCTCAGAGTTGTCAAAATTAAAACTGAGTAGGCATCTTAGGATCTGGCTCTTCATACATTAGCTCAATGTACAGAACTAATAAGCCTTTTTTACAAAGAAACCATGGAGCTTAGAAAGCTGTTTATCCATTAATTTCATGTACATGCAGACTCAATCTTCACTTTGTCAGAAATTTTTCCACTGGATGCCACCTCTGAAGTTATTGCATTCCCAAAGGGTAAAACTCATGATAATGTAATTATAAAACAATTCTTCATTTTCCACTATGAAGGCATTATTTCACATTAAGCTGTTCAGTATAATTTTCCTAAAAATAAGACCAGATTTCCCACTCATCCCTCCCCTGTGGAGCAGCTACTAGACTCTTGCTTTATATTTATGATCAAAGAGTAGGAAGCTGTGAACCACAGCACAGAGGTAAGATACTGCCCATCAAATAATAGTAATTTGCCCCTGTGGGAGGCAACCTACTATACTGGGTCTGCCAGAACTCAGCAGGAGTCAGGACTTGCACAAAGTGGCTTCCGACAGAAATAGGTTCAAGTAAAGAGGGCTGAGAAGGCAAGAAAAGGTAAAGGTACACAGGAAAAGGGCTGGAGCAGGAGAAGGGCTGGAAGCATGAAGCTGGGATACTGAGAAGAAAAGCGTGTATCAGAATGAAGCAAGGAGAGGAGAAAAAGGCAGATGTCACAGCTTTGCCTTAGTCTACAGAAATATTCTTCCCTAAGACACATAAAACTAGGGGTGTTCAGGGCTGCCTTGTACTTGGGTAGGTACAAAGCCTCTGTGATTAATCCTGTGAAACTGCATTAAAGG